>NC_092865.1:24738377-24822972 GCF_032062135.1 Pyxicephalus adspersus | reverse complement strand
GATGGATGCCGATCGGCGCCGCCTTCGCCTATTTTACTACACTGGTACAATTTGGTTCAGAATATTTTTTTCTTGTTTTCCCTTCTCTGAAAACCTGGTGCGTCTTATAGTCCGGTGCGTCTTATGGTCCGAAAAATACGGTAGTAATTTCAGCAAAAAACATCATACAGCAAAATATAGTTAGAGCCCCCTCTGAGGTGGCTAGAATTAGCTGTATGATCAACTTCTTGGATGGCTGAAAAAACTATTTTTATTGTATTTTTTATATGTTGTTTTGAGTTATGTTGTAGAAATTAAATTTGATTGAAATACATTTGTTGGGGATGCTATATATTGACTGTTGAAAGTCCATAATTTTTCCTCTATTTTTCTGTGTCTTGAGATTTTGTGAAGGGACGAGGTCTAGCAGGTAATACAACCTCAGCAGCCTATTCCAAAGAACTGACTAGCAAGGGATCCAGGCAATGGAACCCATAATGGTCATTTAGAGCATTGGAGGCATTTTTGTTTCTCCTTTTGTGGGGTAAATGTGAACAACTTTCTGTTATGTTATGTTTAGCAATTTCAGGTTCTGTAATCTTTTTTTTTAATTAAAATTAAAATATTGTTTTTTAAATAAAAAAAAAAGTTGTTTCTCATTTGTAAAATTTGCAAACAACTTTACTAGGAATCTACATAAATAATGTCATTTTTTAGCAACTGTATTGTTTATTTCAGAGTCTCTTCCCTTAGATTGTCGAAGATATCTCTTCCTGATCTTCTGTCTCCAGATGGCCATTGCTCCAATACCAGATGTTTCTGTGTGACTGAGAAGCATCATCATCTCCCAATGTTCAGCTCTTGTAACACAGCTGATAAATCCATCATTAGGTTGTGAGCGGGGAGCTTGCTGTTGATAGTTTCTCCATGTGTGGTCCAGGAAACAGTCTGCAAAGTTGTAGAAAAGTATGTTCTGCACATAACATCCATGGTGTCCATTGACAGTGGGAAAACAAACTGTGTTGTACACAGAAATATGAGGTTGTAGCCAAATAGCAAATAATTTGATGAAGGATTTGTTCACAGCCACCAATGTAAGCACCATTGGGAATAACACTAAAGTGGGACCACAGAATTATTTTTTTTTAGAACAATTATAATTGGTAGACATAGTAAGGAAATGTATTGCTATGGCCATTTTTATGATTTTAATACCTATGAAAGGAGAGGACACTTTACATACATTTTATGCACCATGTATTTAGGTATCTCAGGGGTCTTATGTGCCAAATGATAAAACCTGCAGCAAGATATCAACAAGGGCTAGTATGGACCTTGTTGACACCACTGATACTTTACAAGGGTGATATTGTAAATAAATTTTCTCAAAATACTGATAGCCATACAGAGAAGAAATGCCTACTGTTAAACATATACTTCATTCAGATAAATCATTTGTTTTTATACTCCTATCAAGCGCCCGGAAACTAAGAAAGGCTAATTTAGAGCTACAGCAAGAGTGTATTAAAACATTTCTCTGGAAAGTCTATTAGCACTGATTTATAAGCCTTTGAAACAATCATTTCCATGTATTTGACTGGATGTTTAACTTCTCAGTTGTATAAAATATGATACTGAAAGCCAATAAATAGTACTGCAAATGTAATTATGTTTTTATGAATATATACTGTAAATTATTTTAGTATTTTTCTAGCTAGAATTATCACTTATTACGGCTTTCAACTTTCTCCAGAACTTAATTTATATATTACAGATGCTAATATAATCAAGCTTGGAAGAAATATTGTTGTATCTTTTCTCATCACAGCTCCTAAACTTTTGCTACTCAGGCTTTGGAATTAATCAAAAAAAAAAAAAAAAAAGATAATAAATTTCTGTGTAATCTGCAACCATTCTATTCCACTTCTCATGTACCCAATTAAAAAATATTGATGCAAACATAACGTTATATACTATATAAATTATATACACCAATGGGACTCCTTTCTGGAGTCGTTACTTTTGCATCCAAATTAAGTCTATGTTCACCCCATTCCTTCTCCATTTTTAGATGCGTATGTCTCTCAGCTTTTAAATATTTATTTACTGTAATATAAGCATTTGCTGCTTTTACAATGTGAGCCATGTAGCAACTGTCACTTGTCATCACTTCTTTGTATTCCTTAACTAAAAACAATATTTAAAAAAAAATTATTACCTTTGTACAGTAAATGCCAGAAGGTCAGATGTAAGATGGAGGGGGTATACATTAGGTTCAGGTGCTAAAACAGAACCATAGTCATGGTCAAGCCAAGGTTTGGTACCAGAAAATCACTAGGCAAGGAAAGAAGCAAAACAAGTAAAACATGAGAACAAATTTAGTCCATCCTTGGTCAGGTGTCAAAGTAAAGGAGAAACATGCTCTGAAATAAAAAAAAACGTGGAGTCACTTACTACTAGACATGTAAGTATTCCCATTATTCTTTTACAGGCTTACTATAAATAAAAGAGTTATATATTTTTCTATGTATCAATTGTAATGGTCCTCAATATCCCCCAAGGAAGCCTATACGGTGAAATGCGTCAGAACCTGAGACCAATTTCATTACGCGTTATCTGGTTGTTCTCTATATTCTCCTTTTGGAACTTAATGTTATTCATATATCCAGGATTCTAATAATTATTTCAGTGTCCTACCTACCCCACAAAAATTCTTGTGGATAGGACTGACCTTTTTCTGGATTTGTATCTGTTGAATCTGAATTGTAGTTTTAATTACTACTGCACAAAACATACTTGTACATGCACACAAATATTCTTAGACAATAAACAGGTAGTTGTTTTTCAACTTTTTTTCATATAAATAAAAGAGATACAATCACTTTCTTCATGCCAGGCAAGGTGGCCATAGCTCCAGAAAGTGCAAGTGTGGAACATATACTTCCCTTACCTGCACTTTCCTCACAGCTAGCTATCTTCTACTCAACTTAATTATATTATTTTTGAGGTGTGGATTAATTAAACAGTTGTCCATGTTATATAAAGTTTTGTATTAGCTATTATTTAAAAGTGCTGAAGAAAAGAAAAGTGCTGAAGAAAACAATATTACATAAATGGTTAGACTCACATCTACCAAGACTCAGGCTTTTTGAGGAGAAATTGGACCATGTTTTTAGTGGCTTGGATAGAAGTGTCATTAGATAAAGAAACCAAGGTTAGAAACTTTTTTAATACATGGGGATCATATATAGAGACTCAGTCTAGCTCAATAAAACTCCGGATTGTAAATACATTTCAACATACTGAATGGTATACTCTGAGAATTCTGGATAAAGATCTTTAATAAAAGCTATTAAAAAACAAAACAAAAACAAAGCACTGAAAATGTAACTGCATTTACCAGAGTAGAAAACAACACACTGACTGCTCCCTCTTGTGGTTTTATTTAGTTCTACGCCAGTCTAGGTAAAATGTATGGATGGCTATAGATTCAGAAAGCATGAGAAGGAAATATATATTAGGGGCCCATTTATTAAACTATTAACATGATTGCAAGGGAAATACTGTTATCTAAGCACCATTGACTGCCTTCTGAATACCATATTAGTGTAATTACTATATGGAATGGCATGCTGTAGGAGATGCTAGAGAATACAGTGACAGACTATTGAAACATTACATGAGACTGCTAGAAATGGCGGCTACTACCTAGCAATACGGAAAGAGAGAATACTGTCTGCAAGGATCTGAGCGCCTTATAGAACATGCCAAAGGTCTGTATTTTTTTTTTACATTTTTCTCCTTCTCAGATACAAGACCTGTTAACTAAATGAATTTGGAATCCAGAGAGTTTGTTCCACTAAATATGAGCTCCATAGAAATGCTGAACAATAAAATCTACAAGGGCTGCAAGAGAAGTTGGTATTGTGCCAACCCGTGCTGTGCCCATGCAGGGCAAAATAACATGCCAACTTTCCCAGAGTTCCTCCGCTGTCACAGTGTGACTTTAGAGCAGATGAGGGAACAATTCATGACTCATGCACTTTGTGTCTAACCTTTTAATAATTCTCTTGCACGATATGTCTCAGCTTCAGATTTTTAACTGTACATTCTCTATTACCTCTTAACTTTGTAGTGCCTATCCAAAGAACTCCTTCTGAATGAAGCGCCGTTTTATTGTACAATTAGAAATGGCATTCAATACCAGCAAAATCATAAAAAGAAAAAAATGTTTAAGAATGCTATGCAGTGAAGCATGCTAGCACACTAAAAACAGAGCATAGGTTTACCTACACTTTAACAGTAAAAATTTTGGACTCCGCCTTTTAATGAATAGGGAAGTGATAGTACAGGTAAATACTAAACTGTTATAAGACGTGAGATAGCCTGACAGAGATCCAATAACTGTACAGCCATTATGAAAAACATTAACGTGTTGCATCCCTGACTTTATACTGGTAATAAAATGGGCTTTACCAATGTTAATCCATCTTGAAGGAGCAAAAACTTAGCAGTGGCTTAGTGTTGTCAGCCTGCAAGAGAACGTGCAGTAACATTGTGTGAATAGAATATTCATCTACCCCATTCTTAGGACTATATTGAAAAAAACTGAATTTTAGGTATTCTTACAAGAGCAATGGGAATATTTTATGGACAACTCATATGTTCACGAATTGAATCTATTGGTGGAATCCTACAAGCAAGCAATACTTATAACATCACTGCCCAAAATGATCAGAAAAAACAACCATCACCTTATACCACCAAAGGCTTCAACTTATTTAGTACAAAGATCATTACATGCAACCTATAAACCATGGTGATTGTGTTTTAAACTTTTGTACACAAGGGGGCGGCAGGTTTTCCTCTGCGTGGAGGGGTTACATAAACATAACAGTTTCTATTGTACTTAGAATACACATGTACCAAAAACTTCCATAAAAACCTAACATCTCATAAAAACATTTTGCATTTTTACAAGTGACATAAACTGTGTTTAAATTTGCATATTTCATGAAAAGAATACCTGATCCTTGTACAGGTGCTGTCTGTTAAAGGGTAATAAAATGTGCCTCTACATTGTCATACTGACATGTGGTTTTTCAGTGGAGACTACAAGTTCCACTTTCAACACACATTTTGCGTACACGGTAGAGGTATATTGAAAGTGGCTGCAATAAAACTGCAGGATATCAACATCAGCGAGTCCCTGTAAAGTACAAAAGATGGAAGTATTTAAGAAAAAAAATCAAATGTTTACAATGCTTTTTGTTTTAACAAACTAAATGTCACTTAGAGCTAACATCCACTTTTATTACTGTACGATGGATAATGTATACTGTTACTTCCATTATGCTACACAGTTCTGGTATAGAATATAAAATCACAACATAATTGCTCCTGCTAGAAGATAATAAGGGCTACCATACATCTAATACCTCACTGTTATCTCATCATTTTCTGTTTACATTTCATCTTAACACACTAGGGAGAGTAACCTATTGCGTTATCAATATGCTACTTTACCACCTACAGCTTCTTCTCACCCAGCTGTAAATATATATATATATATATATATATATATATATATATATATGCTTTATCTCCTTATTGCCTCTAGTATTATGGGACCAGAATACTTGTTCAGGAAAATAGGAAAAAACGTGATGAACTTCTCACCTGACAACATGCCATTATACATTCATCAGAAACTATAAGCTTTAGAAGAGGGTGCATTCAAGGAAAGCCTACCTGAAGGGTATGTGCCCTCTCTCAGAAGCTACTTACAACATGATTTTCAATACAAAACAATCTAAGACTACTGTGGACTGTCCCTAAATATCTAGTTATTCCGCCACAGAATACCACCATCTTATCTCTAGCACAGCATAGAAAACAAAGTTAGAATATCAAATACAGTGTGAATATCAAAATATATCACATCCCTTCCTGATACAGTAAGCTATAGAGGAAAGTCGGAATTTGTTATGTAGATGCAAAGGTGCCTAAATTCTGAATCATGACAACACAGACTGTCAAGTGACCATTTTGCTTACATTCTTGGGAAAAGAAAAGTTTATTTCATTTTCATGGTTTCAGCTCTGGTTTATCCCTTATCGACACTTCTGTCAGCTTTAGCACAATATCAGCAACAGCCGCCCAGAACGATACTAAACTAGGACAGTTCCAAAATATATGCAACAACGTACCAACGTGTTGTCCACATCGCCAACAGTCTGAGCTAGTGTGTTGAAAGAGTTTTGCCAGCCGATCGGGGGTTCTATACCACCTGGTAAGCACTTTGTAATTAGTCTCCTGATAACGATTACTAATAGAGGCTCTATGTCCGTAATATAACATACACTCTATTTGTTCTTGGGTAAATTTAACTCCAAGGTCTCTTTCCCATTTAGCAATAAAATATGGTATTGAGGTGTCCTGAGTTGTTAGTTGTAATTTGTATGTATGAGAAAGAACTCCTCTTAAGGGATCGCCATTGACACATAAACTCTCTAGAGTACCTAGTGGGCGGCCGAAATCCTGTGCCGGAGGCAGTGATCTAATAAAGTGTTGAAACTGTATTGTCCTCCAGTTATCCAGACATGGAAGGGAGTGGTCTACTTGAAGCTGGTCCGTAGTGGACCAGCGGGAATGAAACTGCTGTGTTTTCTACTCAAATTTATTTTGGGAGGATTACCACAATCAGACTTGGCAATGAAATTCTATTGCATGCCTAGTTTCTAATTCTGGCCATACCTCTACACTCTGCAGGGTTGCATCCTTTGCATATGCTGTGCTACAAAGTTTCCCTCTTTTCCATTTAAAAAAGTTTCAATATTTCAGTATGTAGAAGCTGAACCAATTAAGGTCCTCTAGGCATGTAACAAAGGAGAACAATTTTTTCCCACCTATAAAAAAAGAATTTGATCGGAATGAAATTGTGTTCAATCTGAAATGTACAACATACAAAGTGTTTACAACCATGTGTTTTTATTTTGCAGCTTTTTTTATTGTCTTTTCTGTTATTAGAGATATCCTTCTGGTAAAATATGAATAATTGTTTTATTCTTTATAAAATCATTTAAAAGTTCTGGAAAATAAATTCTATTGGAAGAATAACATTTTATTAGTATGTGATTTTTTCTATGACACAAATCAAATCTTACATCCTGAATTTAACTTTCCATAGCAGCCACGCTGGTCAGATCAAAGATACTTTAGTGGTCTGTGTGTTATGGGTTCCACAGATAAGCTTTCATTATAGGTGATTTTATTTGTAAAAATTAAGGCACATTTTCATTAAAAGAATATCCCAGTATATGAAAATAAAGTCAGTGATCAACTTTAACCACAGTTCTTATTAGTGCAACATTGCATATTGTCCTTTTTTATTCTAATCTCTTTTATAATCAAAAGGACAGCTGCCAGCCTCTATTCTTCTGACTGGAAAGACAGGAAGAACAAGGTGAGAAATACGGCTCCATACCCCACTCAGCTTATCACTATCCATCTCCTGATGTGATTTTACGCCGTCAGTGTGAATAAACTGCTGCCACAGGAAGTCCCGAACTTTTTCCTCCAGCTCTGGGAGAGAAGTGTCGGGCTCAAGTGAAGAATCTTCAAGTAACACAGTGAACACAAGAGCTACATTCTTGTAAGCAGCATTTTCATGATCACAATACTTGTAAAGGATAAGCAAGGAGCCAGGAGGCAAAATTTCTAAATGATTTATTACTGCTGCCCGACTGCTAGATCCAAATGCTGAGCTAAGTTTCTCATCTATGTGGAGTTTGGCAGTACTGTCATTATATCTCGCTTCAGATGGACCATGAATCACTAACCAACTAGCATTGCGGGCATCAGCATAGGTTTTTGCTAGACCACTACCTAAACAAAGTAAAGTTTGTTTGGCATCTTGGGCTGCAGTGAGGATGAGAGTAGCAGGTTCTTCAGCGGCGGATTTGTTGAGGTGATTTCTAAGCATTTTTCCACTTCTCAACCACAAATCCTGACTCTGTTCAGGAAAATCTCTTTGGAGGCTTTTAAACTTATCCAAAAAAATCTGCAGCACTGATCTAGAGTCTAAAGCCGGTGTTCCACCGAACTGAAACTGACACGCAGCAACAGTAATAGCAATGAGAACTACAAAAACTGCAACACCTGCAACAGAAATACAGATAGTATATAAGATCAGTGTTATTACATTTGTTACAATTACCTAAAGTCTGATGTACTTTAAGCTTCCACCATATAATTTGCTGTACATGTTGTTCTGTATACTGTATTGTATGATGCAGGTATCACACATTCCCCCTTTTCCCAAAAGATGTAATAATCATATAAAAGATATATATATATATATATATATATATATATATATTAAAATGAAAACTCATATACCCCTTACTTTTTTACGTTAAGCCTAATTTGTACCCCCAATATACAGTTTTACAGTTTTATTGTTATATCATTTTGCTGTATCATTAGCAACTGTTACTAGTAACATAACCAAAATGAGACATAAACTAAACAAACAGACGTACCCACTTGTGTCCACAGCTTCTCCAGATCTGGCCTTTTTTCTGTACTTGGCTCCAAATCCTGATCAAGTTCCGGCTCCACACTTGGCTCCAAATCCTGATCAGGTTCCGACTTCACACCTCGCTCCGAATCCTGATCGTGATCCAGCTCCACACTTGGCTCCGAATCCTGATCTCGATCCAGCTCCACACCTGGTTTCAAAACCTGATCGCGATCCAGCTCCACACTTGACTCCGAATCCTGATCGGGTTCAGGCTCCACACCTCGCTCTGAATCCCGATCGTGATCCAGCTCCACACTTGGCTCCGAATCCTGATCGCGATCCAGCTCCACACTTGACTCCGAATCCTGATCGGGTTCTGGTTTAAAATCCTGATCTTGAACAAGCTTCACACTCCGCTCAGAATCTTGCTCAGGTTCCAGCTCCAACTCCTGTTTGCGAGCAAGCTCCACACTTGATTCTAAAACCTGATCAGGTTCTGGCTCCGCACTTGGCTCCGAATTCTGAACTTGTTTTGGCTTGGGTTTTAGCTCCAGCTCTGAACTTTGGGTTGGCCCTAGCTCTGGATGCACCCCTGACTCTCTCAGTTCTGCCCTCAGTTGGTCTCCTGTAGACTCCTGGTTGCCCCTCAGCTCCTCCACCTTCTGTCCCTCCTGATCTCTTTCGGAAAAGTTTTTTTCTTTGATTTCCTCATTGATGCTTGATTTTGAAGGGTCATTTTTACTGTTAACAATTTGAGCCGTGTTTTCACAACGTTGATTGTTTTTGGTTTGTTGTTTTTTGCCATCCATATTGCAAGGATACTATGACAAAGCTGAGAATTTTGTTTCCAAAGTTAGCAGTTTCATTAAAAAAAGTAAAAGTCTGCTTTGTGATAAGCCTTAATCTGATTCACATTCAAAAAAAAAAATTCATTTTCAAAAACTGTTAGTATTAGACTATTAGAAAGGCACACTTTCTAGAGATTTTGCATATTTTACATGTTCTGAGAAATTTGGCATGTCTGAAGTTTCTCTAATTTTCATGATCTTCATTTGTGTAAAATGTATCTTTTCATACACCGATGTGACATTTATATCTGTTGAGAAAAGGAATAAAAACTTTTAGGGTTAAAATAGTGACAAGTATCCCTCAAAAATACCAGTCTGAAGCAATAAAGCATACTAACTACCATAAGGATGAACCTGTCTGCAACACTCAATGACCCAATTTAATTATAAGCATTTTGCCTGAAACAGATCCAGGATACCTAGCTGCTGCGTATAGTAGTGTCCAGGAGCAGTAACGTCCATGTTTTTTTTGCCGCAGGTTTACTTCCTAGTCTTAACCACGTTACTCCTAGAAAGCCTTTCCTTTACCTTGGAGCAGTGGTCCCCAACCTTTTGGAGCTCACAGAACCACTAAATGCACAGACTAAACGCTCAAGCATGCGCGAGGAGCAGTGTGTCATTCAAAGGGAAATGACGTCATGATGCCAAAACCCTCCCACCACCCTGAGCCTACAATCTGTATGGGGGACATGGTCCACAGCTCTGGCCGGTGCGCCCCCCAAGCAGAGTCCTACAGGAGACATGATGTAGTCTACAAGGATGTCTTTCCCAGCCTGGACGATCCAGAATGAATGGGAGCGCAAAGCCTCCTGGAATACCTATGTCCCGTATCCTGGGAGGCCCTTGGATGCTCCTTCTGCGCATGCCCGAGCATCATGCGGAGAAGGAGCCTTTTTACGCAAAAACAAAAATTTGCCAATCTCACACATGCGCAGTAAGATCAGCAATTTTTTTTTTCATCCTTCATCAGCTGATCTCGCGCCAGGGTCGGTTGACGTAGGATGAAGTACCCGGAACAAGAGGCGAAGATGGCAGCGCCAGGACGACCCGGGACCAGATGCAGGACACCGCTGGATGGATCAGAATGCCCTGCGGGATTAAAGGTATGTGGATTTTTTTTTTTGTTTTTGGCAGTTTTGAGTTTAGTTCTTCTTTAAGTAAGTGCACCTTCAATTTGTTTTTTGCTCTTTTTATCCCCAATAAAAGCCAATCTATAACAGACAGCAAATTAGTGTATGCAGCTATGTGCTCTGGTTGTCAGGAATTCATAGACTTTGCTCCCTTTATCTCCAACAGGCAGTACAGTATGAGGGTCATAGTCTTACTGGTATGGATTAATATGAAATACAACTATAATATTTATATGGTAAAATAAAATCAGTTGAAATAAATTCAACATTACTTACTAAAAACTAACCCAATCACTAACATCTTATAATGAACCTAAACATCCTAATGTAATCTCAAAAGTTGTTTTCAGAAATTTTAAATCTGCGGCACACTGCACACAAACTGGATGCATTTTTTAAGGCATATTCATAGTGCATTTGGGTTGCCATTAATATTAAATAGTAATGCCACCCAACAGCGCATGCATGCATTTTATAGGTCTGACTTTTAGAAGGGATTCTGGGTTCACACTACAAAAACATAAGTTATATTTTTTTTTTTTAATGCATTGTGATGAATTTTTCTTTTGTTTTCATGTGCTTTAAAGCAGTGGTCCCAAACCTTTTGCACATGGCGGACCACTAAATGCTTGGACTCCGGACAACACATGCACAGCGAGCCGTGTGTCACTGAAAGGGGAATGATGCCAGAACCCCGCCCCCCCCCCCCCCCTCCTATCGCAGGTCTCAGTCCAAAGACACAACCTGCCCACGTCCCTGAGCCTACGATGTCTCCTGGAGATGTGATCCACGGCTCTTGCCAGAGCCGCAGCCATCTGACAGACCCAATACTGGGCCAAGGACCAGGGGTTGGGGACTCTAAAGCATTCGCATGTGTATACACATTTTGTATTGCATTTCAAAGAAAAGTGCATGTGATTATGGAACAGCCATAAAAAATGCATACCAACATTTTTCCATGCTCTGGTATGCATTTCCCAAAGCATTTAGCGGCAGTGTACAGCTCACAGAAACTCAATGCATTGCAACATATTGGTGATGAAGTGATGGTACCTTGACTATGCAATCCCAACAGAGGATTTCTACCACAGGGTTGCCATTACAACATTCATAATGCTATTGAGGTAACATACATTTTTCAGCATGCGTGGGTTGCACACAGGTAGAAGAAAGCCTGTGCCACTCCTGGCTGTGTCTCTGAGGTCACTGATAATAATATTAGGTAGATATTTCAATATCAGTGGTTAGCAATAGGCCATTATAAATTTTATTACAAAAACAGGTTAAAGTTTATAGGTTGCTGACTATCTGGTACTGTGAGTCACACTGTGAATCATCACATCGCTCATCATCGACAAAGATGGACAAGTTATCCAGTTATACACAGGTACCCCAACTTAATATACATGTGCAGCCAATTCTGGATGAATTCAGACATTCTACCACTAGACTTAAAGCTGGTACACACGGGTAGATCCCTAATCTAAAATACCAATTAGATCTGACATAAAATCCACTTGTGATTATCATGATAACCAACTGATTTTCCTTTCTTCCGTCATGTAGCAATCGGACATGTTGGCTAACCCTAATCAAAGGGAGGGATTCCATACAAACCCATGGAGTGAAAGCATTGAATTGTTTTTCCTCTACAAAGCCCAACTATCAGCATTTTTGTCTTGCAGAGATTATGAGTTTTTTTTTTTCTAGATACAGGAATGTTTGGTTGTCATTTCTATTAGATGAACTTCAATTTATGGATAGGAATAATCATTAATACTAATTAGATTCACACATAAAAAAAATACAAAAAGGGGATAACCTTTAATCCAATCTCCAAAACAAGCTATCAATATCAGTACAGAATAGAACAGTATGAAACATAACTTGTATTAGTCCTAAACTAAAAAACATCAATCTTAATTTCTGCTGCCAATGAGCTGTGATTGCTATGGCTAAAATGTATTAAGATTAAAAAGAACAAAATTATATGTCCAGAATTTAGAAAAAAAAAAGTTACATGGAGGGACTTTTTTTTCATATTTATCTGCTTTAATAATTGTATATATGTAGCAAGGTAGGTATTCAATCTTTCCATCCCTAGGGGACAATTGACTAAGATCCACAGGGGTAATTGGTTGCATACTTTGAAATGTATCACAATATTTCTTCATGCAAACAATGGCACCTTTCTCTGTAATATTGTACATGGGTCCTAGCAGTTATTGGTGTTGTTGCTATACATTGGATAACAATACTATTTCATTGCTCTTATAGATGATTCCCCCTGAAGCAATATTTGTTAAAAGCAGATAAGAATACTGCGTTTATTAAAAGGATAAATATTTGTATGGAACAACCTGGATGTTTTACTATCCCTGCCCTACATTATATTATTTTTAATTATATTTTATGCTACATGTGTATTACCTTTACCACACAAATACAAATGAGATTCAAACCTGGGACCTAGGCCAGAGGTGCTAACCACTGAGCCACTGTGCTACCTACATTCACCTACACATTTCCTCTCTTCCTATGCCAAACAATGGGGCTGATTTTGTGCACATCACTGTGGTAATGTGTGATGTGTGTTGCTATGACATGACTATTTATTCTGAACTCCCCTTCCCAACAAACTCGAGTCACACAGAATCACACTAAGCAGCAACAATTTATCACACAAAGCTGGAATGCAGCCGTCCTGATTTTTGGTTCATTTTGCTTTCCTAAACTGACACACATTAATGCATGAAGTAATACATGTGCATTAAATACAAAGCATTAGACTGCACTGGTGTGAATAAGCCCTCGGTTGATCTTCAACAGAGTGAACCTGTATTCACTTTAAATCAGCGGTCGCTAACCTTTTGGAACTCACAGACCACTACATTCGTCATTTTAAATCTTGTGAACCATTAATAAGAAGTATTTTAAAAAGATAAATAGATTTATAAAACAATGATCTTCCTAATGGTGCCTGACAAGGACCGTGGCGGCTATGATTCATTGATCAGCTCACGTTTAAGTGAATTATTACTATTATCATTAGTTGCATTATCTTTGGTATTACTAAAGAAATGCAAAATACTTTTTTGCTTTTTCTCACTCTTTACAGGTTACATTCCAATCTAAGACCAAACAAGAAATGATAGTTATCAATGTCAAACTTTTTGATGCCATTAAATATACCAGTTAAAAAAATACAAAGTTAAAGCGTACATTTACTAAGAATTTTCACTTTACATAATAGGGTAGAGAACCCCCTTTTGGAGAGTAAAAATTCAGTTTTTTGTTTTTTTTTTTAGATGCAACACCCTTGATGCTGCACCCCAACACACGGATGTTGGGACTTGATGCACCCAACACCCCCGGAGTGTTTCTTTTTTGAGTATAGTACCATACTTACCTAAAAGAGCATCTAAGAAATACAAACATAAAATAAAACAATTGGATGAGAATAGGTATTTGCAGAGCGGGGTGACTGTTGTAATGGTGGAAACAATACTGAAGCGTACGGCTCGGGAATGGTTGCCACATAGAACTTAATACTACACTGACATCACCCTGCGCCTCCCTCTTTAGTACAGTTCGTGAATTTATTGCAATATAAAGGGGAAAATATAAGAATATAAGAATTTATTAGAATATTATTTTTGTTTTATTATAAATAAAACATAAAAATTGCAAATAAGGTCCACATTTTTCTGTGGACAACCAAAAATTTTATCACAAACCACTGGTTGGTGAATTCTGGTTTAAATATCAAATCATTATTGAGGGAGAGAACACAGGATTACTGCAACATAATACCCGGACAGAACTAAACACAATTTCTGACCTAATTCCCTTAGTAAATAAATCCCGGTCTCCTTAGAAAGTCACTTCCCCCACCTCATAGATTGTAAGCTCTTCGGGGAAGGGTCCTCTCTTCCTCCTGTGTCACTGTCTGTCATTTGCAACCCCTATTTAATTGACAGTGCTGTGCAATATGTTGGTGCTATATAAATCCTGTTTATTATTATTATTATTATTATTATTAATAAAATAATAATAATAATAATAATCCTAATAATCCTAACAAACTGAAAGCTTTTCATACCATTCAGTGTACATATATGTTTGGTAGAAGAATTCTCCATATAACATTTCTAAATAACAAACTTCACCCAAAAATGGAACTCTCACCTCACCTGTGTGAGACCGTCCTGTGCCCGGCTACCGAAAGTCCGAGCTGTCACAACTAAAAATATTCTGGTACAGCTCCATTTCCTGTGCAACACATTATACCGTCCCCCGGAAATCTGCCCTATTCACGGAACGTTTATGCTTCTGATGTTCCCGGCTGTCCAGTGATGCATAATTTTAGCAGGGATTCCTTCCCATGGTAAAGGCTTTGAGAAAGGCTGTCTTAGATTGTAAGCTCTTTTGGGCAGCTCCTCGCCTCCTCCTGTGTCATTGTTTGAACCAGTCTATCATTTACAACCCCTATTTATTGTACAGCGCTGCACAATGTGTTGCAGCTTTATAATACAGTTTAATAATAGCATCCCCATAATCATATGAAAAGGCTGTGTAGGAAAATCATATAATGAGGAATAAATCAGCATGCAAATATATGAAAAGCAATGTTAAAGAGAGAAAACAAGACTGTAAATTGCAACATTATACAGCTGAACAGATGTAACATTGCTTGCCTTTACTGGCAGATAAATATTGTAAGGAAGGACAAAATTAACCATGAAGACAATAGTCATTATTGACCCATGAACAGCAACTACAGATGGCTTAAATAGTAGAAGAAAGAAAAAAATGTAGTTAAAGAATTTATAATACTAATGTGACATGAATATACAGCAGGTAAAAGCCAGTCGGGTAACATATGTGGATTTGTATGCCTGGGCACTGGAAATTATTCTATTACTGTCATGAACAAGTATAAACTGATGAGCTGTAAAGGGTTTTAAATGGTATAAATAAAAGTGGAATAAAGTCCAACTAAGCTTTCAGGCTACATTGTCTAAATACTTTTCATAGGTGCTTCAAAACAAAAAGGTGTATAAAGTTATAGTTTGTTTTCTTTAAAATAGAAAACCCAACCCTGCTCTAGCATACTGCAAAGGGCCCACACTCTCTCTGCAGAAGCTGCGGTCTCTCTGCTAAGGTTTGAGACCTCACTTTTAAAACAGAGGAGAGCTCTGCAATCAGTGGGGAGTATAAACTTTGTTGACAGCAAATCTTTATTTGAGCAGGAAGTACATCAGACCTTTACAGAGGGACCATTCCAAATTACAGCCATGTAAGCAAATGTTTCCCAACTTGGGTTCCTTTCAGAGCTTGCTAGGGGTTTCTTGAGCAATAAGCAGTTTAAGTGACACCAGTGATCTTTTTGGCTATCTGTAAGGGTAAAATTCTTCCCATTTACTACCACACTAATGTACTGTGAGCTGTGGATATAGTAATCATAGCAGGGGTTGCTTTATGTTAGGAAAGGCTGATTCAAAAATAAAGAGTACCCATTTCAGGGGTGGGTAAACAAAACATCACCACGCCATTAATCAGGCAGTTTTTTTGCAGAAAATGACAGGCCATGTCCCTTCTGCAATAACTGTTCTTATCTGCCCGATCACCACTAGAAATTTTGTTGCTGAAAATTTCCCCCAGATTGCCAAGAAATCCCAGCTTCCCTTGCATGCACCGGAAATAAATTAGGTTCTGCATGACTGCGTATGAGTTACATTATCACTGTCCAGCCTGTCACAGTGGCCAAAGCATGCCTCCAAGAATAAGATGGCTGCACACTGCAAGGTAACAGGGACCAGGTGAGTATTGTGGGTTTAGTTCTACTTTAAAACACCCAGAAACCTCCATTATTTGCTTGTAAAGGAAGAGTAGATACTATGATTATGGCTCTAGAGTAGGCACCACAAACAAAATATTATTTTAAATACTAAACAGTCAATATAAGAAAAGACATCTTAGCGCTGATCATTTACAACACCTTATCCAAAAATTTTGCAGAAAGTTATAAAGGCTCCATCAAGCTAGAAACCACCAAAGATTCAATTATTAAATCCTTAAAACATAGGGTTACAGGGAAAGTGAGGATAACATTCAGCCCAAATAACCAAACTGATAAATAAATACAGAACATCTGACAACAATTTACAAGTCATGCTATAGTTAAATGTAGCACCTGGTGGACCAAGCCAGCCACCTATACAGTAAACAGAATACAGTACCTAACAGTGAATCCCCCCATCATAGTAATCAACTATGAATTTTTGGTGCTCCCGAATCTACTGTTGCATTTTTCCTAATTTAGAAAATTAAAAACTAAACAAGGAAAAGAGAGAACCCCATATTGATCACACCAAGGCATCAGTTTCAAAGAAGTTATCCATTGTTTTATTTCCCAAGCATCTGCCAAAATGGAAATATCAATGTCGGCCAATGCATGAAGTCTCCAAGGACTCGATTTGTGTCCATGTGTTAGAATGGCAGTAAATAATAAAAAGAGAATGTCAGATTCCCTGTTTTATAAAAAGAGCCCCAAGAGAACAGCTGTTATGTTTACCATTCTGTGATTTTCGTTAAAAAAAAATGACAGGAATTTTTAAAAAGAAATATTTTATTTTTAACAAACAATTCCATCAAAATCATTTTTATCAATGACGATTTAAAAAAATATTTATAGAAAACTAGTAAAATATATTCAGCTAAAAACGCAGAAATGTATTCAATCATTTAAAGAGGTCATTTCTCTTAATACCACAATATCAAACATAATATATTGCAAACACAAACAGTGCATAAAAATCATTCATAAACTACATTGCAGAAACAGCATAAACAAACCGGGTTTGTTGGATGGAATGTGATATGGACAACATAAGCGAGTGGCATCTTGTGTCTCCACATGAGCATTTTTCCAGTTAGGAATCTCCACAGCAAATCTATGAAATTATATGAATTTTTTAACCTGATGCTTATACAAATCCTGATGCAAGCTGGCATTGCTCAGTTGTGCTTCACATCATACAATCCTCCAACCAATTCAGAAAGTCATGGACAGAGTGTGGCAGCCATATTGCCCATTAACCACCCCTGACAAAAAAAGGACGTGACCTTGAATGCTAAAAAAAATTTTAAACTTCACTGACATGCAAGCAGAATTAAGAAAGGCTGGATAATGTTATTCACTAAAAGCCATGAGGTTTTAGTGGTGACCTGAAAGCTTAAGTGGGCTAAATGTTCTTCTGTGTCCACTAGGTGAACAGATATAATCTAATCTAAACAATAGAAAATCTTCTTGCTTCATTATTGTGCAGGCAGGTCTATCTTCTCCAGTCTTGGAGAGCTTTAATAAACCAGGCCGTTTGTGTTGTGGATCGATGGCTCGATATTAGAACCCGGATAAAGATGTGTGACCACCAGCGTCTCTAAAAAGGTGAGAAAGGAAGGTTTGGTGGGCAGTTCAACACTACAAATTAACATCTACCAAATACTGAAATATATAGGTAAATGGGCTCTTTAGCAAAAACTTGCTGAAAATGCCAAACAAACCAAAAGTGGTGTAAGATCACAGCAAATAGGTTGTCAGCACATGCACAGTCATAGGCACACCCACATATTATTCAGCTACATACACACGTCAGATGATTCACATCAGATGATTGCTTCAGGGCAATATCAGATGAGAGTCTGAGGTCTGTACAATGGCTATCCAACATAGTTAATGGATCCGCCCTGACAGATCCACAAATGACGAAAGACCGCAATGCAAGTGAAGGGGAGAGGGTGCAGCAGGGTGCCGCTCGCTCATTCTCCCCCTTCATAGAGCAGAGCGGTGCTGTATGTACAGTACTCGTTCATGCATCTTTCCGTCCTTTGTCATTTTGACAAAAGTATAACGTGTGCACTTAGCTCAACTGAAGACAAACCTTTTATTTTAGTTTTGCTGCCTGTCCTCGGAACCAGGATGTTCATTCAACATCAATGAGTTCTTATGTTGTTTGGATGGGCAATCAGAAGGTGATAGTAAACAGCCCCTATTCATTCCCCCATAGGCTGCCATTGGGGAAACAATGCAAGAAGCATCTTAACAGCGGAATGATTGCCGGTGTTAAGTAAGCGAAAACCACTCTGCAACCTCAATGCCAGGGTGAGCTAGTACTAGAATCAGCCTTGCCAAGCAAGTGTATGGCCATTCTTGCTGAATAAGTAGGTATGAGATACAGAGTGAAACTAAATAGCTTTCTACTGATACAATAAAGCTGCAGGGCATGCTATCAAAGGTTGCCAAACTGTAATAGAGTAAGACAAAAATAGCCTTTAAAGTGTAGGTAAACCACATTTTTTTTAAATATGTTTGGCAATATGTCACAATGTATACAGTTATCAAAAGATCCAGAAAATAAGAGCACTTTCTGTTGCAGGGTGACGATAATAAACTATTGGCTCCCCAGTACAAGCAGCATGATCTTCCTACAAGGTTCGCTCTTTTCAGTTAGTGACCAAGCTGCTAGTCTGGTTTATCAGGGAGGAAAACCAATAGCCAACACAGGAACTTGAAGGGCAGGTTAATGGCAAATTAGAAAGCAGTAGTTTACAACAGGTAAGAAACATTGTAATAGGTTTATAATAAGGCTATTTGCTTAAGGAAACTCTACACAATGAGGCATAATAAAGATATTAAAAAAAAAACATTTATATACATTTTTAACCCTAACTCTATATTGTAGGAAAAAAATGTTACCCTTGCAGAGAATGGAATAAAGTGAAATCCTTTATTCTACCCATGCCCAGTCCTCCCAAGCCTTTACTCTTAGCTGCCAACTGGTACACCAGTGTATTCACAACAATAATACAAAAAATCCTCTATATATACACACAAATACAACAAGGTGTATTTATTAACCCTGGAAAGGTCATGTGTAGGACTCATCTCTATTTTTAAGACATTTTAATTTTAATAGACTGTGGTGAAAATTACACATTCTTCCAGGGGGGCCAATTTATAGCAGAAAGCATAACTGCTATACTCCATAAAGTTACTCCATATTGCAGCCTGTGTTTTATGGTCCATTCATAAATGCAGGCCCATGTGACACAAAAGTCTGTGGCATACTATGGAGCCTGCAGTATGTCACAGACTCTCTATTAATGCAACACACACATAATCATAGCTTTATAAATGGAGCACAATGTGTAGCATTACAGAAAGGCCTGTGAGTCTACTAGAAGACCACGTTTTGCATTGCTAATTAGTGACTTCAGCCTCCCAACTCCCAGGATAACTTTTTGGAAAGATGTAATAAGAGAATTAGGTTGTTCTTATCTCCATTTGCTCAATGCTGTCATTCTGTTTAATGACTTTGGTACTTTCAATCACAAACGGGAAGCAAGCAAAAGATGAAGCCAAAACTCCTGCATTATGGATCAGTAAAAGTATAGCAGCCATTGGATCAGCGACAGTGTTAGAAATAATATCCTAAGTTTCTCTGTGTATTTTTTTCCCCAAATTCATCAAGGACAAGCCAAATAAAACAAAGCATATTCATCTATCCCAAGATCAATATAATTTCATTTTTATTTTCTTCAGCCTCTTGTTTGGACATACCTAAAAAAATTTTCTCTATTGCCATTTTAAATTCAGTTGACTGCTGTGAGTTGTACAATACCAATACTATACCTATAACCCCCCCTCCCTCCTTTTGTGTGCTACTTCCCCCTCCTCTTAGATTGTAAGCTCTTCTGAGCAGGGTCCTCTTCCCATCCTGTGTCATTGTTTGTATCAGTCTGTCACTTTCTACCTCTATTTAATCTACAGCGCTGTGTAATATGTTGGCACTATATAAATTCTATTTATTAATAATTTAATTTATACACTAACCAAAGGGCCAGGGTAAGGTACCTCATTTGGAAGATGCCATTCTCTAGCTCTAGGGGCACGTTAGTTCTGGAACCCCAAAAATAAAGTTATTTTGCTTCAAAGCAGGTGATGTTACAGCCTTGGAAGTAGTATGCTTCCACTGGGACATTTACAGAGGTGAATTATTTATTTAGAGGTGCTTTTTAACCTCCCGGGCAGTTCATTTCTATCTGGATTTATATGTCTAAAAGCAGTACATTGTCCTTCATGAAAATTTATTTTACAGTATAAAATAATAGTATAATAGTTAAAAAATGTAAAAAAATAAATTTAATAATACATTTTAATAAACTTTGACATGATTTTGTGTTTCAAACTTAATTATACTCATACTATTATATTATACTGTAAAAAAAAAATTTCATGAAAGACAATGTACCGCTTTTAGACATAAACATGCAGTGTATTGCATTTAATAGTTATTTTGTACTGAATGCAATACAAAATAATTTGAAATTCCCGCTGCACCCCTAGCGGTGGGCGCACGCATCAACTTCACCTGAAACTCCCAGGGAGCGTCAGCACACTCGCCGGTGGACAGATCAACCAAAGAATGGCAGGACACTGGAGGATGCTGATGTGACCAGGAAAGGCTTTTTTATTTTTTTTAGTTCCCCCGAGCCACTCTTACCGCTTTTCAGCCGTTTTTTTTTCCCCTGAGCCATACTCGCGCTTACCGCTCGGGAGGTTAAACAAGGACCCTTGAGAAGTACACATTTGAGTTTACCAAGGATCATTTTGTAGTACATTATGTTTTAATCTGGCTGAGTCACAGTGCGAATTTAGGACCCCAATGGATGGCAAAAATTAGATTTTATCAGGAAAAAAAGGCTGGATATGGAATCATACAGAATCAATGCTCAGCTGAGCAACACCTTGTTTTGGGATTTTGTTGCACCAAAAACAGACCATACATAGGTGCTTCCAATATTCAATTGAGACTTTTAGAACTAAAGTTGCCAGAAAGAACACAGTAGATAGTGGTAAATGAACACCACTTTATTCTTACAGAAACAGCTATGCTTGCTGTCTAAAATAAAAGGTTTTTCTTATATGGCAATTTTAGATTCACTTAGTGAATTCAGGACTTAGTGGAGTTCTTCAAAAGTAGCTTACGACTAACTTTGGTATACCATTTTCTATTTTACCAGAGGATCACCCTAGTGTGAAGAGAAATACATGGGTTGCCATAGCCAACTCCTTCTCCTAGCTTCCAAACTGATCCATTATACTTTCTGGGTCAAATAATCAAAGAGCTCTAGTTTCACTAGTTACATGCTTATTCAGGATCTGTGATTGTGTACCGAAGTCATAGACAGCTCTTCATAAGGTCAGCAACAGCAGTCTGCAGATTCTTTATTTGCAGGTACTCAAATTGTAACAAAGAAAAATATAACCAGTTCAGAATCTGGAATATTCTCCTAGTCATAGATGTAATTTTTCTCATGTCTATTTCTTCTCTGTGGCAGAGGTCTTAATTTTAAATAGACAATTCCACTTTGTAAGTCTCATTTTTATATGAGGTATTTGGAGCAGGAGCTTTAGCCAATGAAGGGACTTCAGATTAAGTCACTAGCTGCCCATGGATCTACACAAAGTTTGCGTCATTATAATTGATAAGAACGGCACATTTAGCCATCTATCTCATAACAAAATGCCATCCAAGACATATATTCATTTTGTTTTCAGCAACAGCTGGGGGCCATCAGTGATCCATTAAAGATTGGGGCAGTTTGATTGAGCTTGAGTCTGGGTGTCCTAGGGATTTTTTCTTTGCCTTTAGCAACTGAGTTTCACAATGAGCAGCGATCCCATTTCTGTTTTTTCTTAATGAAAACACCTTTTTCATGAACTGGGTTTAGACTCCCCTCATTCTTTCACATAATGTTTTCCAGGAAACACAGGCAACACGACATGTGAGATGCGACTCCACACACCCCCTAACTTGTCCCCATCCATTTCATTGTGGGATGTTCTGGACTCGATTTGTTTAATAAATGTTTCCTTCAAGAAGTCATAGACTGTCTCCTCTAATTCACCGAGCCCAATATCAGTCTGCAATGTGGAGTTACTCAAAAGCATTGTTAGCACTAGTGCAATGTTTTTAAAAGCTGCATTCTCGTGGTCACAATATTTGTATAGAATGATCAACGACCCAGGGGGCAGTAATTCTAAACGATGTAGCACTGCTGCTTTGTTGTTGGCCTGGAAACCTGCACTTAGCCTTTTGTCAATATCCATCTTGACATCTTCACTGTTTTCAGAGGTCATTTCTAGCCCAGAGAGGACAGTGTAGCTGCTGTTAAGAGTAGAAGCATAGGTTTTTGCCAGATGGTTGCCTACACAATGCAACATGTGTTCTGCATCCTTGGCAGCAGTTAATAAAATTATAGCAGGTTCCTTGTTTTCATTTCCACGACGAAGTTGCAATTCTAGTATCCGTTGGCTTCTTAGCCATAAGTCCTGTGACTGACCAGAAAAAATAGATGGAAGCTTTCGAAATCCATCCTGGAAAGTTTTCATGACTTGGAGTTCTTTTTCCGCTTGACTTGTGGAGGGCTTTTTTAGGACTAACATCCATCCCAAAAATATGGCAAGCAGTAAAGCCAAAACTGTTAGTATTGGGAGCCAATGGTTACCTGGAGGTAGAACACAGTTCTGTTAGAATGTGGACTCACAATAAAGACTATACAAGATTAACAGAGTTTTACAGAACTAGTTAAACTGTCAGTGAGATGTACCTCTTACTGGTTGATGTTTGGTACCTCTTACTGGTTGATGTTTGGTACCTCTTACTGGTTGATTCTCCTCATCTGAAAGATTGAGAAAGTATTATTAAGAGTAGCAAAGAGAAACAGCGATACAAGGGCTAATAATCATTATATGCAAGTCAAGTTCATAGAGATTATGTGTAGTGTCCAAGTAAAGTTTTTTCATCAAGTGAAAAAAACATGCAGTACTTATGACATTCTCCATGTTTTATCCCTATAAAGACAGTGCAGCAAAGCAAACCTGACTGGAATTCGCTCAGTGGCTAATTTCCCAGTGTGAACTGACAACACAGTGCCTTTATTGAACCCCTTGCCCAATTGTGTTTTGCTATACCGCAATCCTAAACCCCCCCCCCCCCCCCCCACTCCATTCTCCTCTACATCAGGATAAGGGGTTTCAAGTTTGTAAAGCAGATCTAAACCACATTTACAGTACGGGAAATAGGTATTGAACACAAGTTTAATACTTATTTCCCTTGCTGTATGTTGGGCCCCAATAATTTTTTGCCATAATGTGAAAGTAACCTCAGGATATTTGCAAATTATGGCACACTTACTTTACAAAGTGCCCTTCTACAGCTTTGAAACTGCAATGGTCTATCTTTAAGATTTGGGGTCTTCAGTCGTTTTTATTGGTTAGGCCAGGATTAAACAATTGCTGGACAAAAGTGGTAGTCTGTCCTGGCACAGAATGGAGCCTATGTAAGGAAGGAATGTAAGCAGAGCTGCAAATAATCTTTGAAAAGGAGCGTCTTAGATTCCGTCACATTCCCCTTTCTGTCACCTTTCTTACGACTAGTCTGTTATTTCCTTCCAATTGAATATCAAAGGAATTATACATTCGACCAATCATAGACCATTTTTTTTGTGTTTCATACATTTGTGGATAGATCAAACATGCTGGTTAATATTGTAAGTAAGAAAATTGTTTCTTTGTGTGCAAATGATCTAGTACAGTGGTCCCCAACCATTTGGATGTCACGCACCACTAATTTCACAGACTCCGTGCCATGCATGCACATAGAGCTGTGTGTCACTCAAAGAAACATCCCCCAGAGTGACATCATGATACCAGAAGCCACCCAGAGACACAACCCGCCCACTGCTCTGAGTCTATGATCCATACGAACGGTGCGCCCTCCCAGTGGGGTCCTTCTCCTGACCCCACTCCACTGAAGGGCAGCCTGGCCAGAGCTGCGGACCACCAAAAATGTTCTAGTGGACCACCGGTTGCAGACTGCTGATCTAGTACACCCTTGCTTTCTTTCTGATAAAAATAATTAGAAGGGAAGAAACTTGTATATAGGTGTGATGTGTTTATGGACTGCTGAACAATCAATGACCATTCAGAATACCTTTCATATCGGCTGAATAATTGAAAAACTAGAAGCAGATATGCTCATTATGTCTTAATTACAGTAGAGGACACATCTGAAATGCTTATCTATAAAGAGACAATATGAATTCTATAATGCAACCACCATATTAAAACAACATACCATCAGAATAGACTTTGCTTTGATTTGTAACATCTGTAACATCTTCTTGCCTTGGTTTGCAATCTTTGGCTGAAATGAAAGCAGTCAAAACAGAAACAAAGAGTACTAAAGTTAACTAAAAAAAAAAAAAATTCTAATATGCAATTCTGCACAAACATATCACAAAAGAAAGGACAAGACATTGGATAGGATGCTGGTTTGGTTTCAAATCAAGAGAGGGGATTAGACCACAATTTGGGATGCTACAGAATAAGCTTTTTTAGACAAGGAATTTTAGGTATTCAGTATGCAGGATAGGTTCAGTTTAAAGGCTTGGTAAATGAAACTTTTTGCAGCTCAAAGTAAACATCCTCTGGCTGGAAAGAACAGCCTACCAATAAAATGGGTATATGCTAGAAATTTTTATATGCTTACAGGCGGTACTTGAAATCCATGTTTATGTTGAAAAGTGGGAGCTGCCAATGCTAACCCTATTTTCATATTTTGTGTCCATCTTAGGCTTCAGTATTTTACAGGGGCATTGGCCAATAATAGGCATACAGCCAGTAAAAGCTGCAGTACAACCAGAAGACCAGATCCCTTTAATTGTTCTGACTTTGTGACGCAAAAGTACTGAAGCTAAAAGTATCAGAATGGCAACCAGGAGGTTATAAATTCCAGATTTTGGCAAATGCAGACCCCACACCCGTTTGAACTAACAATCAACACACAACAAATATCAAGTTGAAGAAAGCCAATACTAACAGCAACTCCAAAGTTTTTCTTTCCCTCCTCATGTACTTAAGTCTGTATTTAGAATGCAATATGCCCTGTGTAGAAAAGTCTGTTTAAATAGGGCTCTAGGTCTATGCCGGACAGCCCTAATGTGTTTGGGGTTTAGCTGAAATGATGCACATGTTATGCAGATGTTCCACAATCTTCTATTGGAGGGTAGCGGATACCAATATTGGGGTCTTCCTCATTGTGCTATCTTTCTAGCCTCAGATATCTATGTATGCTGGGATATTGTGATGAAGATTATTTCACTGCAGATATTCATGCTTCAATTATTACACTTCTTTTCCTAACCAGAAAGCTAAAGAAAATTGCCCAGAAATGCATGTTCCATAATACACCGGTTTTCCAAGAGTGGAAGAACCATGTGAATGTTATTTTTATTGAAGTAAGGTATAACTCAAAAAATGTCTAAACTATGGGAACTTGTAGTTGTATGGGTTGTATTCACCAGACCCTACCCCAGTGTCCCTCACTGCACATAGATTACTACACAGAGCTTCTCTTTAATCACTAGCTCAGTAAGAGATGTCCATTTTTGGTGTCTAAGAATACCATATTTAGTTATTTGCTGTTTATTGATAAAGTCATGCAGGTTGTTATGACTTTGGTCGTTACTAACTATTCTTTATGAATTTTTCCCTATTACCCAGACTAGAGACATTGCTGCCTTTTTGCTAGTGATCATGATTCTGCAGCATTTGGGAGCAGCAAGGGATCTATTCCACAGAGATTAGTGGAATGCCCACACACACCGATTCCCTAGCTAGGTATTTACTAACAGCCAAGTCACCCTCTTTCAACATGGCCCTTACTATAAAAATTGATTTTTATACACCAGCCTCATAATCAGCAGCACCGTTAAGGCAAAAATTTGCTCATCTGTCATTTAGCATCAAGGGGATCCAAAGGTACACCGTCAATGATATATGATCCTAACTGTTGTACTTGTCACTTTTGCTGGACAATTTGTCCCATTAAAAGATAAGCAGGTAGTATGCTATGGAGGGGCTCAGAAAAAAAAAACAAATGGAGTTAATGCTAGCAACAGGCTGCTTTAAATATGTGATTTTTTTTTTTATTTAGCCTAATTGTCCACTTTAAAGAAAGTGATTTCACATGACCCAGAGTCACAGACCCATTGTGAATGGTTATAGAATCACTACATACCACTACAAAATACTCCATCAACGTATAAACACAGGAAATAAAAAAATGGGAGAACTGAACAAAAGAAGCCTCCAATTATGTACATGGGTAATAAACTTTGTACCTTGTCTTTGTTTTGGTTTGCCCACATTTTTGTCATCCTTTCCTGTGGAATTAAAAAACAAAGAAAAAAGATAATGAGTGATACACATTTACAAAGAGTCACCCTTTATCGCGGCTTATTGCAGGATAATATGACACAATACGGAGCTGTAAATATGTCTCTTCTCTTTTGCAATAAAATAAACTTCAGGAAACAAAAGCAATAAAATGGTATGAAGCAGCCAACTTAAGAGTGTACTCAACTTGCAAAATAATAAGAAATAAACAAGTTGTGCTAATTTATATATATAAAATTTGATGTATATATTTATGTGTGTGTGTGTGTGTATGTATGTGTGTATGTTCCACCATCACTAGGAAACGCATGGAGACATTTTACACCAAACTTGCCAAACATATGACTGAGACTCATGTGAGTGAACCTGTCATCTTTGTACAGCAATGTGCTATATGTCAGAGCTATATTTGGATGAAACGCATAGAGACATTTTAGGCAAACTTGCTATGTTCCACCATCACTAGGAAACGCATCACCAAACTTGTTAGACATATGACTGAGACTAATGTGAGTGCACCAGACATCATTGTACAGTGCAGTGCTATATGTCAGAGCTATATTTGTGTGTGTGTGTGTGTGTGTGTTCACTAGGAAAAGCATGAAGACATTTCAACCAAACTTGCTAGACATATGAAAGACACATGTGAGTGATGGCTGATCTTTGTACAGTGCTGTGGTATATGTCAGAGGTATATCTGCATCTACGTATGTACAGTTAGGTCCATAAATATTTGGACAGAGACAACTTTTTTCTAATTTTGGTTCTGTACATTACCACAATTAATTTTAAATGAAACAACTCAGATGCAGTTGTAAATATTTGGACAGAGACAACTTTTTTCTAATTTTGGTTCTGTACATTACCACAATTAATTTTAAATGAAACAACTCAGATGCAGTTGAATTAAAGAATTTCAGCTTTAATTGAGTTGGTTGAAAAAAAAGATTGCATAAAAATGTGAGGAACTAAAACCTTTTTTTTAACACAATCACTTCATTTTCGGGGCTTAACAGTAATTGGACAACTCTGACAAATTCAACTGCATCTGAGTTGTTTCATTTAAAATTAATTGTGGTAATGTACAGAACCAAAATTAGAAAAAATAGTCTCTGTCCAAATATTTATTGACCTAACTGTATGTATGTGTGTATGTATTGCTCAGCAGTGTGCTTTGTGCTTATATTTTTACATACTTCCTTTTTTTTGGACTATAAGATTGCAATAAATAAATATCTGAGCAACGCTGAGTAATCAGCTAGTAATCTCATAAAATTATAACTTATATGAAAATAAGTTATAATTACTTAATTATATGAAAAAAGGTTCATTTAAAATCCATATAAATATAATAGGGACAAATAATCCACAAGGAGAATAAAACCACTAGTCACAGAGTCCTTTAGACCCAAATGGAAAATAAACTCATTTACACCAGTTTTTTTATTTTTATTTTATTTGTCCAGTAAATCATGTGGGCTCATGACACATTTCCTTTTGAGAATGTTGATAATGTTGCTAAATGGGTATAGTATAGAAATAGTGGCCAACTAAATTTATAGAAATGAATATTCATGTTGATAAACATTGTTTTAAAAAAATAAAAAACTTTCATAGTCCTACTTTTCCTATTATAATACAGTGAGTGCAAATATGCCCGGGTGGTGCAGTACATAACAGTCTGTGTTTGAGCACACTGCGCTAGTTGCGCTTGTGCTAGTTGCGCCTCCCAGCACACAGTTGCTTCCAGAACTTCTGTGAGCAAAGGATGACGTCAGGGGAATAAGCAGGGCATACTATACTGCAGTGGCGCACAGCGTCAAATTGCTAGCTAGGTAAGCGTCTCTTAACATGTCTATGACGCAGTAATAAAAATAGCAAAGTGGTATTTTCAAATTCTGAGAATATCACAGTAATATGAATGTACTATCAGTGAAAGGCACAGAATAATTTGTGCTGCTTCCATGAGCACTAATTGGTGCCAAGCTACATTTTGCTAGCTAACTGCAATAAAACATAGCTCTTCCTTGTGGAAACATAGTTGGGTTGATGCTCTGTGGGTGAGGCCATCACTTAGCATAAACCTCCATTAAATGTACTAAACAAGCACCTACCTTTTCTTAAAGAAAAATTACTGTGAGAAGCGGAAATATATTGTTGTTTTGTGTTTTTCTTTTTTTCGATATCATTCCCATCTCCATCATCGTTAGCACTAGAACTATTATCATCTTCTTCTACAATACATAAAGATAATACTTGAGGTGAGGATATAATACTGATACATATCAGATAGATATACTATCCCTTAGAACTAAAGAATACCTCTCACAGAGTTCTTTTAAATTATTCAAGAAAATAATCTAATAATAGGTCAAACCAACAAATCTTAAACTATGAAGAAAGCTGCATTACCAGAATCATTTAATTACAATTGTACTTTCTTTATACAAGTATACAAAGCCAATAGGGCTTTGACCCTGAAGCCTATAAATCTAACAATGTGATGGGTTAAATTTACTCAGGGTAATTGTTTACTGCTGCATGGCTTATACAACAGCCCCATCTTCGTTGTAAGCAAGCTTCTTTTGGCCACCACTGGAAGCTATGCAGACCAAATAGGAAAGGAGATGATTTTTGCTTCAAACGCATTTACATGGAGGAAATTTTGCATCTTTTTAATTGTGTCAAATATAATACAGTGAGGGAAAGAAGTATTTGATCCCCTGCTGATTTTGTACGTTGCCAGAAACGACCAGCCTATAATTATAATGGTAGGTTTTATTGTAGGTGTGAGAGACAGAATAACAACAAAAGAACCCTCAAAAACCCAGTGCTTGATGTGCATTGTAATGAGTGAAATAAGTATTTGATGCCCTATTAACTAGGAGATAGAGGATCGAGGACCTTCATGTGCTTCTTCTTGAGCCACTCCTTTGTTGCCTTGGCCGTGTGGTTTGGGTCATTGTCATGCTGGAATACCCATCCACAAACCCATTTTCAATGCCCTGGCTGAGGGAAGGAGGTGCTCAGCAAAGATTTGACGGTACATGGCCCCATCCATTGTTCCTTCCATGCGGGGAATGTGTCCTGTCCCCTTAGCAGAAAAACACCCCCAAAGCATAATGTGTCCACCTCCATGTTTGACGGAGGGGATTGTGTTCTTGGGGTCATAGGCAGCATCCCTCGTCCTCCAAACATGGCGAGTTGAGTTGATGCCAAGGAGCTCAATTTTGGTCTCATCTGACCACAACATTTTCACCCAGTTCTCCCCTGGATCATTCAGATGTTTATTGGCAAACTGCTGACGGGCCTGTGCACGTGCTGTCTTGAGCGGGGGGACCTTGAGGGCTCCGCTAAATTTCAGGCCTCCAAGGCACAGTGTGTTACCAATTGTTTTCTTGGTGACTGTGATCCCAGCTGTCCTAAGATCATTGACAAGCTCCCCCCGTGTAGTTCTGGGCTGCCTCGTCACCGTTCTCCTGATCATTGCAACTCCACAAGGGGAGATCTTGCATGGAGCCCCAGACTGAGGGAGATGGACAGGTATTTTGTGTTTCCTCCATTTGCGAATGATCGCGCCAACTGTTGTCACCTTCTCACCAAGCTGCTTGGCGATAGTCTTGTAGCCCAGTCCAGCCTTGTGTATGTCTACAATCTTGTCCCTGACATCCTTAGACAGCTCTTTGGTCTTGGCCATGGTGGCTAGTCTCGAGTCTGATTGATTGATTGTTTTCCTGGACAGGTGTCTTTTATACAGGTACTGTAACAAGCTTGGATTAGGAGCACTTCCTTACAGAGGGTGCTCCTAATCTCAGCTCATTACCTGCATACAGTGGGGACACCTGGGAGCCTGAAATCTTGCTGGTTGATAAGGGATCAAATACTTATTTCATTCATTCATTACAATGCACATCAAGCTCTTCTGAGCACTGGGTTTTTGAGGTTTTTTTTTGTTGTTGTTCTGTCTCTCACAGCTACAATAAACCTACCATTACAATTATAGACCGGTCATTTCTTTGTCAGAGGGAAAACATACAAAATCAGCAGGGGATCAAATACTTCTTTCCCTCACTGTATGTGTTGTTTGCCATGTAGGTTTGAACAGTTACAGTGAACTAAAAACACTTCCCAGAGTAAACGCCTTCCCACTTTAGGAGTGTGGCGTGTCTTGCAAAACATGCGCATGTTGTCATGTGGGTGGTTACGCATGGTGTTCAGTAGCCAATTTATTAAAATGGACTGCCCAATTCAGCACATTGAACACAAACGTAGTGCATGCTGCAATTTTCAAAGAGCACTACACAGAAATGGAGCACATTAAAATAGGGTTATAGGTGGACTGACCCAAGGCTGGGGACCCCTACATCAAATGACCCCTAAATCAATTGTTCAAAGTTTGTCTTCTAAAGAAAGAAAATAAATTTGGAAAGTATAGCCTCCTCTGTGAATCCAAAGGTTAAATAAGCCTCTCTGACGATTATCAGTGGTATTGTACAGAGAGGTCCTATACTTCTAAAACAATGTTAGCCTAAACAGTCTTTATGGCAGGTTACCTCAAATTGCCTGTATTATAATACATACCACACAAACCTACAGGACTCAATGGGCATGCTTTGCAATGTAACAGTACTAGTAGTATTCAGGAAAAAGAACTGTAACTTACCACTGCTGTTCTGGTCTGATTTCCTATTTTGACTAGTAAAATCTTTCAAGCTGTCACCTTGACTTGACAATGTCTTGTCTTTTTTAACAGTGTCTATCCTGTTGACCTCACCATCACCTTTATAATCATCTCCTCTACCTGGAAAAAGCAATGAAAAGTAAACATATTTGTAAAGCAAAGTAATATGAAAAGCAATTAAAGCAGCCTTCAGCTTTTCTTAAAGTGAACCTGACCTCAAGAAGCAGAGATTCCATGTTATGGGGAACATTTACACATATTAATTGTGCTTTAGTATTTTCCATAATTAGCAGTACACTTCCCTGTATGTAGGGTGCCCAAACACCTATAAGCAAGTAACTTGAGGAGCTTTTGATCGACAGTGTGAATCTATGGTACTGCATTGCTAGTTTCATTGGATATGGAGCGACGTTTAGCAATACAACTACTGTGCTGCAAACCATTCTTCTTGATTGGACATAGAAATATGAAATGTGATTAGACATGGATAATTGGACATAGAAAATCAAAACACAGCCTCTACCTAAACGGCCACCTCCACATTGACACAGAACAAAGAAAGCCAGTATTGGGGAAAAGATGGGTTGTAGGGAGACCACAGACAATACTGGTGACTTGTCTTTTGCCTTTTACTTGTCCTTTTTTATTTTGGCATAGCTTCCAGAGTTCAGTTCAGTCCTATTAACCTCTGCTTGTCGTGTGCCATGTTTGTTTCTTACAGCTCATACACACTGGAGAGGAAAGTGAAGGAAGGCTCAGAATCAATGGGTTGGACATATTTAACAGTCATTGTTTCACCTGTCACATTGCTCTGAATAGGCACAAAATCTCTTTAAAGCTAACCTTAGCTTTGCATTTTTGAAGGTCTGGATTGGCTGGTAAATAAGAACAGATACAGAGAAGCGCCATTCTTCCAAATGCCACAGTTGCCATCTATTACTTTGGGCTCAGTCTACTGGGCAAGATGTATTGGGTAGATATGAGCAAAGCTAAAAAACAATGTTGGTGGGATTGATATAGGTCCTCCTAATGTGCTTAAGTCATATTCTATAATTCTCACAGATTATTAAAATTGTGTTTTAAGAACTCCACTGTTATACATAAATGTAGAAAGTAATAAATAATAGTAAAAGCTAGAGAATGTAAATCTTCATAAACTAGATAAAAGTAAACAAAGAATCTGCAGAGTTTGTAAAGAACATAGATTCACATCATCATTGCTTGTTCTTATGTGCTATGTACCTCTTCTAGATTGCCTAAAGGGTGGTTGACGTATATCATCATCTGAAAAACATTAAAAACAAATGGTAAATAAATAAACTAAGTATATGTCATACAAATACTATGCATGTTACACACCTTTCTCATTGTCCCACCCATAGGTGTGTGTTGTATTGCATTCTACCATGTCATACTGTCCCCACTTCTGTGTGCTATATTGTGGACTGCTGTATGGTGGGATCAGGAATCTCAACAAATTAAAAAGTAGTATTCTCCCCATAAAAGTTTTTCAGCCGGGTGGTGGGGAGATGTAGCTGGGTGGTAACAAAGTGGGTGGGGCAAGATAGCAAATTTAGTGCTCCCAGTTATTCATGGCATAGGTATCATTAAGCCCTAATATTGTGTCAGTGTTTTACCTGCCCACTATACTTTGTTCCACTATACTTTCTTGTTGAGACTGAGAAGTTCCATTCTTTCAAACGCCAACGTTGCCATCTATTACCTTGGGCTCAGCCTACTGGATAACTAGTATTGGGTAGATAGGAGCAATGCTAAAAATAAAATGTTGCTGGGATTGATACAGGTCCTCCTAATGAGCTCAACTCATATTATTTAATTCTCACAGATTATTAATAATATTTTCCAATAGGGAAGATGTACATTAGTAAGACCCTGGTCCAGTACTCCAAGACACCAGTCCCCCAATCTAAAGCCACACTCTTCAACTATAGAATGCCTCCCCCCCCCCCGCTGAGCCCTATAAGAACACCAGTGTTATATAGATATAATTAGAAAGTAACAAATAATACTAAACTTAACTAGACTAACTAGATAAAAGTAAAGAAAGAATCAGCAGAATTTGTAATAAACAAAGCTCACATCATCAGTGTTTGTTCTTATGTGCTACGTACCTCTAAATTGCTTAATGGGTGGGCGACGCAAATCATAATCTGGAAAACATAACAAAAAAATGTCAAACAAATAAACTTAAGTATCTGTTATTCAATCCAGAACACACTTACACTGTTTTTCATTCTCAGCCAATACCCAGAAGAGGGGAGGGGCTTCACCCATTTAACGATAAAGAAAAAATACATATTTACTTTATATAAAAGAGTTTTTTACCCTGTCATATGAAAGTAAGAATTGTGGTGATAGGTCCACTTTAAGTTTCTGAACTTCACCTGGTATCACCCCTCTCTACTATAGAGCAGAATGAAGGGGAGACACATCACTAGCAGGGAGGAGCTAAGACGTGTGCTGCTTTACCTATACAGTCACTGGGAAACTGGGAAAGATCGGGCCCCTCCTCTGCCAGACAGAGCTTTGTAAAATAAAGCCACGCTTACCTTCAATCCTGCAGATCTATCAGGAGGTTTCTTCTTTCCAGTCCCGCATCGATCCGGCACAGAGGGAGTGCCAGGCGACGCCATCTTCTCTTCTTTTATTCTGGGTTCTTCTTCCTACGTCACCCAATCTCACACTGCGCAGGTGTGAGATAGGGCAATGTAGATTGGGAAAAAATTTGCCAATCTCACTGCGCATCCATGAGCAATTTTTTTCCCTATTGATGAAAGGGCTCCTGCGCATGCTCAGGCATGTGCAGAAGGGGCACCCAAGAGCCTCCTGGGACGCGTGACGTAGGTATCCCGGGAGGCTCTGCGCTTCCATTCATCCCGGCCAGATCGGCAAGGGGGAGTTAGGCTGGAACAAACTCCAGGAGCGGCATGTGGCTCTTGAGCCTCCTCTTGCTGTGGCTCCCCTATTTACCGTGGCCGGCGTTAACACTTCCGCTGCCAGGGTAAATAGGGAACACCCTCTGAAGGGAAATCCTTCTCCTCCACAATGCATATGGAGGAGAGGGATTTCCCTTCAGGGGGCATTCTTGGTGGGGGGGCGGAGCCATTCGGGCAGGATTTGAGAGAGAGCATGGCCTGGTGTGCTCCTGCCCACCCCTGAAATGGCCTAGTGGCCACAAAAGTTTGCTGACCTTTGGCCTAAGGAATGAAGAATGAATGGGAGTGCAGAGCCATCCGGGATACCTACGTCACGCATCCCGAGAGGCTCTTGCCTGCTCCTTCTGTGCATGGCAGAGCATTCTGGGCATGTGCAAAAGGAGCCTTTCCATGAGAAGAGAAAAATTTGACGATCTCACGCATGCACAGTAAGATCGGCAAGTTTTTTTTTCTAACCTACGTCATCCAATCTCGCACCTGGATCGAGTGACATAGCAAGAAGAACCCAGAAGAAGAGGCGAAGATGGCGGCGCTCCCGGGACGACGCAGGCCCGACACAGGACACCCCCAGATGGATCTGACTGCCCTGTGGGATTGAAGGTAAGTGTATTTTTATTTTTTTTTCAGTTTTCAGTTTAGTTCCTCTTTAAGGGGGCGGTGCTGCACCTTTTTTTTAAAAAAAAAAAAGGTTGTTGCAAAAAAAACACAAACAAAATTTTTTACTTTAAATAACAGTTGTCTACCCTTTTATGTAAAGTACAAATTCTGAATTAAGGTACGCTTTAGGAACAGGATGGCCAAACATAACAAAATCTACAAATACAAGAAAAACACAACTTTCATCAGTATATGAGAACTCATAGAAGGGGCGGCCTGTACAGAGCTCCATGGAGATTGACATAATATCTGTACACAACAAGGGGATGGTGTTTTATTATTATACAGGATTATATAGCGCCATCATATAAGGCAGCGCTGTACAAAGATGATGAATAAGATGAATGTGCTTTGACTTCTGCATTCTATTGGTAAATGAATGTAAGTTTTCAGAAAGGAAAGTTTCACTGAGATCCCCCAATGAGATGCAATGTAACGGAGACATTATATTATACATGAGGTGTGTGTGATGAGGGCTACTTTCACTTTGGTTTCAGAATATCTTCCCCTCCCCTCTGTACCTTTATCACTCCTAGTTCTCTCCGTCTCTCTCTGCCCGTCGTTTTTCCTTCCAGACCGGGTCTCCATCGCCAACTCTTCCCTCTGCCCGCCGAGCTAGCGGTCACACCAACGGCGGAACTTTCTGATACTTCCTAGTATTCAAGCGTTCCGCCCTGGCTTGTTTCTGCGGGACGCTCAATGTTGGTACGCCGTAGAGTGGGCGTGTCCTGTGGGTTGGCCTTATGGCGCTGTGACTACTCCCCTGTGCAGACCGATGTGTGGAGGGGACCGGTCTGGGAATAAGAGGCAGTCTGGATGTTACAGACAAGGGGATGAATATAGAACCAGTCAATTTTAAGCTAGTGTTTATTCCAGCTATATGTGTGCCTGAGAAAAAAAAAACAAATACCTGAAGTTTGGGCCTATTGTAGGTTCTAGCAAACCTACAGGGCTCCCACTAGCTGGCACCTTGCTGCTCGGTCACTGCATTGCTGGTTCCTAAACCCCTGGGTGGTTCATTCTGTCTGGATTTACATGTCTAAAACTGGTACATTGTTTTTCATGAAAATTTATTTTACAGTATGATATATTAGTATGAGTATAATAAAGTTTGAAACTTTGAAAATCATATAAAAATAAATTATAAATAAAATAAATGAAATTTATTTTTTTTATATTCAATTTATTTTGACATTAATAAATAATATACTCATACTATTATATTATAATGTAAAATAAATGTTCATGAAAGACAATGTACTACTTTTACACATATATATCCACTGTATTGCATTTAATATGGTTATTTTGTATTGAATGCAATACAAATGGATCTGAATTTCCCGCCGGCAACGTCCTCACGCACCGACGTCACCGGGAACACCCCGGTGACTCATCAAGTGCAGAGGAAGACGACTAGATGAAGCAAGATGACGGACATCGCTTAGAAGGAAGACGCAGGATGCTGGCGGATCAGATAAGTAATGATTTACTATTACTTCCCATAGGTTTACCTACCCCGAGTGTGACTCGGGCATGCTGCTTTTAGCACATTTTTTTTCTTCCCCAAGTCACACTCGGGGTTACCGCTCAGGGGGTTAAAGTGGAATCAAATACGAAAAAAATTACACCTTTAATCCCGCAGGCCCATCGATAGCACCAGTCCTTTGCCCGATCAGGTCCCGCAACATCCTGGGATTCCTCTTCATCCCGGCGCACCAGACGCCGCCATCTTCATTCTTCCTTCTTCTTTATGAGTCTTCTTGGCATGTAACCCAATCTCACACTGCACAGGTGTGAGATCGGGTAGCGTTTCCCGCTGTAAAGGGGGAAAAAAAGGAGCCGATCTCACTGCGCTTGTGTGAGATCGCCATCTCCTTCCAATGCCATTTCTGAGATTAGGGCATGTGCAGAAGTAGCACCCAGAGCCTCCCAGGATGTGTGACATAGGTAGCCCGGGAGGCTCTGCTCTCCCATTCAGTCAAGACTGATGGGAGGTGCTGCACTGTTGAACTTAAGGAATATATGGGAATTTTGTGGATCTCAGTCTGTTACTAAAGAAGTGGAATTCCACGAAACGCATAGAAAATGATTGTGATCATGCTAAATGTTTGTATGAATATGTGAGTATTGTTTTACACAAAAAAAATGTTTTGTATTCTTGTATTATTTTTTTTTTTTTTACTACATTTGAGTTGTACTTGTCTTATGTTCCAGGTTGGTTGTTGGCATAGTTTTTGCCTAAAGAAGAAACCAGCAGCCTCCTGGAGTACAAACGTCACTTTATCCAGGAGCCTTCAGGCTGCTTCTATGACAAAATCAAGCATGTGCATAAATTTCCTGAAACGTTTAAAAAAAAAAAATCTGATCTTTATATTTTCAGGAAGACATGTCACCAGATCTTGTGTCTGCGCAGTGTCGGATCAGGTCATGTGAGAAGAACCTGGGAGAAGATAGCAATGCCCGCTTGCCAGTTCACTCCAGAAAGAAGAAGGAAGCCAGGACAGTGCAGGATCTACTGGACTTGGAATGCAGAGGGAACGAGGGTGCTTTTGAGGGGCACCATCAAAAACACCCTGTGATTTACACACTCCCCCTTGGCATTGGTGCTTCCATCTTCTTCTAGTCTAGGCTCAAAGTCTACATGTTGTGATTGCAGAGGCTGATGGCATCTTGCTCTATCTTAACCTCAAAAATTTTTTGGACTTTACATACACCTTAAGTCTTTTCAGTCAGGGACATCTCTTTTGGTCCCAGTAGAAACTGTTTAAGCTAGGGTCTGGTATTTTCAACAAAAAAAAAAAAATGAGCCAAGGCAGCTTTCATACTTCTCTTGACACAAGCTTGCTGTAATAGGAGGGGAGAACTGAGCACAGGCCAATGTTTAGCAGTGCAACACTGAAACACCTCTGTTGATTTGTGTAATGTTTACCATAAACTAATCACATTACTTGGCAAATTACAGCTAAATATAAAAAAAATATATAAACCTAATACGGGATAAATAAGGTGAAATTGAGTTTAACTAGAAAAAAAAATGAAAGCAGACAGGTTGTTTATTGCAGAAGGGAGAGGTGGTATCTCTTCTGCACTAAATATGCTTCAGAAAACAAAAACAGTAAAAGGTATGATGCAGCTCATTTCATGATGCAGTCTAGAGTGTAATCAACTTGCAAAATAATAGGAAATAAACAAGTTGCACTAATTTCATAAAATTATAACACAAAAAAATAAAAAATCCAAATAGAGAATAAACTCACATTTACACCATTTTTTTATTTTATTTTTACAGTAAACCGTGTGGGTTCATGGCACATTTCCTTTTGAGAATGTTGATAATGTTTCCAAACGGATATATTGTATAGAAACTAAATTAATAGAAATGGATATTCACATTGATAAACATTGTTTAAAATAAATACATAATTTTCATAGTATTACTTTTCCGTTATATAAACAGTGAGTGCAAATATGCCTGGATGGTGCAGTACGTAACAGTCCATGTTTGATCAGACTGCTTCGTGCTCCCAAATTGACCTGGTAAGATTCACCCCTTTTCTCTGCAGTACAGGTATGCATGAGGGCACATATGAGGTATGTATGATAGGTTGAGGGGTGCATCCATTTCTTATGGATGCCAGCACTGTAGTGGGAGGCTAAACTAAGACTATATGAACCATCCACCTCTCTAAAAACTTTTAATAGCCATAAAAGTGTTCTCACTGGTTTCTATAATGCTGAGAGTATGAGGGGTGTTTGTTTCAGATCTCTAGAATAAAGATATAACTGGTGAAGACATATCTTGGGGAGCTGCACTTCATAACTGCTAAAGTCTCCCCCATCCTCCCATTTAGTCCTTTTAAAGGTTTCCAATAGGAAATATGGAATTTAGTAAGGCCCTGGTCCAGCACCTGTACTCCCCAGACCCCAGTCCCCCAATCTAAAGCCACACTCTTCAACTATAGAAGGACCCTGCTCAGCCCTATAAGAACCCTATAAGTGTTATATACATATATGTAGAAAGTAACAATAGTAAAAGCTGTAGAATGTAAACCTTCATAAACTAACTTGATAAAAGTAAATAAAGAATCAGCAGAATTTGTAAGGAACAAAGGTTCACACCATCATTGTTCTCATGTGCTATTTACTGCTTCTAGATCGCCTAATGGGTGGTCGATGCAAATCATCATCTGGAAAAGATAAAAAAAAAAAAAAAAAAAATATATGTCAAACAAACTTCAAGTATATGTTATACAATCTAGAAAACACACTGTTCTACATGCTTGGTCAACACTTCAACTTTAATGTTACAAACTTCCTTGATGCCCCACTCATAGGTGTGTGTTGTAATGTATTTTTTATAGTCCCCACCTATGTGTGTTATATTGTATTCATTACTGTCCCTACCTGTGTGTGCTGTATTGTGCACTGCTGTATAGTGGGATCAAGAATCCCAACGATCAGCATAGGATTTCTACCATGCAGCAGCTTTATATACATCTGCAATGCATGGTACATATGATGCAGTTTCACATTGCTTCACGCAGTTTAATAAACCACTGAGAGGTAAGATGAGATGCAATTCAGAATTGGCACTGCAACGCACCAACGCTTGCTGCAAATGTGACCTGGGCTCCTAAAGTGGAACTAAAGTAAAAACAAAGAAAAATCACTTTACTTCCGCAGATACATCTGGAGCTTTCTTCCATATGGTCCTGCATAGTCCTGGTTTCCTGTTTGGTCCTGGCGTGCAGGAAGTGCTGTGCACTGCCATCTTTTTTCTTCTCCTGTCTTCTGACTACGTCACCTGATTTCAACTGTGCAGGTAACGTAACATACTTATCCTAGGATGCTTTGCACTCCCATTTGCACTTTCCACTCCCTAGGATGCTTTGCACTTACTGCTGTGGCAGTAAAGACAATAGAAGATGGGCATAGTCATTTTTTTATTTTTTTAAAGACATTTAAAAAATGCCCTTTTTACTTGATGAGCTGTGTTTTTACAATTCGTAAAAACACCCTTTACTATGGAAAATTTGAATTTACCCCCACAATCTGTATATACGTAAGCAGTTTTCCAAAGACCTTGGACATTGTATTTTCAGATAATTGGTTTGGAATATGCACCAATAGTGGTTTACTTATCCAGCATTTTCTGATGAATGTAAACATTAGGGTTCAGGAATACCCTTTTGACAGTTATGAAATATTGATCTAAAATACAGGTCCATGAACCATTGATGTTGGATGTCTGTGGGTTGTCCCTTCGGATGCACATGTCTCTCCTTCCCAGTCGAATAATAGTCTTACTTTTGCTACTTATTTGAAAGGTAGGGTAGGGTATCTGGCCCTACATGGACAACTAAAGAGTAAATATGATTGTTTTTTTCTTCTGTGGTTTTGAGAATACTGCTCAAAATTCTCATGGATGAAACTATACAAATATTGTGATTATTTATTTTTGTCTTTTTTTTTCTATTTTCTTTAGTTGTATATGGTGTTTGTATATAAAATATATTGCCTGAAGAAGTGGGTTTTCCATAGAATGGGTCAGAATTTATAAAAAAACATCAGTGGAAAAAAGGTTGACAACTTTGAATGTGACCTTAAGCCTAATGATATGTACATTTGCTTTGTTATAATTTTATATTGTTTTTAATATTTCTGAATAAATGTATTCAAACTGTACACGCTCCTGTCATTTCTGGTCTGGACTACTGTAAATCCTCCTCTTTGGAATCGACTAAATTGATTCTCTCATCTACAATCTATTATGAATGCTGCAGCCAGACTTATCCATCCTTCCCACTACTCCTTCTGCTACATCTTTTTGTAGTTCTCTTCATTGGCTTCCATTTCACTTTAGATTCAAATTCCAGCTCATGTGCTTTGCCTTCAAATCCCTCCACAGTTCTTGGCCCACTTACTTTTTGACCTGGTAAAAAAAAAAAAAAAAAAAAATACTCCCTAGCCGCTCTCCCCAGTGACCTACTAATGACTTCCTCACTTATAACATCGTCACACACACAGCTCCAGGACTTTTCTAGAGCTGCCCCAACTCTCTGGATTGGTCTTCCTCATCCTATTCAGCTTGCTCCTACTTTCTGCTCATTTAAAAGAGCCCTTAAAACTCATATTTTCAAACTCGCCTACCCGTCTTCTTCTGTCTCCCAAAACCCTCACTACTTCCCACCATTTTATATTCCCCTCCCATTGTGTGCTGGTTCCCTCTCTTCTTAGATTGTAAATTTTGTTTTTACTGGAATCCTGCAAACGCAAAAACATTTACAAATAAACAAAACAATATTTAGGAAACAGTATATGCAAAAAATAAATAAATAAATAAATATCAGGCTTTTATGCAAAACTCTAAACTCATGATCACAGGCCATATGCCAAAAAATGCCCAGCAAAGATAAAATGATGTATTTTTACATGAAAAAAAAAGCCTATCCAACATACTAAGCATGTATGTAGCCCTTTTTAAAAAAAAAAATCCATGTAACAAAATCTAAGAAGAGCATAAAGGACAGACAGAGAAAGCTGCTCATACTGAAAAGGGAAGAACACCGAAGGAAGACCTAATGTTCCTCCATGGCCTCATCCAGACTCTATCCACTATTCTACGCTTCTCAAGATCTCAAATATTCCACACCACATGCAGAATATCATTCACCATCACCTCGACAGGAAGGATTTTTTTACGCATGCATACCCGCATGCATGAAGGATTTTTTTACGCATGCATGCATAAGTGTAATATCAGACCAGCCAGAACAGTGGACCACGTCCCCTGTACAAATTCCAGGCTCAGGGAAGTGGGCGGGCTGTGTCCCTGGACACAACCAGCCCACTCTCCCATCGCAGGCTCAGGACTGCGATGGGAGAGTGGGCGGGGTTACGGCATAATGACATCTCTATGAGGGTGGTATCTACCCCTTTAAGTGACACTTTGCGCATGCGCGGTCGGGAGCCAGTAATTTTAGTGGTCCGCGGGACCGAAAAAGTTGGCGACCACTGTTCTAGAGCCCTCCCCACCTTTTTTTAAATTTCAACATTGATGGGGCGTTAGAGCAGAAAGTACTCCATGGTCGATTGTCTACATTCTGGTCTCAAGCGCACACAGTCTCTTGAGGGCCGGTGCTGATAAATCCACAAGTAAAGTTTACTGTGAATTGCCAGCCAAGTGAGGTCCCTAAACTTCATGAGAATTCTATCCAAGGTACTTAATCTCAGCGCCTCAAAACTGGACTTAAGCAATCCCTTAAAGCCAATGACCCATCAAAGAATTAAGACAAAATCCGCCTCTCCACAGTTTTCCTGGAAAGGTTTTTAACGTTTTAAAGACAAGTCTTAGGGAGCTGCTCTTCATACCAGCAAAAGTCTCCCCCCATCCTCCCATTAAGTCCTTTTAAAGATTTGATGGGAAAGGGAAGATGTAATTTAGTAAGACCCTAGTCCAGCACCAGTACCCCCCAGAACCCAGTCCCCCAATTTAAAGCACTCTTTGCCTAAAGAAAGCCCTCGCTCAGCCTTTGGGAGACTAGTTGCGCCTCCCAGCACACAGTTGCCCCAGGACTTCTGTGAGCAAAGAATGGCATCTGCGGAATAGGCAGGGCATAATATACTGCTGTGGCACACAGTGCAGTTTCACCGGCTAGATAAGTGTCTCCTAACATCTACAACGCAGTATTAATAATAGCGGTATTTTCAAATTATGAGAATATCACAGTAAAATGAATGTACTATCTTTGAAATTCACATAATGCGTGTTGCTTCAATTGGCACTAATTGGTTTCCAGCTACATTTTGCTAGATAACTCTTCCATCTGGAAACCTAGGTAAGGTTTCCTCTCTGTGGGTGAGGCATAAACCTCCATTAAATGTACTAAACAAGCACATACCTTTTCTTAAAGAAAAATTACTGTAAGATGCAGAAGTATTGTTGTTCTTCGTGTTTCTCTTTTTCAATATCTCGCTCATCTCCATTATCGTTATAACCATAATTATGATCATCTTTTTCTACAATATATAAAGATAATACTGCAGGTAAGGATGTAATACTGATAAAATATATACTATCCCTGAGAACTAAAGTATAACTCTCATAGAGTTATTTCAAAGCATCCAAGAAAATAATCTAAATAATAGATTGAAGAAAGCCCAAACTTGTCAAACAAATTTAGTCTCTTTTTATGAGGGGGTAAGTAAACAGGTAGACAGTGGAATAGCAGTTCATATAGTGTACTTGGAGTTTGCCTAAATATTTGACACTGTACATCACTGACTGTTAATATGCAAGTTAGGGTCACTAGGTTTAGAAATGTCAATCCCCAAATGGATAGAAAACCCACTTAAAGACCGCATCCAGAGAGTAGGGATTAATGATTCACGCTCGGAATGGTCTAAGGTTATTAGTGGTGTACCCCAGGGTTCAGTGTTGGGACCTTTACTGTTTAACATCTTTATAAATTATTAAGAGTTTGGGATTAAAAGTACCATTTCTGTGTTTGCAGATGACACCAAACAATGTAATGGAGATAAGTCCATACAGGATGTCTATAATCAGACCTGAATGTACTGTTTGATTGGGCAGCCAAGTAGCAAATGACATTTCATATTGATAAATATAAAGTTATGAACATAGGGGCAAACAACATGCATGCTTCATACATTCTAGGGGGAATTCATCTGGGGAAGTCAGAGATAGAAAAGGATCTGGGGGTTCTGGTAGATCATAAACTTACTAATAGCATGCAATGCCAAGCTGCAATATCTAAAGCTAGCAAAGTTCTTTCTTGTAATAAAAGAGGAATAGTCTGCAGAGATCAAGACATAATCCTGCCCCTGTACAAAGCATTGGTCGGACCACATCTGAAATATGCAGTCCGGTTTTGGTCACCAGTTCACAAAAAGGACATTTTGGTATTGGAGAGAGTGCAGAAAAGGGCAACTAAACTAATAAATGGAGGAGCTCAGTTATGAAGAGAGATTAGCTGAACTGTATCTATTCTCCCATGAGAAGAGAAAGATAAGGGGGGATATGATCACCCTGTATAAATATATAAATGGTCCACATAGAGAACTCTCTTCCCAATTATTCATGTTAAAATTGTTACAGGACAAGGACAAGAGGGCACTCTTGGTGTTTGGAGGAAAGGAAGTTTAAGCTCCGGATAAGGAAGGGATTTAAAGGTTTTAAATTTGGGACATGTTTATTTCCCTAGTTTTTGAACTTGGTGGACTTGATGTCTTTTTTCAATTTCACTTACTATGTAACTATGTAATGTGACAAACCAGCAAATCTGATAATGAACTAAAACACTTAAATTATAAAGAAAGCTGAATTACCAGAATCATTCCAATACAATTGCACTTTTTCTATATACCAGTATACAAAGTCAATAGGGCTTTGACCCTGAAGCCTAATAAAACTTGTCAATGTGATGGGTTAAATTTACTCAGGATTATTGTTTACTGTTGCATGGCACATACAAAAGCACTTTGCTGGAAGCAAGCTGCTTCTGGCCACCATTGTTTGCAAACTACGTAAGACCCTGCTTGCTGGCCACACCATCTCTAAAACTAGTCCAATCTTTCAAGCTGTCACCTTGGCTTGACAACGTCATGTCTTTTTTAACAGTGTCTGTCCTGTTGACATCAACATCACCTTCATAGTCATGTCCTATACCTGGAAAAAAGTAATTAGACATTATTTTCTTTTTTATTCGATGCTTCCTAATATCGTGTCAGTGTTTTACTTCAATACTTCATACTGTCTAGGGGGAACTCATCTGGGGAAGTCAGAGATAGAAAAGGATCTGGGGGTTCTGGTAGATCATAAACTTACTAATAGCATGCAATGCCAAGCTGCAATATCTAAAGCTAGCAAAATTCTGTCTTGTAACAAAAGAGGAATAGTCTGCAGAGATCAAGACATAATCCTGCCCCTGTACAAAGCATTGGTCAGACCACATCTGAAATATGCAGTCCTGTTTTGGTCACCAGTTCACAAAAAGGACATTGTGGAATTGGAGAGAGTGCAGAACAGGGCAACTAAACTAATAAATCGAGGAGCTCAGTTATGAAGAGAGATTAGCTGAACTGTATCTATTCTCCCATGAGAAGAGAAAGATAAGAGGGGATATGATCACCCTGTATAAATATATAAATGGGACACAAAGAGAACTCTCCTCCCAATTATTCATGTTAAAATCGTTACAAAGGACAAAAGGGCACTCTTGGTGTTTGGAGGAAAGGAAGTTTAAGCTCCGGATAAGGAAGGGATTCTTCAATGTAAGGTCTGTAAAAATGTGGAATTGGCTTTGTCAGGAAGTAGTTTCAGCAACTACTATAGATTGCTTTGAGAAAAAGCACAGAATATAACTGGGTATTGCATTTTTTTAAAGTAAAGATACAGAGACTGTTGATCCAGGGAACATCTGATTGCCTCATGGAATCAGGAAGGAATTTTTTTCCCGTTGGAGCAAATTGTACCAGTGTTTTTTGCCTTCATCTGGATCAACCATGTCCATAAGGTTTTAAATTTGGGACATGTTTATTTCCCTAGTGTTTGAACTTTGTGGACTGGATGTCTTTTTTACTATGTAACTATGTAATGTGACAAACCAGCAAGTCTGGTAATGAACTAAAACACTTAAATTATGAAGAAAGCTGCATTACCAGAATCATTCCAATACAACTGCACTTTCTATATACCAGTATACAAAGTCAATAGGGCTTTGACCCTGAAGCCTATTAAAACTTGTCAATGGGATGGGTTAAATTTACTCAAGATTATTGTTTACTGCTGCATGGCACATACAAAAGCACTTTGCTGTAAGCAAGCTGCTTCTGGCCACCATTGTTTGCAAACTACGTAAGACCCTGCTTGCTGGCCACACCATCTCTAAAACTAGTCCAATCTTTCAAGCTCTCACCTTGACTTGACAACGTCTTGTCTTTTTTAACAGTGTCTGTCCTGTTGACATCAACATCACCTTCATAGTCATGTCCTATACCTGGAAAAAAGTAATTAGACATTTATTTTCTTTTTTATTCGATGCTTTTTTTGGAACACAAATCTTGCAATTCTGCCAAGCATTCAATCAATACAAAGTAAACAGATTTGTAAAGCAGTCTTCAGCTTTTCTTAAAGTGAACCAGATCTCAAGAAGTAGAGATTCCATGTTATAGGGAACATTTAAACCTGTTAGTGCCTTAGTAGTATCCTTAAATAGCAGTACACTTTCCTGTATGTAAGGGTCCCCAAGCACATAGAAGCCTGCAACTTGAGGAGCTATTGATCGACAGTGTGAATCTATGGCACTGCATTGCTAGTTTAATTGGATGAGGAGTGACATTTGGCAATATAACTAGTGCTGCTTACTGTTCTTTATGCTGGATGCTTGGACATATAAAAGCAAAACCAAGCCTCTGTATAGATGGCCACTTACACATTGACACAGAACAAAATTGGAAAGCCAGTAATTGGGAAAAGATGGGTTGTAGCGAGACCACAGACAATACTGGTGACTTTTCTTGTGCCCTCTACTTTTTTTGGGCACAGCTTTCAGAGTTCAGTTCCTTTTAACTGACCACAGAACAACAGGGTGAAACAAAGAAACTTAAAACAATTTTAGAATAAAGCGAAGAGTAATGTAATGTTAAGCTTTTAATGTAAAAACACACAAAATAGGTTGGAGGTAATTTCCCTGTCACAGGGACGCAAATCAATCATCTGAAAAACATTTAAAAAATGGTAAATAAATAAACTTTAAGTATATGTCATACTAATACTATGAATGTTACACACCTTTCTCATTGTCCCACCCATAGGCATGTGTTGTATTGCATTCTACATGTCATACTGTCCCCACTTCTGTGTGTTATATTGTGGACTGCTGTAAAGTGGGATCAGGAATCTCAAACAATTAAAAAGTAGTATTCTCCCCATAAAAGTTTTTCAGCTGGGTGGTGGGGAGATGTAGCTGGGTGGTAACAAAGTGGGTGGGGCAAGACAGCAAATTTAGTACTCCCAGTTATTCATGCCATAGGTATCCAGTAACCCCTAATATTGTGTTCGTGTTTTACCTGCCCACTATACTTTGTTCCACTATATTTTCTTGTTGAGACTGAGAAGTTCAATTATTTCAAACGCCAACGTTGCCATCTGTTACCTTGGGCTCAGCCTACTGGATAACAAGTATTGGGTAGATAGGAGCAATGATAAAAATAAAATGTTGCTGGGATTGATACAGGTCCTCCTAATGAGCTCAACTCATATTCTTTAATTCTCACAGATCAGAATATTATTATTAATATTTTCCAGTAGGAAAGATGTACATTAGTAAGACCCTGGTCCAGTACTTCCAGACACCAGTCCCCCAATCTAAAGCCGCACTCTTCAACTATAGAAAGCCCCCCCACCACACACACACACACACTGAGCCATATAAAAACACCAGTGTTATATAGATATAATTAGAAAGTAACAAATAATACTAAAAGCTGTAGAATGTAAATCTTCATAAACTAACTAGATACAAGTAAAGAAAGAATCAGCAGAATTTGTAAGAAACAAAGCTTCACATCATCATTGTTTGTTCTTATGTGCAATGTACCTCTAGATTGCCTAATGGGTGGTCGACGCAAATCATCATCTAGAAAACATAACAAAAAATGTAAAATAAATAAACTTAAGTATATGTTAACCAATCCAGAACACACTTACACTGTTCTTCATTCTCTGGCAATACTCAGAAGAGGGGAGGAGCTTAGCCCATTTAATGATAAAGAAAAAATACATACTTCATACTGTCTAGGGGGAATTCATTTGGGGAAGTCAGAGATAGAAAAGGATCTGGGGGTTCTGGTAGATCATAAACTTACTAATAGCATGCAATGCCAAGCTGCAATATCTAAAGCTAGTAAAGTACTTTCTTGTGTTAAAAGAGGAATAGTCTGCAGAGATCAAGACATAATCCTGCCCCTGTACAAAGCATTGGTCAGACCACATCTGAAATATGCAGTCCTGTTTTGGTCACCAGTTCACAAAAAGGACATTGTGGAATTGGAGAGAGTGCAGAACAGGGCAACTAAACTAATAAATGGAGGAGCTCAGTTATGAAGAGAGATTAGCTGAACTGTATCTATTCTCCCATGAGAAGAGAAAGATAGGAGGGGATATGAACACCCTGTATAAATATATAAATGGGACACAAAGAGAACTCTCCTCCCAATTATTCATGTTAAAATTGGTACAAAGGACAAGAGGGCACTCTTGGTGTTTGGAGGAAAGGAAGTTTAAGCTCCGGATAAGGAAGGGATTCTTCACTGTAAGGTCTGTAAAAATGTGGAATTGGCTTTGTCAGGAAGTAGTTTTTAGCAACTACTATAGATTGCTTTGAGAAAAAGCACAGAATATAACTGGGTATTGCATTTTTTTAAAGTAAAGATACAGAGACTGTTGATCCAGGGAACATCCGATTGCCTCATGGAATCAGGAAGGAATTTTTTTCCCCCGTTGGAGCAAATTGTACCAGTGTTTTGTGCCTTCATCTGGATCAACCATGTCCATAAGGTTTTAAATTTGGGACATGTTTATTTCCCTAGTGTTTGAACTTTGTGGACTGGATGTCTTTTTTACTATGTAACTATGTAATGTGACAAACCAGCAAGTCTGGTAATGAACTAAAACACTTAAATTATGAAGAAAGCTGCATTACCAGAATCATTCCAATACAACTGCACTTTCTATATACCAGTATACAAAGTCAATAGGGCTTTGACCCTGAAGCCTATTAAAACTTGTCAATGGGATGGGTTAAATTTACTCAAGATTATTGTTTACTGCTGCATGGCACATACAAAAGCACTTTGCTGTAAGCAAGCTGCTTCTGGCCACCATTGTTTGCAAACTACGTAAGACCCTGCTTGCTGGCCACACCATCTCTAAAACTAGTCCAATCTTTCAAGCTCTCACCTTGACTTGACAACGTCTTGTCTTTTTTAACAGTGTCTGTCCTGTTGACATCAACATCACCTTCATAGTCATGTCCTATACCTGGAAAAAAGTAATTAGACATTTATTTTCTTTTTTATTCGATGCTTTTTTTGGAACACAAATCTTGCAATTCTGCCAAGCATTCAATCAATACAAAGTAAACAGATTTGTAAAGCAGTCTTCAGCTTTTCTTAAAGTGAACCAGATCTCAAGAAGTAGAGATTCCATGTTATAGGGAACATTTAAACCTGTTAGTGCCTTAGTAGTATCCTTAAATAGCAGTACACTCCTGTATGTAAGGGTGCCCAAGCACATAGAAGCCTGCAACTTGGGGAGCCATTGATCGACAGTGTGAATCTATGGCACTGCATTGCTAGTTTCAATGGATGAGGAGTGACGTTTGGCAATATAACTAGTGCTGCTTACTGTTCTTTATGCTGGATGCTTGGACATATAAAAGCAAAACCAAGCCTCTGTATAGATGGCCACTTACACATTGACACAGAACAAAGATTGGAAAGCCAGTAATTGGGAAAAGATGGGTTGTAGCGAGACCACAGACAATACTGGTGACTTTTCTTGTGCCCTCTACTTTTTTTGGGCACAGCTTCCAGAGTTCACTTCCTTTTAACTGACCACAGAACAACAGGGTCAAACAAAGAAACTTAAAACAATTTTAGACTAAAGCGAAGAGTAATGTAATGTTAAGCTTTTAATATAAACACACACAAAATAGGTTGGAGGTAATTTCCCTGTCACAGTTTCACCTTTCACTTGGTTCTGATTAGGCACAAAGTCTCTTTAAATATAACCTGTGCTTCACATTTTTTAAGGTAAGAAATCTACCAGCTGATAAATAAGAACAGATACAGAGAAGCGCCATTCTTCCAAATGCCACAGTTGCCATCTATTACCTTGGGCTCAGTCTACTGGGAAACATGTATTGCATAAATATGAGCAAAGTTTTAAAAAAAAGTTGCTGGGATTGATATAGGTCCTCCTATCTGAAAAAATATAAAAAAATGGTAAATAAATAAACTTTAAGTATATGTCATACAGATACTATGAATGTTACACACCTTTCTCATTGTCCCACCCATAGGTGTGTGTTGTATTGCATTCTACCATGTCATACTGTCCCCACTTCTGTGTGCTATATTGTGGACTGCTGTATGGTGGGATCAGGAATCTCAAACAATTAAAAATTAGTATTCTCCCCATAAAAGTTTTTCAGCCGGGTGGTGGGGAGATGTAGCTGGGTGGTAACAAACAGGGTGGGGCAAGATAGCAAATTTAGTAGTCCTAGTTATTCATGCCATAGGTATCCAGTAACCCCTAATATTGTGTCAGTGTTCTACCTGCCCACTATACTTTGTTCCAACTTTCTAATGCCTGGCTTATTAGTATGCCCAATTTTCAATTTTTTTAAATTATGCCCCAAAAGTCCAGTTTATTTTGATCCAACTTTCTAGTGTTCCATGTTTAATAGTTTAATCAATGTGGTGTAACAAGTTAGGCTTAGTTTACATTTAAAAAATTGTGCCATTTTCCCGTCCTGAGTGACCATTTGGCAACTGATAGGTACCTGGGATTGGTAACAGGTGGTAAGTGCTGGGCTTTTTCAGGCCTAGCATTTTTTCAAGCAGAAGTGGTTCCTGGCGGGAGGAAAGTGAGGGGTAAACGCTTTAAATGTAACCCTACTGCCAAAGTGAGTTCAGCCTAACTTCAGATATCACATCCTAACACTAGATCTAGATAAAACTCAGCCCTGTGTATGCAATTGTTTTCCCCTGCAACCCTCATTTAAATGTATATGCTACGTCTCCAATTCTGCCAAATGTCAGCCCTGTGCATGCAATTGTTTTCCCCTGCACCCTCATGTGATTGTTTATGGTACGTCTCCAATTCTGCCAAATCTCAGCCCTGGGTATGCAATTGTTTTCCCCTGCAACCCTCATCTAATTGTATATGGTACGTCTCCCATTGTAGATGAATTTATTGCATCAACTTTAATCTCCTCATAGACTTATCTGTTCACTATCCCTTAGTTCCAGCTGAGTGAACATTGATATTTATTGCCCTTCTGATCACAACCTTATCACCCTCAACCTATCGAACTCCTGCTCTCCCTTGCCACATCCCAGACCTGGTTGATGGCAGAGAGATATCCATTACCCTGACCACAACCTTTTCTCAAACTGCCTTGCGTCCCTAACCCCTGCCCTCTCCAAAATCACCTCCCCAGATGAAGCTGCCACCATGTTAAACCACTCTCTTTCCTTGACTTTAGATAAAGTAGCTCCTGCCACCTTCCGCTAACCCCGCCCTGGCACAACAATCACACCAAACAGCTACAAAAGATAGTTTGTGCAGCCGAGCGCAAGTGGAGAAAATCTGACTTCAGTGCTGACTTCATGGACTCCAAAACCAAGCTACAAAGCTTTAACACAGAGCTCACTGTCACCAAGCAAAATTATTTCTCTGCAGTCATTTCCTCTCAAGCTTCCAACCCACACAAACTCTTCTCTTCAATTGACTCCATCCTAAACCCCACACCTGCTCCCCCCACAACATCCTTCTCTGCCCAAGACATTGCCACCTACTTTAGAGATAAAATAGACAAAATCAGACATGATGTGTCTGCTCACCGGGCCACTCCAACCATACCCACCGCTTCCACCTGTAAATCATCACTAAACTCCCTCAGCCCTGTTACTGTGGACGAAGTCTATTTTCTTCTCTCCACATCTACTACCTGTCCACTTGACCCAATTCCCTCTGATCTACTCCGTGCCCATTCCTCCACCCTGGCCCCTGCCCTAACCAAACTATTCAACCTCTCCCTTTCTACTGGTAAATACCCCTCAGCTTTCAAACATGCCATAATTCTCCCTATTCTGAAAAACCCTGACTGGATCCCTCCCTACCCTCTAACTACCGTCCTATCTCCCACCTCCCATATGTCTCCAAACTTCTTGAACGCCTTGTCTACAAAAGACTCACCGATTACCTGAGCACCAACTCTCTCCTTGACCTTCTCCAGTATGGTTTTAGAGCTGCCCACTCCACTGAAACAGCCCTTACTAAAGTGGCCAATGACCTCATCAGAGCTAAGTCTCAAGGCAACTTTTCCCTGCTCCTTCTCCTTGATCTTTCCTCTGCTTTGACACTGTTGATCACCCCCCTTCTATACAAATCATGCACTCCATTGGTATCTGTGACACTGCTCTCTCTTGGTTTGCTTCCTATCTGTCTGACTGCTCCTTTCAATGGTAACTCCTCCTCGCCCACTCTCCTTCCTTGTTGGTGTTCCCCAAGGGTCAGTCCTTGGACCGGTTCTCTTTTCTCTGTACACCTCCTCTCTCGGTAGTCTCATATCCTCCTTTGGCTTACAGTACCATCTGTATGCTGATGACACTCAAATCTATCTGTTCACCCTGACTTGTCTCCCTCAGTCCTGGATAAGGTCTCATGCTGCCTGTCAGCCATCTCATCATGGATGTCTGACCGATTTTTGAAGCTCAACCTGGATAAAACAAAACTCTTCATCATCCCCCTCTCAAATTCCAAATCTCCTCCTGACATATATCTAACTGTTAACAACACTGTTATTCGGCCCTCCCCTCAGGCATGTTGTCTTGATGTCACCTTTGACTCTTTCCTCTCAGTTAACCGCCATATTCAGAACATTTACAGGTCCTGTCACTTTCACCTACACAACATCTCCAAAATCCGCCCCTACCTGTCCCCTGAGACCACCAAACTCCTTGTACATGCTCTTATCATCTCTCGTCTGGACTACTGTAACATCCTTCCCGCTGGTATTCCACTAACCCGACTCTCTCCTCTACAATCTATCATGAATGCTGCAGCCAGACTCATCCATCCTTCCCACCGCTCCTCTTCGGCTGCATCTCTTTGAAGTTCTCTCCATTGGCTTCCATTTGACCTTAGAATCAAATTCAACCATCTGTGCTTTGCCTTCAAATCCCTACACAGTTATTGTCCCACTTACATTTGTGACCTGGTAAAAAAATACTCCCCCAGCTGCTCTCTCCGCTCCTCTAATGACCTAGTAATGACTTCCTCACTCATAACCTCATCACACGCACGGATACAAGACTTGTCTAGAGCTGCCCTAACTCTCTGGAATGGTCTTCCTCATCCCATTCAGCTTGCTCCGATTTTCTGCTCATTTAAAAGAGCACTCAAAACCTATTTTTTCAAAAGTGCCCACCCTCTTCTTCTGCCTTTTGAAACCATCACTACTTCCCACCACTACATATCTCCCATCCTATAGTGTGTAAATTCCCCCACCTACTAGATTGTAAGCTTTTCGGGGCAGGTTCCTCTCCTTCTGTATCACTGTCTGTTTTCCAGACCTGCACTGCGCAGGCATTAGATTGGGTAACTTTTCTTTATAAAAATGTAAAAAAAAAATAAAAGTGCCAATCTCACTACGCATGTGTGACGATACATTCCCAACGTCGGGCATGTGCAGAAGGAGCAGTCCTCAGTCACCTTGCATATGTGACACAAATAACCCAGGAGGCTGCAAATTTACCCTTCAGTCTTTACCACAATGCCAGTAAAGGCAGAAGGGGAGGAGTCCTCTAAAAACGCAACACATTTTTCTATTATTATGGTGATGCTTTAGGAGCATCATTCATGTGTTAGCAGATGGGCACAGGACGGCTAGGGCCCCCCTTCCCCTCATCTATGGCACAAAAAAACTGCCTGTGAAATGTATCCACCTGAGTGTACATGTGTAATATTGCCATTGGCAGCACAGTGAGACAGCAGTGTGTGTGTAAAGTCTGCTTGTCATATTCTGCAGCGTAACAACTCACTGTGTTAAATCTTTCAGATCTCCTAAATTGTTAGTTGTAACGACAGTTTTTTAGGGTACTCATATAGCTACTAATAAACTGAATTTATTTAAAGATATGTGGGTCACAAGTTTAAAACTTGTGAAAATTGAACATCGGGGTTGCTGTTTCATAAGAAAGCGAGTCTTTTGAGCCCAAAATTGAAAATACAGATTAGGGACCCCCAGGGGCCACTTACATAGCCAGGAGCATTGGGGTGGAGACCCTAAATTGTTACCTACCTTTTACCAAACTATAACTGTCATACTATGCTATCCCTTCTGCTTCTGTTCTTAGAACCCCATTTTCATTGGAATGGAGAGGTGCAGGAAACTGAAAATATAGGTGCAAGTAGGGAACAGATGTATAAACGCCACTAAGTTTTCATTAGCATGCCAACATTAAAACATAAAAAAATTGTGCAATTTTAGCCACAGATGTTCCCAACGTTTTCAATTTTCTACACCTCCCTATTCCAAAGAAATGGAATGTTGGGGTTCAAGTATTAGAAGTGGGCAGTAATGTGTAACAGGGCAGTATGTTTTGATGGTGGAGTTTTTCATGTTCTGATGATGCCATAGTAATGAAATTTTAGTGGGTGGGGGTTAGCCAAAGGTGTCTTCCTACTGTATCTACATTTTCAGTTTTGTACATTCCACCATTCAAACTGGATAATGAACTAAAACTATGAAGAAAGCTGCATTACCAGAATCATTTAATTACAATTGCACCTTCTATATACGAGTATACAAAGTCAATAGGGCTTTGACCCTGAAGCCTATAAAAAACCTGCCCATCCCCTGTGATGGTTTAAATTTACTCAGGTTTATTGTTTACTGCTGCATGGAACATACAAGAGCCCCATCTTTGCTATAAGCAAACTTCTTCTGGCCACCATTGTTTGCAAACTACATAAGACCCTGCTTGCTGGCCACACCATCTCTAAAACCAGTGCAATCTTACCTTGACTTGACTAAGTCTTGTCTTTTTTTTTTTTTTTTTATAAATATATTTTTTATTCAGTGAACAGTCATACATACTGGTATGAAACACAAAAACATACAAATCACCAACTGTGTTATCATCTTCCGCATCACAAACATATTATGAACACACAAGCAGTATGACTGAGCACAGGCAATTTTCAAAATATTAACAAAAATAACCAAAGAAAGAAATAGAGAAATAGAAAGCAAAATAGAGGAAGAGGGGGTGGGAGAGGAGGGGGAAGAGCATGGCATTGCAGGCCCGATTAAGAAAAGGCCAGATTTAACACAGTAGGGAACACATAGCAATAATTCAATTATATCCTCTGCATTCAAAACAAATCGTCGGCGTTATCAGCCTCATTGTATACTGAAAGGTACGCTTGAGTAGTGGTATACTGTATCCAATAGAACCAAGTATTTCATAATTTATCCGATCTACTGTCCCGGCTGGTAATAAAGTCTTCCATTGCCATAATGTCATTCACTCTTCTAAACCATTGTAACAAGGTGGGAGGAGAGGATTGTTTCCACAGGGCCGGAATACAGGCCTTAGCAGCATTTAAAAGATGAGAGTAAAGAAGCATGGTATTTCTTTTGAGACCAATCATTCAAATGTAAAAGAGCTAGCCCTGGGCTGTTACATATATCTACCTCTGTCAATTCTTCAATAACCGCCGCCACCCCTGACCAGAAAGATTGCAACTTAGAGCACTCCCAGAATATATGAAACAGGCTGCCAGCAGCAGCTTCACAACGCCAGAATCTATCATCTACTCCCGGATACATTTTGGCTATTACAGTCGGCACTCTGTACCACCGCGTGAGCAATTTATAGTTCAGTTCCTGATAAGAGTTGCTGAGAGCGGCTTTATGACCCATGTACAGGAGATGATCCTGCTGTTCTGGGGAGAACGTGGTGTCAAGGTCATATTCCCATTTGCGCAAAAATGGTAAAGTTGAAGTTGAGGGTATCCGCCGAGACAGGTGTCCACTCCGTGCCCTTCAAAAAATTAGATTCTCTGAAAATTCCCCGCTCCCTCCATGAGCGAAACCTAGGATCTCATGCGCCTGGGGGACACCCCGGGTGTCCCAAAATAGGAGACAATGGCGAAGGGTAAGTACACACACCAGAGACCCTGAAATAATTCTGCACAACACGGAGAGTCGTTCCCATCAGCGGCAGCTTGAGAATGGGAGATAGTGTGTCTGGAGGGGACCACATGGCCCCTGCTAATGGTAGATTAGCAATGGCTCCCTCAAGCATTACCCATGGCTTAAGGCCTCCGTTTCTGCACCAGTCTATCAACCGTCCCACATGTGTAGCCTGGTGGTACAATAGAGGATCAGGAAAGGCAATACCTCCATGTACTTTAGGCAACCTTAAAACCCGTCGCCCGATACGAGGGCTGTCACCCCCCAGACAAAGCGGAGTACCTGTTGTGGGATATAAACTGGGAGGGTTTGAAGCAAATATAGCAATCTTGGCATAATATTCATTCATTTTCAGAATGTTGTATCTACCGAACCAGGAGAATGCATGTTGCTTTCACCGCTGCAGGTCCTATCTCACCGTGTTTAGTAGAGGCAGAAAGTTCAGGTTAACCACTGAGGACAAATCCCTGAGGATCCTGGTGCCTAAATACAAGATATCTGATTTTGCCCACTTAAAAGGAAAGCACGCTGTCAGGAAGTCCACTAACCGACCAGGTAATGTAATGGATAATGCCTCTGGCTTCTGCAAATTAATTTTATACTTAGATAGCACTGAATATCTATGAATCTCGTGTAATAAATTAGGCATAGAGACCCTAGGAGAGGAAACAAAAAAAAGGAGATCATCGGCATAGGCCGCCACTTTATGCACCTGAGCATGTACTTCAATCCCATGAATACTTGGGTTCGCTCTAACCTGCCTCAGAAGTCTTGTCTTTTTTTTTAACAGTGACTGTCCTGTTTACATTGCCATCACCTTCATAGTCATCTCCTCTACCTGGAGAAAAGTAATTAGACATTTCTTTTCTTTTTTTTTCAATCCTTTCTCGGAACACAAATCTTGCAGTTCTACCTAGCATTCAAGTCAATACAAAGTAAACAGATTTGTAAAGCAGCCTTCAGCTTTTCTGAAAGTGAACATTATCTTAAGAAGTAGAGATTCCATATTATAAGGAACACAAACATATTTGTGTCTTAGTAGTATCCTTAAATAGCAGTACACTATACTGTATGTAAGGGTGCCCAAGCACATAGAAGCCTGCAACTTGGGGAGCTATTGATCGACAGTGTGAATCTATGGCACTGCATTGCTAGTTTCATTGGATGAGGAGTGACGTTTGGCAATATAATTAGAAAAGCAAAACCTAGCCTCTGCATAGATGGCCAGTTCCACATTGACACAGAAAGCCAGTAATGGGGGAAAAGATAGGTTTTAAGGAGACTGCAGACTATACTGGTGACTTTTCTTGTGCTCTCTTTTTTTTTGGGGGGGGCACATCTTCCAGAGTTCAGTTTCTTTTAACTGACCACAGAACAACAGGGTCAAACCAAGGAATTTAAAACATTTTTGGAAGAAAGCGAAGAGTAATGTAATGTTAAGCTTTTAATGCACTTTTAGGCACAAAGTCTCATTAAAGCTAACCTGTGCTTTGCAGTTTTGAAGGTCTGGAATCCATTAGCTGGTAAATAAGAACAGATACTGAGAAGTTCCATTCTTTCAAACGCCAACGTTGCCATCTATTACCTTGGGCTCAGTCTACTGGATAACCTGTTTTGGGTAGATAGAAGCTATGCTGGGATTGATACAGGTCCTTCTAATGTGCTCAACTCATATTCATATAATTCTCACAGATTAATATTATTGTGTTATAAGAACTCCAGTGTTATATACATTTATGTAGAAAGTAAGTAATAAATAAAAGTAAAAGCTGTAGAATGTAAATCTTCATAAACTAACTGGATAAAAGTAAAGAAAGAATGTGCAGGATTTGTAAGGAATAAAGCTTCACATCATATTGCTTGTTCTTATATGCTATGTACCTCTTCTAGATTGCCTAATGGGTGGTCGACATAAATCAACATCTGAAAAACATAAAAAAATGGTAAATAAATAAACTTCAAGTATATGTCATACAAATACTATTAAATGTTACACACCTTCCTCATTGTCCCACCCATTGGTGCATAGTTCTCCCCAGAGGGTTTTAGCCGGTTGCTCCGGCTTGCTGCTTTGAATACCCTGCCCAGCTCTCCTCAGCAGCTCTCAACCTCTGCACTGATCTCAGTGAGGCTGCTCTGTGTCATCCGTTCAGAGGATTGCTGCTGGGATGAGAGGTGAGCACACACAGTTCAGCCTTCATGTGAAGGGGACACAGGCAGCCCCGCCCCCATCTCATACCACAAGCTGGGATTTCTATTTAAAAAAAAAAAAAAAGCTGCCTGTGAAATGTATCCACTGCTAGAGCTGTGTGTGAAGTCTGCATGTGGTTCTGCATCCTCATAGCTCTAAATATATACCTACCTGTCACAAATCTATACCTATGAAACTACTGTCTGCTTCTCTTCGTTAAGGGGGGTACAAAAGTGAAAGTATAGGTGCAAGTGGCGGGCACATTCTCCCCTTACAATCTCTACTACAGCATCATTAGAACATAAAACACTCTGCCCATCAAAATGGGCTTCCCTGCCCTGTTACACATTCCCGTCCACTTCTAACATTCTGAACTTTAATTGGGGAATAGGGAGGTGTAAGAAACCAAAAATATAGGTACAGGTGGGGAACATCTGTGACTAACATCCCCTAAAACTTCAATATGGGCAGTGATGAGAGGGGATCACTGGCTGTCTTGTCCCTATCTGATATCACATGCATGATGCTATTAAAGCATCGCCACATTTTTAACAGTATATTAAAGAGTGACTTTCTCTGTTATGTGCTGGAAAAATGTGCATTTTTACACTTTTTTGGAGAGGACCTCTCCCCGTCAGTCTTCACTTCCATTTGGGTAAAGACCAAAGGGGAAATCCGCAGCCTCCTGGGATATTTGTGTCACATATCTCAAGAGGCTCTGCACTGCTCCTTGTGTGCATGCACCTTCAGAGGCTTTCCTATAATGTAAAAAATGTTTACTCTCCTGCATGCGCAGTGCAAGGCAGCACTGGACGTCCAAGTGAGCATTATAGAGAAGGTGGAAGCTGAGTCAGTGTGGGCCCACTGGGCTAATTTTGTAAAAGAATCAAATGAAAAATAAAAATGTTTTCACAAAAGTTCACTTTAACTAAATATAGACACAGGAGCACATCTAAAGTACGGCTGAATTCACACTGGCAGTAAGGTTACATTTATCCATCCCTCATGCTAGGAACCGCTGCTGCTTAAAAAACGTCTAGCTCTGAAAAAGCCCAGCACTTACCGCCTGTTATCAATCCTAGGTACCCAGCACTTACCGCCAGAAGTCAGTCAGAAGGGGTAAATGCTTTTTGCTGCTAATATGAACTAAGCCTAACTTGTTACACCACATTCATTATACTTTTACACTACTACAAAGGAATACACTCTTAAAACTTAAAACACTAGTAAGTTAGGTCACAATACGTAGCATAGGACAGTTGTGGCAAAATACATAGAATAGAAAAATTGGATATACTAATGGGGCAGGCATTACAAAGTTGGAACAAAGTATAGGGAGATGGTAGACTACTGAAACAATAGGAGGTTACTGGATACCCATGGCATATACAACTGGGAGCACTAAGTTTGCCATGTTTTGCCACACCCCCTTTTTTACCACCCGGCTGAAAAACATTTCTGGGGAGAACACTGAGGTGTGTGTTGTATTGCATTCCTTACTGTCCCCACCTGTGTGTATTGTATTGTGGACTGCTGGAATACTAAAAAAGTTTTTCAGCCGGGTGGTGGGAAGATGTAGCGGGGTGGTAACAAAATGATAGCAAACTTAGTGCTTTCAGTTATTTATGCCATAGGTATCCAGTACACCCTAATATTGTGTCAGTGATGCCATTGGCAGCGCAGTGGGATAGCAGTGTGTATGTAAAGTCTGCCTGTCATATTCTGCAGCTTAACAACTCACTATGTTAAATCTTTCAGATCTCATAATATGGTATTTGTAACGTCTTGAAATTTTTAGGGTACTCTCATAGTTACTAATAACCAAAATTTATTTAAAGAATTTCAAGATATGGGGGTCACAAGTTTAAAAACTTGTGAAAATTGAACATTGCGGGTCGCTGTTTCATAAGAATGTGCGTCTTTGAGTCCAAAATTTAAAATGCAAATTAAGGGACCACTTACATAGCTAGAAGCTTTGGGGTGGGGACCCTAAATTTTTGTATCCTACTTTTTACAAAACTGTCATACTATGCTACCCCTTCTGCTTCTGTTCTTTGAACCCCAATTTCATTGGAATGGGGAGGTACAGGAAACTGTAAATATAGGTGCAAGTGGGGAACAGATGTATAAACCCCTAGCATGCCAAAATTAGAACATAAAAAACTTCTGCACATCAAAAGCATTGCCCTGTTACACCTAACTATCTGCTTAACTACCTTGAACCTTAATTTCTACAGAACAGAGAGGTAAAGGAAATTATAGGTGCAAGTGGGGGACATTTATGGCTAAAAACCCCCAAACTTTCATCACCATAGCATCATTACAACGTTAAGAATTCTGCCCATCAAAGCACACTGTCCGGTTACAAAGGACTGTACCCTACCAGTGCTTATATGATACCATAGTGATGCAATTTTAGGGGGTGTTAGCCGCAGACATCCCCCACGTTTTCAGTTTTCTACACTTCCCCATTCCAGGGAATGGGGTTCAAGTGTTAAAAGTGGGCAATAGTGTGTAACGGCAGAGCCTTTTGATGGTGGAGTTTTTTTTATGTCCAGATGATGCCATAGTAAAATATATAAAATAAATTTTAGTGGGTAGGGGTTAGCCAAAGGGGTCACTCTACTGTACCTACATTTTCTGTTTTGTACACCCCACCATTCTAGGAAAATTCGGATTCAAAGAAGAGAAGCAGACAGGGTAACATAGTATGAGAGTTATAGATTTGTGACAGGTAGGTATCAATTTAGGGGCCCCACCCAAATGCTCCTTGCTATGTTCCCAGGTTCCCCAGTTTGCATTTTCATTTAAGGACTCCTAGGCCCACTTGCTTTTGAAACAGCAACCCCAATGTTGTACTTTCACAAGTTTTTACAACTCCGTTCCCCAAATCTTGAAATTCTTTTAGGCTGGGGAGCTGAATTGTTCTACTAGCAAAAAATACACTGACACACACACACCTAAAAATCTGCCGACGACGTCATTACACACGCCTACTCGGGCAGATACATTTTTATATGATGTACGGGACAGATGTGCTTTCGCTTCTGCATTCTATAGGTAAATTAATGAAACTTTTCAGAAAGGAAAGAAAGTTTCCCCGAGATACCCCAATGAGATTTAATGTAAAGAAGACATATAGGTGTGTGTTATGAGGACTGATCTGGGCTACTTTTACTTTGGTCTCAGAATCTCTTCCCTTTCCCTCTGTACCTTGATCACTCCCAGCTCTCTCCGTCTCTTTCACGCTGTTTTTCTTTATAGTACGGTTCTCTACTCCCAGCTTCTCTGTCTGCCCGTCGTTTTTCTTTTTAGACCGGGTCTCCATGGCCAGCTCTTCTCTCTGCCCACGAGCTAGCCGTCACACCACCTGCAGAACTTTCTGCTACTACCTAGTAATAAAGCGTTCCGCCCCGACAGGTTTCTGCAGTATGCTCAATCCTTATATACTGTAAAGTGGGCGAGTTCTGTGGGTTGGCTATAAAAAGAATGTTGTGACTGCCCCAGTGTACAGACTGATATGTAGAGGGGACTGATCGTATAATAGGAAGAATTATGGCTGTCAGACGGGGATGAATTTTAAGCTAGTGTTTATTTCAGATATATGCATTCCTGAGATAAAAAGAAATACCTAAAGTTTGAACCCATTTCAGGATCAACCAATCCCATGGGGCTTGCACCTTGCTGCTCGGTCACTCGTACTGCAGTGCTGGTTTTCAAGGTGACCGCATTTCTAACATTTAAAAGGCTGTAGTTTTTCAAAAAATGTTTTGGGGTGTAAACCACCACAGCAGTAAAAACTAAAGGGAATACCCCACACCATCCATTCCAAGAGTAAAATCGGACCACCACACGGCCTAGAAAAAGTGTATCAAAATCCCAGTGAGTCTGGAATGTTCCATTTACCCACTCTGCATAACTCATGAAAGAAGTGAATGAAAAAGGGAATTTCTAGAGCCCTCCCCACCTTTTTGCAAACTTCAAAATTGATGGGGCATTGAAGAAGAAAGTGCCCCATGGTCTCCTCTGATTCTCTACATTTCAGGCTCAAGCACTAACAGTCTCATAAGGGCCAGTGCTGATAAATTCTCAAGTAAAGTTTATCATGAAAGGAGAGCCAAGTCAGGTCCCTAAACTTCATGGGAATCCTTTCCATATTAATTCATCTCGGACCCTCCCACAAAAATTGACTTGGCAAATCCCTTAAGACCAATGACCCATCAAAGAATAAAGAGAAAATGCACCTTTCCAGAATTTTCCTAAAAAGGGTTTTAATGCCTTCGGTTGTGATCTGCCATTGCTTCAGAAGTTTTAGACTAAGGGTATCATAAGCCAGAAGCCTGTCCTGTTAGATCCTTGGCTTTTTCACATTTGCCTAGTTTCCAATTCACACAAAAAAGGCTTGAACCAGGATTAGAAAATTCCCACCCATTCAGGAGGGTTCTCTGCAAGCATGTTACTAAAATTAATCTTAATAAACAGCAGAGAAAAAAATTACACTGGGTTGACCATACCTGGCCATTCTCTGTTCTGGATAGGTACGTCACATTCCTCTTCATCAGGATCATCCTGTTTACCCAGAGCAGCAGTATATCCTGGTGTACAGAGAAGCTGGCAAATTCCATACAAGAATATCGGAAGCAGGTAAGTTTTGATCAGATCAACCCTTTTTCTGTATGACATTCTCCAGTTATTCCACTTTACCATCTTGGGATTTGCAATCTTCAGCTTACTTACCCCAGGCCTCTGCATTCTGTTCATGTATAGCAGGAACTTGGTGGGCATCCCTTTCACACTCCTAAACTTACTCATAGTGGATGTTTAGCCAATCTATGAATTTATATTGTAAGCCGTATCTGCCAGAGATATTCATGACTCACCTGGTCGCGCGCCTCCACTAAGGTGTCTATGACTATACATAAAAAGAACAAAGCAAGGTCCGTACCTACATTTCCTGTTTGCCAGATGGATATCCGCCAGAGAGCTGGGTCTACTAGAAAAAAAAAAAAAGATATCAGCATCAAACTTACTAAGCAAAAATAAAGCCATGTCACTAGTGCTTACAGATTTGATGCTGGCGACATTAACCCCCCTAGCATTCTAATTCTCTCCGTTTTTCTATGAAAAAAAGTTACTTTTTTTTTTTGCATGGAAATTTATTTTACATTGTAGGCTATAATATGTGCACTATTTATTAATTTTAATAATTAACAAAAAAAAAACATTAAAATAAAAAGTGAAATGTAATATATCTGTACAGTAGCATGTATAGTTTATATAATTAAATTATATATATTATTTAAAGATTTCTTTGTATTAGACTCCAATACAAAATTATTTGAATTTACTGCCGATCCTCCCGCAAACCCGGGAGATCGTCTCTGCATTGGCGGGCTGGAGATCAGAGGAGGAAGGATGTGTCCCCAGGACCTGCAGGATGACAGGGGACACCGATGGAGCAAAGTAAGTGGGGTTTTAAGGTTTAAGGGACCCCGAGTGTCGCTTTTTGCAGGTAAAATCCACCGCGAGTCACCGCTAGATGAATAGTTATTGGTCACCACTTTCAATGAAGCGGACACTACTACGTCTCTTGGTAAAATTTTACACCTTTTTATCTTTCTCATTGTAGTAATTCATCTTTAAATTGTTTTCTGTGCGGCTGCGAGTTGCAGGTTTCTTTCATATAAACTCTGCACAGCTACAAGTCTTCTCTCCTCAGACTTTATCCAGGACAGTCACCTGGCTGGTTGTCTGGGCTTCTAGCCGCATGGAGACAACAAATCCCCTGATTCCTGTGATGTGAATCCAACCAGTGAATAATACATCCTGAATGACATTCACTTTAATTAGACCTGATGTGTGTTGGTCTTATCATAACGGCCGGTAATATACAGCTTCTGATATCGCTCGCTGTGCTCTTCGTGAATTCAGATTAATAGATGGAGAACTCATACACAATACAGAGCGCACACACAGCGGTCTGCGAGCAGCCCAGCCAATCGGCAAGCACGAAGCGTGGACTCAGTGACAGCGCCACAACGCAACAGCAATGGAACGCAAATGGAAGAGGAATTGAAATCTCGCGAGATTTTGTTCTCCCTCCCGCCCGCACTGGCGCTGTTAGAACGTCTGTTAGTCTCAGGTGCCAAGATCCCTGCCTGCCAACCAATCAGAAGCAGCGCGTGGGCCCCGGAAGCGGAAGTAGTTTTGTATCTGGGAGAGAAGGAGATTGAAGAGGGTCTGGACGCTTGTGGAGCGGGGTATGAGGTCAGTGTTTATTTTATAATATACAGGCGGTAGCTGGGTCACTGAGCCCGTATAATGTTCGCTTTTTCACCTGCAGAGGTGCCGGGTCCACTGCATTTACCCTTTATGAAGCAGGGCCTGTACCTGATGTGTGTGTCTATATATATATATATATATATATATATTTATTTATAGTACCATAGCAGCCATAGTACTACAAGTCCCAGCAGACCTTGTATGTCAGGGGAATAGGATTAGAGAGCTCGTTGGGTTTCATGTACTATTTGGGGTATTGAAGCTTATAAGTTAGATCTAGTGACCATACCCAATGTAATATTTATGTTAGCTGTCAATGAGATCCTTACCCCAGGATAATTCATTCATAAAGCAGCTTGGGTTGCAATACTTACCCCCTGTATGCTTCTGTCCCCAATAAATCTCCAGAGGATTGAGGATGTACAGTGAGCAAGCATCAGACAGTCCTGAAATTGTTGACTGCTGCAGAGGTTTATGAAGGCTTCACTGGAGCTCACTATAATAACACTTATGTTGCAGGATACTACCATTAAAGAGAATGACTGGGTTGTTTTATATAAAATCAGAGTTGGCTTTTATGCTGAGGTCACAGCTATGGTATCCATGTGATGGAGAAATTCAATGTTGTTGACTGATTTGCATGGAGCCTATACAGGGTTACAAGAAGACTGCGTGCCGGTTACTTATCTTATGTGATTGTGATTGTTATGTGATGTTATGTGATTGTTAGCTATGGAAGAGAATACAGTTATTAGGAGGAATGTGTCACTGTTTAGCTGTTAGCACTTATTCTATCTCTCTTGGCTTCATATTTTCCTGACCTAGAACTAGTGACAGATAAGCATTTCTCACTGTTTTAGTCGGCATGCTTGTTCTGGATCATTGAATGAAAGTACTGATATATTTTTTGTTAGCATAATTACTTTAAAGACCTTTACACATTCATTATATGCACTGTTAGAGTTGTTTATGTTCTTTTTTCCCTCTGAAATAAAAGCACTTTTGCAGTACATGTAACCCCAATGGCACTACTGCAAGGCATCTCCAACACAAATGAACTGTAGCTCGCCATAACACAATGTAACATATGGAATATCTGTTCGTGTGCATAGGCATCATTCAAAATGACAGTGCTGCTGCAATACAGTGTATGTTACCATGCCATGCACACTAGGGCAGCAATCGCTAACCGTTCAGATCTCACGGACCACTAAATTATTAATTTTAAATTCCGCAGACCATTAATATAAATATTTTAAAAAAGATATAAATACATTTGTAAAATATTGATCCTCCTAATGGTGCCTGACAAGGACTGTGGAGGCTGTGATTCATTGATCAGCTCACGGTAAAGTGAAGTGTTACGATTGTTACTATTATCATTAGTTGCATTATCTTTGGTATACTAAAGAAATGCAAAATATTAGTTTTTTTTTTCTCACTCTTTACGGGTTTATTTCACTCCAATCTAAGATCAAACAAGAAATGATGGTTATCAAAGTTAAACTTGTTGCTGCCATTAAATATAACCGGTAAAGAAAATACACAGTAAAGGTCATACTTACCTAAAAGAGCATCTGAGAAATTAACAAATAAAATAAAACAATCCGATGAGAATCGGTATTGGCGGAGCAGGGGGTGACTGTTGTAATGGTGGAAACAATACTGAAGCTTGGCAACGGTTGCCTCATACAACTTAAGAATACACTGACGTCATGCTGCGCCTCCCTTGTTTTTCTGTCTGTAGTACAGTTTTTGAATTTAGTGCAATATAAAGGCGAATTCGAACAGGCATATTCGTGTTGAATATAAGGACAACCTGAATTTGAACACCAACACTAGTGACGACCACTGCACTAGGGCACATACAATGCAGTACACTGTAATGCATGTTAAAGCACTACTGAGTGTTGTGGTTTGCTGTTTTTGGCACATTTAATTTAAATGGGCTACCCAAAAACACATTTATGCTGGTTTTTTAACAAAATGCAGCAGATTCACATGATCTGAATGCCCCCTACAGCAAAAATTAACCCCAATAATGGAAATTCAACTACCGTAATTTTTTTACGATATTTTCCTTACCAATTATTATTTTTAATTTTATCTGATTTGTTAATCATCCAAACTTTATACACATCTAATGGAGGTTGTTATTGAGTCTTTGTATTCCAGTGCATTTTGGTGGATAGGAGGATCTAATATGCGTTGTGTGCTTTGGAGTATAATGGAGATTGACTTGATGTTTTTCTTGGTTTGGTGCACATGTGCACAATACTTTCATTTAAGTGGCTGAGCTGAATATTTTAAATAGCGCATTGTTTTTACTGTCTGCAGACACAAGTCAGCTGGAACATTTCATGCGTATGAATGTTTGTGTGCTACAAAACGATAAACCATCTTCTGTTTTCATTCTGATCAAACATCTTTGGGTAGCTCTTACTTTGAATGCAAAATGTGGAATCATCATGCAAATTGGTAGGCAAAGCTTTGTAATTGGCCAGAAATATCAATGCAATGTTTCTTATACAACTTGCTGGTATGTATCAAATAGAAGAAAGAAATGATCACAAGTTTCACCACAGATTTAGGCTTGATAAGTGCTTAAATGATGCATCAAGTGGTTAATTCCACTTAGACCTTTAATACATCATAATGGATGAGCTTTAGGTGAGAAAATCAATACTTGGGAAACTTTCACAGTTCTTGTAAAGAGCGCATCATAAGCCACATCAGCTGCTAATTTCTATTCAATTCCAGAAATAGTTTTTCATCTTTCATCTTCATTTAGTATATTTTATTGCAAGATTTGGTTCCACATCCGGAATGTAACAATGAAAAATTAGTAACTTGGATACATTTTTTTAAGGGTCCACCTAAAGCACCTAGCTGTCTCTAAATGTCATATTTGCTAGTGCTTGCATGGCCTCTTGTCATGTATCTTGCAACCTCAAAGAAGTCTTGTTGTCCCTGAATACCACACTGTGTTTATTGAATGAATTTTGAGACCGTAAACATAGAACATGAATATCATTAGATCTGAACAATAAAAACACCATCATCACACAAGTTTAGAAGCATGATTCTCTGTTTACGCTCCACTAATGATGGATTATTATAGTCAATGACCATCTAATTCTTTTTCATGACCAGCCCTAATATGAATGATTATAGAAAAGTAATTGCACGCCCTGCTTCTGAAGACTCGATTTGCGACACCCATATTTCTTTCATTACCGGCTTTTAGGAAGTGCCCACTAGCATGTCTGTAAAGGTAATTGCTTAGGTTATTGATACTAGGATCATTAGAGAAAATTAAGATTATTTAGATGATGCTTTTCTTTATGTGTAGAATTGTAGTATAGTATTTCATTGAGGCCCAACTGAACATTCAGTTTCAATACATTACCTATATTTCAAGTGTATTAAAACAAAAGGTGTGAAAAGTGCCTCAATTTGTTGTCTTTAGAATGCAGTCACTGAATAGAAAAGCTTATGAAGACAAATCCTGACCTAGCAAGGGGGCCTTCTGGACTTCTGCAAAGAGCCTTTCCTGCAGTGTGCTGGCAGCAGAGAAGCTTTTCTACTTGAGTTACGGCTTCTTTTTTAAGAAAGCAAACTTGAAAACTAAGTTCATACTTTCCTTTATCAGCACATTGTGTTAATGTGCTCATTACTGCAACACACCTTATCTGTTTTAATGCAGCTCCATGTGTGCACAGCGCACCACAACCATAATAATGCATTACCTATGCTCAAAATTATAGGGCATATTGATGCTTTAAGCTCATTCTTTTGAATGCAATACATGGTAATACACAAGATAAGGCATATTTTAAAGCATCGCACACCAAAAGTGTTAACCTAACCTAAAGTGTCTTTGCATATTTTTTGTTTTGTTGTATCTGGAATTTATTTAACTGATTTTTCAGTTGAGCATTAAATATGGAAAAAGCTTTCAACTGGCTAAAAGACCAGTGGCCTCATACACCTATCAATTTATGATTGAACTATGAGCAATTTATCAAACAAGCAATTTCATTGGTTAAAATAGTGAATAATGCAACACATACAAGATTAATTGGAAAGATGATCAATTAGTATCATTTATTTGATCTATATCTATATAGCTATCTGTTGGGAATTGATGAAGGGTCTATAGTTTACAATTGTTGTTCAATTCATCATTTTAGTTGTGTCAATGAGCATATCAATGCTTTCTGTGTCCATAAACAAGGAGGCTTGGTTGGCCATTTTGTTTTGTTGAACAAAATGTGTTTGTGTGGGGGGGTTGTGCTCCAGGATCTCTGTAATTTACAGTTGGTGTATTTTATGTTGAAGGCAAACCACCAAGAACTTGTTCTCAACTAAAACAGTTAAATTGAATAAATCTTCTACTTCAGACACCTGTTTTATTAACTATTCTTATATGAAATTTTCTCTTTTTTTGGTTTGATTTTATTTCACTTCCTGTTGTATCTCTCGGATAGAAGCATAGGCAAACTATTCCCAATGGGAACAGGTATGGCATGTGCAATAATTATGGTTGGAAACGATCGGCTAACCACGGATCATCCAATAATCGTTAACAAAAAAATGAATGAGGAATTCCGCTGGAAACGAACAACCTTCCCGGAGGATCTGACTGGGTGACAACCATTCGCTATCTATTGTGTGTACGGTCGTTCTGTAATCGTGGACTGTTCTTTGATACACTTTCTCCGGTACACATCACTTCCTGCATCATTCAAACGATCGTATCTAGTGTGGGTACATTATTGGTGGATTATTTTTGAATGATCGTATCATTTCAGCATGTACACAATTGTGCACATAATGATCGTTCAAAATAATCGTGAATAACCATTGATCAGTGGTTAATCGTTTGTTTTCTAACGAGATTAATATGAATAACAGCTAGATTTTAAGCCCACTGGAAACACTGTAAGATAAAGATATCTGCAGACAATAAAAATTCAGTCTGTTATCTGTGAAGGGTCCCATTTATTGTATATCTAGTAGTAGTAATTAGAACTGATGTTTTTAAGATCTACAAATGGCTTCAATTGATGAAGCAGCTTGGATAGGGTTCAAAAGATCTTTACCATTACAAGAACAAGTCTTGCTGAATGTAACTAACTACTACTAGATACTCAACCTGTTGCTGTCAACCCAAAACTGAACAACTGTTTTACATAAATAAATCTTCTTAATTCTTATACCAGTAAACACTAGAAGGCCTAATCTTGCCATAAAGCTTCATGTTTTGGGTGTTGTCATAGTGAAATTGTCCCCTTTCTCCAAAGCCCTTCATTTTACACATATGCTGGGCACTGTCCCTCATTAAACCTTTAGAATCTGGGAGCCTACATTTGATCCCTGTCCCTGGCAGCTGTTGGAGAAATCCTCCAGCCCTGCAGATCTTATGACAGCTTGGCCTGTACTGAGCATTTATAGAAGGGAGGGGGGAAGCTGGGTGCGAAGCTGAACACTCTCGCGTTCTGCACTTAGAAGTTTGGTCATTTCTCTGCATTGTTTCTTCTGTTAATTACAGATGAATGGCTGAGGGTTTATGGAGGACAGGAAAGTTTTGCAAAGAACCTTCTCTTCAGGCTCAGGAGACCATTCAAGGTACTGTTAGCACTTGGTAATATCTTTATTTGTCCCCGAGTATGCAGCTTTAGTGTTTCTACAAATAGGTGTGCTGCACACTATCCAAATCCCTCAGCCAATGAAAGCAAAAGTGGTCTCTTGGCTTCCACTGTAGTTTTTTCTAAGAAATTGAATTGCATTAAAGATAAATAAATACTCATAAATGGTAGCACGGTGGTTCGGAGGTAAGTGCTCTGGCCTTTGCAGTGCTAGGTCCCAGGTTCGAGTCTCTGCCAGGACAATATCTGCATGGAGTTTGCAGGTTCTCCTTGTGTTTGCATGGGTTTCCTCTGGGTACTCCAGTTTCCTCCCTTATCCCAAAAACATGCCTTTAGGTTAATTGGCTACCCCCCAAAATTGACCTTAGGCTGTATTAAAGACATATGACTTAGGTAGGGACATTAGATTGTGAGCCCCTTTGAGGGACAGTTAGTGACCTGAATATAGACTTTGTGCAGCTCTGCGTAATATGATGGCACTAAATAAATACTGTGTAATAATAACAAACAGAAGGATGACCATGTGCCAAAAAAAGCTGAATAATTCTTATACCAAAACAAGCTCTCGTCCTCTTTAGTTAGGGTAGTACATCTTGTAGCTATCATGTAGACAATTATTAAATTTCAACTGTGAAAGTCTAACAAAACGAATTTTTAAGTGGCCTCATGTATGCGGAATGTCATATTAATGGGGGGCGTTGGAGTAATATTACTTCTCTTTTTGCAGAGATCAGCGAAGCATGGAAAGTGATCTCTAATGCCAAAGCTGCTGTGAGTATTGCCTGAGCAGTTTCTAAGAGAGTTTCTGCTTCTTTGAAAATATACACACAAAAAGAAAGAGATTACAGTCTAAATCTGAACATTTCAATGAACCATCCTTAATACCACATACTACACATAAACCGAGTTCAATACAAAGGAAAGATTGAAAACGCTTTGTTGGTAGAAAAACTTTTCCCTGGCCTGGTTACTCTTAAATGTCTTCAATAAAGTTAGAATTAATCTTGTCCCATGATTGGATACAGTTTTTTGCTTTTACTCACTGGGGTGGAATTACATATTCTTCATAGTAACCGCAAAGAAAACTATACATTTTGTCATATATTACATGCATTTGTCATATATATAATTCTGCTAAAAATATAGGGCCTCATTTAATAGAGCTGGAACTAGAGTAAAGCTGCTTTAGGGAGTATCTTCTTATTTTTATTTTTGTATTTGTGTTTTTGATTGGCTTTTCCATGCTTTGAATGTTAGGTTCCTTTTCAGTAATCTTTGACATTCTAGAATGTAGGCATGTTTTTTATTTAATCAGAATTATTATAGCCTTCCTTAGTAAAACATTATCGGTCTTATTCAATAAAGTGTTCTTTTAGGACCACGTAGCAGATGATAACAGAACGAATTCTAAGTGGTTGCTGTAGGTCATTTCACTTAAAGGGATGTTTACGACTGAATGTATTCTCTTTAATTGGAGTTGACTAACCTTATAGAGGGTCACATATTTTTAAGATGCAATAGTGAAGGGCAACAGTAAAATTCAGGGTTGTGTGAGGCTGAATTAACTGTGCCCAAGATGGGCAGATTTCCACCCTAGGCCGTTTCTTCAGGTATCCCACTGATGGACATATTCCCCATAGACGGATTGCCCAGTGAAGACTTGGTAGGGGTAGTAAAGTATCTAAGTGACAGTGACATTTACTTGTACCTGTCCTGGTGTTGATCACTCTTCACAGTTGTCTGCCCCCTTGGTGCTTCTCTCATGCTGCTTGCTCTTTTCTTGTTGGCCATGGGTAGATGGAGGGTTCTGCTATTTTCTCTTCTTTAGTCCTTGGATGTTTAAGCAGATACTTTTTCTTCATCTCCCACATGTCCTGCAAATCTGTAATATCTATGGCCCCTTCTTTCCTCTACACTCCTTTTGATATTTTTTCTTGGACACATTGTGGCTAGGGCTTCGTCCAACTGCATTCCCTTTCTGTACCACTTGCTGCCCAATCTAGTAATGTGGTAGTTCTATGGCCTCCTAAAGGGGCCAAGGGCAGCTGGGAAATGACGTGCTACAGGCCATATTAAGTGGCCATTTGTAGTATTGTATTCTGTACTTGAATCGGCATGCTACCTCTTGTTTCCAAGTTCATCCTCACCTGCTGTTAAAGCATGTTTATGGAATTCAATAGCTCAAGCTGATATGTGTACCTACAAGTGAATTGGCCAAGGCAGTAATTCTGGCCTAGAAGCAGAAAGTCAGTAAAAAATTATGTATACGCACATCTAATGTATGCAGGAGTGTAGCCAGATACTAGGCATGATTTAATACATGCATGCCCAGGAGCTAGGAGGTAAATCAAAAGCAGGCTGCTTTGTTCTGTTGTCGGGAGGAAGGCAAGTATAAATCTGCTATAATGGGTTCCTCTATCCTAATCTTTATGGAGTCAGCCTGCCTGAAAGATTGTTTCGGCTTTGTTGATTTTTTTTTTTTAACAGAAGTAAGATATCTAGTTTGTTGTTTTAGGCAGCAACAGCTCTATCTTAATATTTAGACTTCTAGAAGAATTCCTAGGTTCAAATGGTAACCTTTGTTCATAAAAAGATGTCATTTGAGCTTGTAAAAATCTTCATTCAAATTCAATAAATGTCAGCGTTAAAAAAAATATATTGCAGCCAGCTTTAACAGTCTAGGTGCTCCCCTGGGCTAAACTACATACTTCCTGCCTTGGTGGAACTAGAACAAAACAATCCTTCACAGCTGTTTAGAAGATAGGACTCTGACTAACTATAGAGATTTAGGTTGCAGGACAGCAAGCTGCTCAACAGGATGAATGACGATGAACTGACTTACAGTGAGAAATGTACATAGTACAGTAAATTATCTGATTAAGCAAAATGTCTTTGCTGTTCTTTTTCAGCTGAGGCATATTGAAAATAAGCTGGATGTGGCCCCCACAAGCAGTGTTATTTTTGATCCCATCATGGATGCCAGGAAGCCAGTCGGTGCTACGCGCAAAATAAGTAGGAAAGGTAGGTTTTGTCACCATTCATTTCTCCTGTGCTTCATGTTGAGTCCTTCCATATTAAGTGTAGGTACTTTCGATGAATATTGGCAAGGACCCACAGACATTTGCCCAATTCAAAGTGGCTTTATTTGCTAAACAGGAAATCTGCCAAACTTATTGACATCTACAAAGACTCCTTGTAATACCTCCTGCACCATTTGTTCCTGTGGAAAATATTTTGGAATGTGAAAACTGATTTGCCTTCTCATGGGTTTACTGTGAAATGCTCTGGTGTAATGCCTTATACTGGATCTGTTTCTAAAATGCTGGTCATTTGAATCAATCGTTCTCACACCAGCCTTATTGGTAATTTTATTAAAATTTAAAATTAAAATATATTAATCTTGTCATTTGCAATTCTTTAAAAAGCAATTGCATTGTAGGTCCTTGGGTACAGTTTTCTCTCAAATAGAACATCAGAAAAGCAGTAAATAAGACATTCCTTGAAACATTCCCTGGCTTAGAATCAATTAGAAAAAAAAAAGATAAATATAAAGGTAAAAGCCAATATAACATTTTAAGGCTCAAGGCACATGAATGCCTAGGAGAAGGAGTTGCTACAGATGCATTTCCATGTAACATACCAGATCCTAACTTTTTAAGGTCAAAGACTCCTTAAAATTTAAAGTCTTTAATTTGATGCAATTGTGCCTAAACAATGAATCCACTACAATGTATCTGTTTTGATACAACTGTTTCTGCTAGGACCTCATCTGGAAAATAAGAGGTTCGGTCAAGATAAGTTGGCATGAGCTCAGAAGTAAAGAAACCCTAGAATATCCTAGCTACACTGTAGCCTGTTAGCTGGTTAAGCATTATCTGTATTTTCTGTTTAATCTGAATGTAGATGGACGATACCTTGGGGATACGAATGGTCATCCAAGCAAGTCTTCCCGTCCTAGAAAATCCATCAGAGAGAAGACTTCTCGCAGTCCATTGCGTGTCACTACTCTGGAGAGCAATGTGAAAAGTGTGGGGTTTCGGGAACCTTTAGCCTCATATCGGTAGGTGTAATCAAATGTGGTTTCTGTATTTTAAAATACTGTTGGAATTTTTTAGATCTTTTTTAGAGATGTACAAATTTCAAAAGCAATGTAATCAATCTGCCAACAAATTTACAACTGACACCTTTGTTTTGTGAGGCTTTCCTGGATTCTTCAAACAATCTGTCAGCTTTCAGACTTATCTAAAGTTTGAATTCTGTAATTGTTTGTCCACTGTTACTTTACACCTCTTTCTTCTCATTTTTCTTTTGTATTCACAACAAATTCTTTATTTGACATTTTTAGGGACCCTGCAAGTGAGTTGTCTTCATCAAATGAAAAAAACCCATTGCACCTAGTGTCTGGTTTAAATAATGGGTGCCAAGAGGAGAAGGACTTTGACAGCACACGTACTTCAGCTGTGGATGAGACCTCAGTGCGCTACCTGAATGACCGACTAGCCATTGATGCTCTGGAGTGGAGATTACAGCAGTCTCACAGTGACATACAGACTGGTTTTAGAGAAATTAAAACATCAGAAACTTCTCAGCATGTGTCATTCAGTCCTTCAAGTAATAAGCTAGAGACACTAAAAAGACGACAACCTGACACCAAACTGGAAAAACTGAAAGAGCGAATTCGTCGGCAGTGGGAGATGTCAGTGGAGAAGGAGCACAGAGAAAGGCTTCCAAACACTACAAATCATACAGATATTACAACAGGCACAAAGACACGGAAAGTGGCAGCTGCTCCCCCACCTCCATCCTATCGGGGTAAGACTGCAATAAAACGATTTTTCTGTTTACTGGTTCTATAGCTGCGATATAATAGATGCAGATCTTTTAGTGATATATCGTACTGATTCTTCTGTTATGTTCTACCAGAGCCACATTAACAGCGCTAAATACAAACATGATTGTCACAAGATCTGTAATATGCATTAACTTTCTCTTATAGATTTGTCTTTCTCCTTATATACAGTTAAACAACTTTTTGAAATCCTAATAAACTTGCCTATTAAAAGTGTAGGTTGTATGTAATCTAAACCTAGACATATTTCTCAAGATATCATACGTTTGGCTGCTGTTTCAAGATACCATATGTTTAGACTTCTAAAAAGGTGCATGTGCATTTCACACACAACTTTTTTTTCCCTCGCCAGGTTTTAACTCCCCAGAAACAAAAATTCGTACTTCAGATGGCAAAGTCTGGCAAGAGGCGGAATTTCAGAATTTAAGTGCACAGCTTCATAGCACATTGGCACCATCATTCCAGGGTGAGTCTATAGCATATGTTTTAAAATATAAGGTTTATCATTTTTTATTACAGGTAGTCCCTTGGTTAAGGGCATCCTACATACGGACCCCTCCTAGATATGAACCGACAGAGGCTTTAAAGGGGGTGGTTTGCATGGCTTGCAGAAGAAATATTTTGCTAAACACAGCTGAGGTTGTGGGTGATCTTAAGGACTGAGCTCTTTCTGCAGCCACTTGTAACTCTTTAATGACCAAGACAAACTCTGCGGTTGTTTCTTTTTGCATATCCAAGCACAGCTTGGTCCAGAAGTTAATGAATGTCTAGGCCCCAGAAAATGTTTTTTTTTTTTTTCTAGCAGGTTGAGGGATTACTAGGTTGATTAAATCCTTTACTACACTGGCTGCCTGAGTATAAGGGTTGGTTTTTGGAAGCCTCAAACAGTGTCCTTAGTATTTTGTATAGTTCAAAAGAGATTAATATGTACTTTTGTTTATTGCAAAACACTATGAAATTGTGCATGTGTTCCTGCAAAACTTGTGGCTTTCTCAATGTGTAGCAGCAAAATCTTGTATGACCCAGTGACTTCTGCTGGCTGCAAAGCTCAGTGTCATAGGCTTTCCACATAAAGAACAGCGCAACTCACTGCAAAAAAACAGTTCTTTCTTATTGACAACAAGTAGCGTGGCAGATAAAAGAGCAGGAAGAGAACAGGAGGATTGGGTGTGGATTAAAACACTATATTACACACCTAGCACCTGAGAATGAAAAGTCTCTGTGAACACATATATCAATTCCCACTAATGCCAAAGAGTATAAAAGGTCAATGAGATGCAGAATGTTTAAATTTTCACATGCAAATGTTATGAAAACTGAGCCAGTCCAAACCTTCAATCAATTTCAAGTCAATGCAATTTACATAACATTTGCATATGATTTTCATAAAAGTAAAATATTTTCCAAGAAGATGATATATGGATAGAACAAAATATGGATAAGGCAAAAAGTAACACTAATATGCAAATGTACATGCATCACTATACTTACTGGGGGTGCTTTAGTTTTACTTTTCTTAGGTGCATATGTCAGTTAGAGCCATCTTATCATATTGTGTATTTTGTTGTAGCAGTAGTGGCACAGAAATGATCTGCTACAAATGCATTTTTGCATTTCTCTCATAAACTTGCAACCATTTAAATATTTTGCACTGCAAAAGGATAGGTTTATGTATCTGGCAGAATTTCTAATACCTGCAAAAACTAGTATACCGTCACCACCTCTGTCATGAAAATTTCAGTAGTTTTCTACCAGCTGTAGTGCAAGTATAATTTAGACTACATGTGGAGTTCTTGTTCTTAAAGACTCAATTACATCAATATGTGTAAACTCAAGTAATTTAAAAGTTGGTTAATACAAAAGTGAGATTGACAATGCAAAAGTAAGCAGACTCTCCTGTTTGGATAGATGTTACCCCTTCTTGTGAAAAGACTAAGGAGAAGAGAACATCTAGACCAGTGAGGAAGGTACAGAGGTTAGGAGGAGCTGGAGGCTCTGCAAGTCCTGATGGCAAAATGGGTGAGTAGACGTGGCTAGTGCTTTGTTTATTGTTGGGTGCCTTGTAACTGTGTTGTGATGTTTTGATTACTTTTTTCCTTGTGTTTTTGGTATTTAGGGCACATAATTAGTACATCCTCATGGAGAGATGGTCAAAAATTGGTAAAACAAATTTTAGGTCCTGCACCTAAGGCTGATAAGGAACAGTCTGATGATATTCAGACGAGCAAACAGACTTCTACAAGCAGTGCAATGGATAAAAGGTCAGCATCAAAAGGAAGAAGGGGGTTATCCAATGATCAACAGAGGAAGGGGCGTTCAAAGTCAAGTGATTGGCATACTGGCAAAAGATCATCTTCCAGAGAACCACCAAATGAGAATCAAGACAAAGCCAGTAAATCAGGTAATTTCTTTTTTATTGTGTTCTTACAGATTTTTTTAACCTAAAAGAAACAATATTAGGTATTTATTGTTACCTATGCTAGGAACTGTAATACCTACAGAATATATGTCTCTAAAACTTTTCCAGAGCTTCCCCAACTCTCTGGAATGGTCTTCCTCGTCCTATTTGTCCTATCCTTGCTCCTACTTTCTCCTTATTTAAAAGAGCACTCAAAACTCAAACTCGCCAACCCGTCTTCTGTCTTTTGAAACTGTCACCAATTCCCACAACTACATATCTCCCCTCCTATTGTGTGTCACTTCCCCCACCTCCTAGATTGTAAGCTCTTCGGGGCAGGGTCTTCCCCTCCTCCTGTGTTACTGTCTGTATCTGTCATTTGCAACCCCTATTTTATGTACTGCGCTGCGTAATATGTTGGCACTATAAAAATTCTGTTTATTAATAATAATAAAAATAATAATATCTTCCAGTTTCAGTAGGAGGAGCCTTAATCCTCTTTACACAATCTTCCTAAATTAGCAAGCCAATAGAGTCTAGCAGGAGGTGATGCTGGCAATCAGTATACTGTTTAGGTTGACACTATAGACCTTGATACTTTTTGTAGAATTGACAGTATCATGATTACTTTTTAAGTCACAGAAATTGATAGCTATGAGGTGGATACATAGAGTGGGAATAAAAACACAAAAATCTATTGTAAGAGACGCTGCCCTTGTTATCTCCACTACAGAGGTAAGCTGGGAAGTCTGGTACAGAGATATTTCTCCTAGGGTGTTCATATTGTGTAGTTAGTGGATGACAAACAGCCTTTTTTTATGTACCTCATGATGAAAATATATCATGTGGACTAACCTTTAAATACTGTAATATTTTTTACATTTATAGCTTACTCTTCAAGCCGCTCCGAGTCACACCATGCTGGAAATTCTACTGGGGGCCAAGCCAATAACAATAGCAAGAAGGCACAAATTACAGAAAAGCAGAAAAAAAAGGCTGAATCAACAGAGGTGAAGAAAGATTTTCTTCCTTTGGAAATCAGGGGAATCTTAGAAGATCTGCAGTTGGATAGTGCAGTTGATACCACTAAAAAGGTTCGTAACAGAAGCAACAGTCCAACTAAAAGAAAACCTGAAAAAGTACAAGTTTCTGAAGAGCCACATATCTCCTCAAAAAGGAGGCATTATGACACAGAGCAGGTACGGTTATATATTATGCGGCAACAGGAAGAAAGGAAAAAGAGGCAGCAGGAGCAGAGGGAGGCCCAGCGGCAAGCTGAGGAACAGAAGAACAAGCGACTGCAAGAACTGTATCAAAAACAAAAGGAAGCTTTTAGCAAAGCCAAAAGTGCATCCCATGAACAGCGAGAAAAAGAAGCACAGGAGACTGTGTCAAGCAAGTCTTTGGATCCAAATCTACAGCGACCACATGATACTTACACCAAATTGCTGCTAGGACAAGCCTGGCCTGAAGTCTCTACACTGGAAAAGCAGGTGGGTTGTTTCATCTGTCAAGTTATTAGGTGTTCATTGTATTTAAACTGATGTATTGATGTTTCTGCTTTTTACTCTGCTCTGGTAAATTACCTGGAAAGCTTTGCACAATGGGCCCAAATGTGATAAAGTACAGTAAATTTCATAATGTCATTACTACTTCCAGGATTGTAAGGGTGCATGCTATGTCGACCCCCAGAATTGATTTTGTAGTGTTTTATTCAACCTTCAGAAAAAGTTACATAATTTGCATAGGTTTTCCAGTCAGCTGTCATGAAGTTCTCTAGAATAAGTATATGAAATAAAATAACGTAGCATTTATCTCTCATCCCACACACTGACCCTAACTAACTCCCTCTACCATAGTTCAGTAGTTACAAAGAACTAGGCACTGAATCAGCTGGTTGTCCATATCCCACTCCTGAGCCTGAGCAGTTCAGTCCTATCCTTTTTTTTTTGTGCTATTTACTTACCAGGTAGACAAAAAGGGACTAAGCCCCATAAAAAACAGTGGTGCTGTCCTTGAAACGCATGGACCTGATAGATTATCCACCAGGTAATGTTTCAGTGAATGTCAGATTCACTGCTTTATAAGTAGAACCCTAAGTACATAACTATTAATAAAGTAGATTGGGCAATTGCTTTGTAATAGTTTGTATCCAATTCATTGTTTATTTTTTGTGCTGGAGTGCATCTCCATTGACACAAGTTCTCTTTGTGTTTAGTAAATACATGAACATACATTTTTTACAGTTTATCTCTGTGGCCATGCCAATGTTTTATTTTTGCTTTTTGTTTGTTTGTTTTTCTAAACAAAAACAAGCTTACCTGTGTGTTGCAGCAAATTAAAGTGTGTATAATCAAGTTTTTTTTTTTATATTTAAAGACAAAGCCTTTGTATCAGCCTTCTGGTGAGTCGGACAAAGAGAATAAAGGCCAGGAGAGACCACATAGTGCCTCCTCTAGTAGTGACCTCTCCCTCTCTGAACCTCTAATTCCCCTTCTCAGGTGGGTAGTTCCTGCTTTTTCAGTAACTGTGAGACTGCAAAAAAAAGTATAAGATGTTTTTGTGCTAAAACATAAATAGAAGGCATAAAAATAAAGTAAATGTTAGGGCTTTTTTTTTTTTTTTGTTATATACTTAACAGCCAGGGAATGTTTTTTTCTAGAGGACCATTGATATAATCCTGACTCCTTCTACAGAGAGTTTATCTTACACCTGTCATTGCCACCAACTTATTAAACTGGTTCAAAGCTGACACCTTTAAATACTGTTTGCCCTGTTATGTTGATTAAAGAGCTCAGTTGTGCAAATGACCTCCTACAGCCTATTACTGGCCACCATGGCTGATTGGTATTTTGACAAGATCCAGAATCCAGGTGTTTTAAAAGTGTGTAAGAAAAATCTATTCACAGCATCCATACTATCAATTAAATGTATTATCTTGCAACGTTGCTTTTAAACTCGGGTAGCAACTTTGGTTTTCTTCATGACTATCACTGGACTACACCTCACTCTAAAGTATGTGTATATCAGGGGTCCTAAAAGTGAGTAGGGTGGTGGAACTCCTGTTGTCACTTTGAAATTCATGTAACGCCATGCATTTTAGGATTCCACAGCATTTTAGTAACTATAGTAGATGTGAAACTAGCTGTAGATTCTTGCTTTTGATACCTGCTGTTTTAACTCTCTTCAGGAATAACAGGTTCAAATCTAAAGCACGTACTCCGGTTTCCTCCCACATCCCAAAAACATAGTTAGGTAATTGGCTTCCCCTAAATTGACCTTATACTACATTAATGACATATGACTATGGTAGGGACATTAGGTTGTGAGCTCCTTATAGGGACAGTTAGTGACACGACTATGGACTTTGTACAGCGCTGCGTAATATGATGGCGCTATATAAATACTGTGTAATAAAGCAGAATTAAACTAAAAAACAAATCTCACCTTTCGAAAGATGTCCTAGATCAGGTCCCGCACGAGCCTGTAATACTCCTTCATCCTGGTGTGGAGGAAGCACTGGTGCTGATATGGCTGTGCATGTGTGAGATCGCAGATGAATAAACTCCTTTTGGGATTGGATATGTGCAAAAGGAGCAGCCATGAGCCCTCTGGGATGCGTCACTTTTCTGAATGGGACATTTCTGTCCCATTCAGAAGAAAAAAAGGTGTTAAAAAATACAAAAAGGATTGTCTACCCTTTTGTGCAGTGTTATTATTACTACACAGTATTTATATAACACCAATATATTACTAGCTGTCCTTCAAAGGGGCACACAATCTAATGTCCCTACCATAGTCCTATATCTTTAATACAGTAAAGGGTCAATTTTTGGGGGAAAGCCAGCCGGTGAACCTAACTGCATGTTTTTGTAGTGTGGGAGGAAACATGAGTACCAGAAGGAAACTCACACAAACACAGGGAGATCATGAAACTCTAGTAAGATGGTGCCCTGGCCAAGATACTAATGTGGGACCTAACTCTGCAAAGGCCAGAGTGCTAACCTCTGAGCCACTGTGCTGCCCTTACCTTTCTTGCTCAATTACATTTCTTCATCAACCCTACTGCTTCTTTGGCTTATGTAAGCATAGCAAGAAAACACTTTTTTGGCTTTAAGTTGTGAGTTTGCACAAATTATGACTGTATCCCGAAAGCTCTCTTGGTTTAATCTCCAATTCACATAGGAAGAAAGCAAAACTTTAGCTTGCCGCAATTATTGGGTATGTCACTTCGCTTTCCTGAAAAGCAAAGTGACAGGGGATCTGTATTATTAAACCTTTGTGTGCAAAGCACAGGTTCCAACCTGGTAGCTTTTCTGCTTTTTTCATTTTCATGTTTTTGTAAATCATTTAAACTTATGTTGTATAATATATTTATTTTAAGGAATGAACTTGTCGAGTCATACTATCCTCAACCAGACAGGCTGACCTCAAAAAGCCTATTACCTCATTCTTCTAGCCAGACACCAGGGGGAGCCGGAATTCTTCCACAGTACCTTGCCCTTCCTAAAGACTTGGAATCTCTGTTCAGTAACTGGAAAAGTTCTACAAATCTTTTTCCGTCCAGTCACAAGGCAAATGTCCAAGGAAAACCTTCTACCAATTTTAAAAGCAATCTGGATCGCATAGAATCTTTGAAAGCTACAGCAGTATCTCTGTCCTCCAGAATCGAAAATGAGGCAAAAAAATTAGCAGGTGGTTCACTTAACTTTCCATCTGCATGGTCTACAGATCCAGAGCCAAGACAGATAAAATCAGCTTGGAAGAAGCCAGATAGTCCCCCAGAACGGGAAAACCAAGAGGATGTTTTCTCTACTAGGATGCAGAAAATGCTGAGTACGTGTTCCAGTACCTTGTCCCAGGAAGACCTTCCTGGTGCAAACCATCTCTACAGAAAACATATTGAGGCACCTATACATCACACATCCACCTCTCTGGGCACATGCAATGTTGGTCAAGAAAAGTTGTCATTGCAAATACAGGAAACATCTGCAAGGCCTTCTGAAACGTCAGGGAAAGCTTCGGTGTCCCCCAATTCTAGCTCCAGCTCTATTAGTGAAGGGCCAATTAGTGAAGCCAGCTTTACAGAAGGGGAAGGTCTTCCTAAACATGAGCCACGGCCAAATTCAGTTGAAGCTCTTAAAAATAAAGAGTTCTGTATCCAGGATACCAAATCTTTTGCTCCGCTTTCTGAGTTCCAGAGGGAGGCTGATAAGTACCTACCTTTACCAACATCTAGAGCTGATCTTCAGGGCCCTTGGGAGGAGCTGGCCAGAGGAAGTCCCCACAGTGTCATCAATATCTTTACCAAATCGTATCAGCATTATGGCAAAGGTCAGGATAATAGCTTGTGCTTTTAAAAGGTTTGTCATGTGTTTTTTGTGGATAATTGTTATATTTTTTTCTTTCTAATTTATTTTTTTCAAACAGAGTTTAATGGACATACTGAAGCAAATGTACCAGATATTCAGCCTGTGCATTTAACATCCAGTCCTCAGAACAGCATTTCCTACGCAGACGACTTTGTTTCTTCCCAAGCTAGTGAACTGGCAATAGATTCTCAAAAGACTGCTCATCAAAGGTTAGAATTCCTGTTGCAGTTGAAGTCAGTTAGGCCTGGGCTGACCAGCTTCAGTTCTCGAGAGCTAGGATCTGCACACCTTTTTAGTATTAAAAATTAAAATGACTCTGTTTTTATGAAAATCCTGGCCTGTATGTGTCCTTTGAGGATTAGAGTTTGACAGTCTTGAACTGGATAAATAAACACGTGATTGCCAACATTATAAATTGTATGGATAATTTGATTTTCTTCCTTTCCTTCCTTCCTACATTCACTGGCCACAAGTAAACCTTTCAGGTGAATGTGCTAGAAATGTTTTTTTATCAAGGGCTTTTAAAGAGACTATCCCTTACTATCATAATGGTTTTTTTACTGTTCGGAAGTGAGTGAAAATCTGTAATGGGGACAAAAAAATCAAATTTAAATACTTAAAACACATACTTTCACACTTTTAATGATGGAGTAATGACTATTACTGCTACAGTTTTATTTATTTATTTTTTAGCATGGACACCAGTGCTTCCAGTGCTAAGGAGGAACTATCAGCTCCCAAGTCTAAAAGTGAAGGAGCATCAACTCACTCTTCACAGCCGTCCTCTGTTGCTTCATCACCTTTATCAGTTTCCTCTCATAGAGGAAGTTCAAAGAGTAAGCCCAACTTATATTCTGTTTATGTTTGTGTAATATGTATTAGATTTACTTTATTTTGTGATCTGTTCATGTGTCTATTTTTTATGCTTTCTCTGTGCTTGAAACAGTCACCAAAAATTTCATTTTTCCCCCAAACTCTGTTTCCTCTGTGTCCTTCCTAACACATAATTGGTTCTTATACCTAATTTAAAGCTTAGTCCATCTACAGGTCTTGGCTGGGAGTCAACAGGAAACTGTGTTTAGTCAGAGTCTCTGGTTTGCTTTACTAAGTCTCAGAATCTGATGTTCTGCCTAAACAGAGCCTCTGGATGGTGGTGGTCCATAAATATTTGGACAGAGACAATTTTTTTCTAATTTTGGTTCTGTACATTACTACAAATAATTTTAAATGAAACAACTCAGATGCATTGAACTGCATACTTTCAGCTTTAATTCCGTGGATTGAACAAAAAGATTGCATAAAAATGTGAGGAACTAAAGCCTTTTTTTACACAATCACTTCATTTCACGGGCTGAAATTAAAATGTTAATTTCTAATACTTGGTTGAAAACCCTTTGCTGGCAATGACAGCCTGTAGTCTTGAACTCATGGACATCACCAGATGCTGGGGTTCCTCCCTGTTAATGCTCTGCCAGGCCTTTACTGTAGCGGCTTTCAGTTGCTGTGTGTTTGTGGGCTTTTCTGTCTGAAGTTTAGTCTACAACAAGTGAAATGCATGCTCAATTGGATTCAGTTCAGCTAAATGACTTGGCCATTTAAGAATATTCTACTTTTTTCTTTAATAAACGCCTAGGTTGCTTTGGCTGTATGTTTTGGGTCATTGTCCATCTGTATTATGAAATGCCTGCCAATCAATTTGACTTTGTTTAGCTGAATTTGAGCGGGCAATATGTCTCTGAACACCTCAGAATTCATT
>NC_092865.1:24699557-24736856 GCF_032062135.1 Pyxicephalus adspersus | reverse complement strand
GCTTTAGTTCCTCACATTTTTATGAAATCATTTTTTTTCAGCCCACTGAATTAAAGCTGAAAGCCTGCAGTTCAACTGCATCTGAGTTGTTTCATTTAAAATTAATTGTGGTAATGTACAGAACCAAAAATTAGAAAAAAGTTGTTTCTGTCCAAATGTTTTAGGACCTAACTGGTGTTCAATTAAGTGATGTAAGCTCCACTTTAAAATAATCCTGTTACCACCCTGCAAAAGAAGTGAGTCTAAACTTACTTTTCTTGTGGCCCATGCTTTCAGTCTCTGCCAATTTGCTTTTCTTCAGCTGATTTAGAGTATGTTGAATATCTGAATTCTTTTATCCAAGAGGTAATACAGCAATCTGGGAGAAGAATATTTATTCAGACCTGGAAATGTTGAATACCTGCAGCAAAGTGATGTAGTTTTAAAGCCAATCTGAACCCGCGTTGCTCACCTGTCCCCATTTCCTCAGAGCTGGTGCCACCACCTTTTTATTCTTCTTTTCTTGTGGAGGATCTTAGGCCATCTTGATTATCTGGCTCCGGATGACGTAACTCCTTGGCATACACATGGGAGGTAATTCCCAGCACACAAAGGGGAAGCCAGGATTGCCAGGCATCCTAAAGGCCAAAGCTGATGCTGTCTATTCATTGCTCAGCTTTTTGCTGAGTGTTTAGACAGGTGGGAGGGGTTATTGCAGAACAGATATTGCCTGTCCCATTCAACAATAATGACCTGCTGATCATTTATTCTTAAAAGTTGAAATTTAGTTCCACTTTTAGGCATGGTCAATCAGACAGTAAATATGTTTATTTTTTACAAGGGAGATTGTGTTTATTAGTGACTCTATGGTGACAGGGCTCATTAAAAAAGGAATTGTCTTTATTAGCACTCATAGTTGATTTATTCTGTATGTATTAATGTTTTATAAATAGTTTCTTGTTTTCCTTACTCTGTAGGGCGAGACTTGCAGAATGGTAGCTCTCAGCTCTCAGCATCTGTGGATATTGAAAAAATTGTATCCAGCTCTGAACATAAAAGCCTTGTCAGCAAGCAAGCTCAGACTGGGAAAGAGCAATCTGCAGGCTCTGAATCTGACAGCACCATGGGTGATCTTTCTTCTCGATCTATTGCCAGGTACTAATCTAGTGTGTGTTTCTTAACTTTCGCATTTGGCTTGTAAAGGGCAAATTGTGATTATCACCTGTATGTTTTTGTATGTTAGCCTTCAGTCTGATAGAGAAAGGAATGGTAAAAGTCATAATTGCAGCACAAAGGATAGAGCAGGACAAGCACCCTCACCGCTAGCACCTTCCGTCACTGCAGCCTCAGCAGCTCAAGCTCCAGCGTTAACGCCTGCATCAGGTCAAAGTATGTTACTGTACTTCTTTAGGTCCATGTAGTACCTAACATTGTATATTTTTATTTCATACTTTATAATTACCTACCTCAGGTTCTATTCGGTTTTCCCCTGCTGGCTTACATCAACGCATGTCTGCGGAACTAAACTACTTGGGTGCCATGGAGGAATCTGTTAGACAGCTTTGTGATATGGAGCGTGTCCGTGGAATTTCACTTGCACAGCAAGAAACTGTTTCCCTTGCTCAGATCCTAAAGGTAAGGTTTTTTTTGTAATAAATTTTCATTGGAGTAGTGTGTGGTGGATGTCTTGGATTTTTTGCTTAATATTTTATTTATGCCTAACCCTGGTTTATATAGTTATTTGAATAAAAGACGGAGAAAGATAGAGTTTTCGGCACAAATATTCAAAATATTTGTAATATGCTATTTGTAATATACTATTCTCTGCCAGTCATCATTATTTTTTTTAATGTGACTGTTCCTTACTTCATTTGAGTTGGCCTGCTGTCAGCTGACACCACCTCATCCACCTAATTGGAGGTTAAGCTATGTTCCCCATTGGCAAATTTTCTATGTTAATGATGCAATTGAAGAATCACTTACCCAAGCCTTATATTAAAATTCGGTAACCTATATTGCTTGTCATTTAGTAATGTTTGGATTGATTTTAGGATTGGTGCACAATAGATTGTGTTGCACATAAAAATAAAATCATTTTAAGTAGGGCCTATTCAATATATTTACACTATTCAATATATTGAATAATTTTAAGTAGGGCCTATTTAATATAGAGTTAGGATGCACGAGGAAAAAAAATGTACATTTTTGTTGTGAAAACAGAGAAACAGTTATTGCAATTGAAACAAATAGACCTGGAGATTCTGTACCAGGAAATGTTTCAGTGAATGTCCGCTTTATAGTTTTTTTTAAAGTAGATCCATATATGCTGCTGGAAAGGAACACCTATAGGTTGACAAGATGTTTTGCCCTGTTGCCCAGCATAGGAAAGTACAAATTTAATTTAACTTCCCACCTAAACAAAAAAATTGTTCCCTACAGTCTCAGCAACAACGTCATGAGCAAAGTATGACTGCTCTGAGACTACAAGCAGAGCAAGAGGCCCAAGCAAGTATGAGACAACTTGAGGAGGCGCGTCAGGTCGCAGCACACGTAAGGAATCTCAATAGGCTGAAGATTAGAGTGTACTCTGTTAAAAGCAACAAGTTACAATCTTTTGATAAAAAGTGGTGACAATCAAGCACTTTAAATTTAAGGGAGCTGAAAAGTAGTTGTTAACCCTGGGAAAGGGCACGTGGGGAGTTGTGTACATAAAGTATATTCTGAGTTGCTCCCCCCTAATAAAATGCAATTGAATAATAAAAAAAAAAACTTAATTTTTTTTTTCCCCATATTTCCAACCTGATGATTAATATGTGTTGTTTTTTTATGTGATTCTGGCAGAATATAGTTGTTGGGAGGGCTGTAAGCTGCTGTACATAGTTTAATTTGCATGCAGCTTGCCCTAGCTATTTCCTCTTTTTGATTTGGAAAAAAACATTGTAATACCATGAAGCCTCAATTAGTGTGTTAGCCTTCTAAATTAGGCCCCCTTGTATTTATTTGCTGAAAAATTGGGGTGTGTGCACTTCCTTCTCATGGAATCAGGTTGTGCATATTTGTACATTTTTGCAAGAACTCGGGGATTTAGTTTTATTCAAAGGTGCAACAGTGTTTATTCCTTCACCACTACTTCAGAAATATAAACTAAAGAAGTGATCTTTAGTAAGTTATCAGATCTAATAAGGTTTATTTACCCACAGACACAGGCAGAAATGCTTCAGCGGTTTCAGAGGACACTGGAAGCATCTGTGTCTCAAAATGTGGTCCAAGTACAAGAGGTGAGTGGAAGACTCTAGTTTGTCATTTGGTATGTTTGGATCATAGAAAGCTAACTTTGTTTTTTTTAACTTTATTTGTTGCCCTTCTATTTTGTATGCCTTCAAAATAGAAAGGTTTCTTCAACTTTCATTTGTATTTCAAAAAAGGAAGTCCACATGTCTGCCTTGTGTATAATATGTTATTTCGTCCCTTCTTTAGTCTTTGGACCACAGTTACTTGTCTCCTACTAGCTCAGAACCAACAGCCATCTCTCCCATTGAACAGCAGAGACGCCATCGTTCCCGTAGTATGAGGTAATACATTTAAATATAATAATTTTCTGCACTGTCTAATATATTTTAGGTAAAAAGTTAAAAAAAAATGGATTGTGAATCCCTGATTAGTAACTGTTGTGGTTATTTTAGGAAAAAGGGTTCTCGCTCTGTCTCACCGTCATCCCAGGCTCCAAGTAGTGTGTCCAGCTTCAAAGAACGATCACACAGGTACGGAGATCCATACACTCATTGTTGAGGCCTGTGCATTTTTCCTGACTGTTTTTGGTAACAAATGTTTGTATTGCTATGTGTGATTTTTGCAGTAGCAGCAGTGAACAGGAAAGTCCACCACCATCATCTGTTAAGGAGGAAATCATGAGTCCGAAAGACCTAGAGGAAAGCATTTCTGAAGAGCTGCCAATGCCCGAAGGGAGTGCGTTAAAGGGGGACAGCAGTGTATCTTTTGATGAGAAAGGTTTGTTGTTGGCCCAGAGAGACAAGCCTTGTATGTTTATTATAACCACTAAATTTTTGCAGTAAATGCATATTTTTCTTTATTTTATCCAGTGATCTCTTATCAAACACTTGTGTGTTGGTGCTGATTTCACAGGTGATTTGTCATCCCAGCCCATTAGTTCTCTTCTGCATTACAGAACTCCTCCTCCTCCTCCTGTGTGCATACATTGATTTCTTTCCTAATAAAAACATTGTGCTACATTGGCTCACAGAACCTGACCATACACTCTGTAGTAAAGAGTTCTTGGTAAATGTAGACCTAGGATGTGTCTATGTCAATTTAAAATAACCATATTGCTCTGTTGTCCCAGAAGTTGCCCTGCAATAATTTTACACACCTTAGTGATGACATTGAATTAATTAAACAAAAAGTAATGACAATGCTGGGAAGTGCTGTTGAGAGGTGGATAATGATTAGGTGTAAATTCTAGCCATGCCTGGGGATCAACTTTAAAAAAAAGATTTTTTTTGTCTTAAATCTGATAGATTCCCTTAATATAAATATATTATTACACATTAAAAAACATAGGTTTTATCTATTGTTTTGTGTTGGATTTTGTATATAGACATACTGTGATACACAAGGACATTTACTATATATGTATACATACAAACCACATTTGTAAACTAGTGCCTTAGATCTTTCAAGAGCTCTAGAGCACAATGGTTGTGCTTTACTTTTTCTGTTGATTGAATTAAAATCATCAGGTCGTTTGAAAGCTTCGAAAAAGGGACCTGATTGTTTTGTTGCCAGCTTATTTTAAATCTGGTACATGTAACAGACGCCATATTTTCAAAAGTCATCTCGTACCATTCATTTACAAAGTATTCTGATTGTATTTTATTGTTAAATAAATCTGCATATTATCTCATGTTCACTTGTTGTATGGGAAGTGAACAGATATTTTGTGTGTGTTAATATTGGCATTGCTATTTTCTTTAGGCGTTAGCTCAGCAGTTGCTACTAATGAAGAAGGCATTGAGGAATTATCATTTCGTTCCCTGCTTCCCTCTGAATCTCACCGGCGTGGTAGCTTGGAGAGACAGCGAAGTCAGAGACATGAATCCGATGAGGAAAGCACCCCTGACAAGGTAAGACCCAAGGTTCAGCTGTGAGTAGAGGTGACTAGAATGCCATTTATTATGCTGTAATATAATTACATGCCTGTAAATTCTTCACAGGAGCTCAGTGGCCCCTTTTCCAGTGGACAAGACAGCTTTTGGAAATTCACAATGGAAATGGTTCGGCAATATATGCAAGAAGGAGAAATGCGCTCTGCACACCAGGCTGCCCTGCTTCGTTTGCGTCAGAAAGCACTTAAAGAGAAGACAAAAGCTGAACTTGCTTGGCTGGAACACCAAAAAAGGTAAAACTAAATAGCTATTCATAGGTATAAATAGATATTCGTAAATGATAGGGCATACTCATTGTGTGTACGCAAGGTCTGCATTTAAGACCCTATCTTTACTGATACACGTTGCTTAGGCAGATTTGGCCATCATTTTTTACTCCATTTGGCAACTACTAATAAACCCCAATTAACAATTTAAATATATTTCACCATACCTCATTTTTTATTAACACTAACATAAGCTTATTGCTTGTTCACATGTGTTTTTCAGACACCTGCGTGACAAGGGAGAGGATGACAAAATGCCGCCATTGAAGAAACGACAACGAGGTCTTTTACTGAGACTACAGCAGGAACAAGTATGTTTATTAAGTAATAGACTGACGTGTATCTGATTCTCAACTGTACTGTCTCTAATACAGATTTTTTTTTCTAGGCTGAAATAAAGCGCTTGCAGGAAGCAAACAAAGCTGCTCGCCGGGAAAGGCAACTTATTCTGAAACAGCAAGAGGAGATTCAACGCATCCAGAATAGCACACTGCGGCTTCAGGAGAAGCTCAAATCTGCAGAGAGTGGACAGCAGGTGTGTTCTTTGACTGTCTTTTTGACTAAAAGGTGGTCAGGTGGTACATTGTAAAGCACATTAGAGGAGGTATATATTGGTCTGTTCTACAGTAGGTGGGTAATAATTTTGAGATTTGCAGAAATACAAAGTATGTCAACACTTTTTTGTACCAGAATATACTTCACAAGCTTACAAATGGGCATTTGTCTAAATATAAATGATGTGTTTTAAACAAATATAGAAACCACAGTATCAGATAAAATTTCTGACAAGCAGCCACCACATTCATAAGGTGCAAACAATTACATTATTATGTTTAATGATATATCCGTTCCCTACTGCCAGTGAATAATCTAGTATTAGATCATTTTGCTCTAGTAGGAGACCTGTTTGTTAATATATTTGTTGATAAATTACTTAGTCTGCCTTGAAATCACAAAATATAATTGTCTATGTGACAAAATGGGAGAAGGCTACAGTTTGGTCCATAAATATTTGGACAGAGTCAACTTTTTTCTTATTTTAGTTCTGTACATTACCTACCACAATTAATTTTAAATGAAACAACTCGGATACAGTTGAAATACAGACTTTCAGCTTTAATTCAGTGGGTTTGAACAAAAAAGATTGCATAAAAATGTGAGGATTTAAAGCCTTATTTAACACAATCACTTGATTTCAGGGGCTCAAAAGTAATTGGACAAATTAAAAAGCTGAAAATAAAATGTTCATTTCTAATACTTGGTTGAAAACCCTTTGCTGGCAAAGACAGCCTGTAGTCTTGAACTCATGGACATCACCAGATGCTGGGTTTCCTCCTTTTTAATGCTCTGCAGCGGCTTTCAGTTGCTGTTTGTTTGTGGGTCTTTCTGTTCGAAGTTTAGTCTTCAACAAGTGAAATGCATGCTCAATTGGGTTCAGATCAGGTGACTGACTTGGCCATTCAAGAATATTTCACTTCTTTGCTTTAACAAATTCCTGGCCTGCTTTGGCTGTATGTTTTGGGTCATTGTCCATCTGTATTATGAAACGCCTCCCAATCAATTTAACTGCATTTAGCTGGACTTGAGCAGACAGTATGTCTCTGAACACCTCAGAATTCATTCAGCTGCTTCTGTCCTGTGTCGCATCATGGATAAACACTAGTGTCCCAGTGCCACTGGCAGCCATGCACGCCCAAGCCATCACACTGCCTCCGCCATGTTTTACAGATGATGTGCTATGCTCTGGATCATAAGCTGTTCCACGCCTTTACCATACTTTTTTCTTGCCATCATTCTGGGAAAGGTTGATCTGGGTTTCATCTGTCCAAAGAATGTTTTTTCAGAACTGTGCTGGCTTTTTTAGATGTTTTTGAGCAAAGTCCAATCTAGCCTTTCTATTCTTGAGGCTTATGAGTGGCTTGCAACTTGCAGTGCACCCTCTGTATTTACTTTCATGCAGTCTTCTCTTTATGGTAGACATGGATATCGATACGCCTACTTCCTGGAGAGTGTTGTTTACTTGGTTGGCTGTTGTGAAGGCTTTAGTTCCTCACATTTTTATGCAATCTTTTTGTTCAACCCACTGAATTAAAGCTAAAAGTCTGCAGTTCAACTGCATCTGAGTTGTTTCATTTAAAATTAATTGTGGTAATGTACAAACCCAAAATTAAAAAAAGTTTTCTGTCCAAATATTCAGGGACCCTAAACTGTATATCCAAAAATGTACTTCTTTTAATTTGAAAAGTCACCTGCACTGTACGGACATAGAATACATATAAGTATAATCACACAGTATAAAACATAAAGACATATCTTTCTTTTATGCAGGAACAGCCCAGTGAAGGGGATCTTCGACTCAGTCCATCATCTAGCCACGTTCCCTCTGATGTGGATAGTCGGAGCCCCTCACCTGTATCAGTCTCTGGCAGTGAGACCAGCAGCATCATGCAGAAGCTCCGCAAAATGCACAGCCATATGGATGCCAAGTAACTATAGCATTGTATTTCCTGATCTGTACATATAGTATTACTGGTCATTTGTTTTTTTTTTTTGTCATAATGTATTGAGAAAGCTTACATTTAAATGTAATCCTGTTGTCTCCTACCATCTTTAGAAATTTGTTTTTTTTTCTTTTTGCTTAGCTTTTTATTATCATTACCTATGAGGGCAACTCCATCTTAAAGCAGTTTCAGTTGGCATAAATGTGCTGCTTGCTTACTGAAAAATATAGTCCTCAGGTTTTGGGCAATGTTGGGGACATGGTCAAATTACCTAATGCTCTTTTCTACTGGGAAAAGCATGGAGTTGCCATATAAGAATGTATCCCATGTGGCTGTTTGAATTTTTTTTTTGTTTTAGTCAGCTTTTGTCTGCCACATTTAGTAATGTTTTTGGTGTCTTTGATTTGTATTAATAGGTATTTATAACTCGCTTGTCAATAAATCTAGACTGTTGTTTTATTTCTTTTTTTTATAGTTAGAAAAAAGATATCCAGCAGTGCCCTTATGTGTATTTTAGTTTTGTATTAAAAAGCCTCCTTGTTCCTCAAAATATTCACAAACGTGGCACATGCAACTTACCAGATACTCATTTTCCAAATGTACTGACACTCTTTCTCTTCCATGTAACTACTCCCAATTATTTCTGACAATGCCAGGAGGCTATGTCTATGTGCCTTTTTGTCTCTGGAGGGAAGGAAATAATTACAAAGACTTACTTTTAATTGGTTTGCTGTCCTTCATGTGAGGAGAGGGAAGTTTTTAGAGCCTCAGATTCCAGGAGACGTTGAACCTTGCATAGAATATATGCAAGGATTAGTAACTTTTTCAGGGTGCCCAGAAATACTACAAAACAAAATTTAAAGTATACTGCAGACTGTGTTGGATTTCTCCTGTCACAAAAATAATGGTATAGTTTTAATGACAAGTATGTTATATTCAGAGACCTCTCTACTGCTAATTTATCATGCTATGTGTTTCATTATGCATTATTTTTTTCCTGATCTTTTCATGATTCTCTTTTTCACCTGAACCAATTAGATATATGTAACTTCCTTGCCTCTTTCAATTGCACTCTGCTTGGCATCCTCCAGGATCCCCGCTGTGGTCCTGTCCTTGCAGACCTTCGGCTGTTCCACTCTGTTACTCTGTTCCACTCTGTGTCACTCTCTTGGTAAACTCTCGCTCCTTTTCTTGTAGAGACATCTGCCCTGTTCACTGCTTCTTCTCTGTCTTTACGCCCCAGCACTGGGCCTCTCTCAGTGTGTGCTTTCCCAAACTTCACCCCAAATTCCAGCTCTATATCTGCCGCCAGCTGCTCAGGTAACAGCACCACTCCCTCTGCTCCCTGCACTGTGTGAGGGGGGGTAGGGAGGTGCTATATTGCTAATGAATCCTGGGGGCATGACAGTGTGCTTTTGGGGGGCTAGTGAAGGCAGAGCATGCGGATGTTGTGTCTCCTACCTCTTCCTTCCTCTGCTTGCTCTTCCCTCATCCCTCCCTATCCTGGGTGAGTTGTGTATTCTGGAGTGGTCATGTTTCTAACCCCAAAATCTTATTTCAGATTCTTGACAAAGCGGGAACAGCAGTTGGTGCAGAGGAGGTTACATGCACAGGAGCTTTTGGAGTGGAAAAAAAGACTGGATGCTGAAGAACTGGAAATTAGGCGTATTGAGAAGCAGGCACTTGCTGCTTGGGAGAAACCAAGAATTAAAACGAAGAGTCAAAGCACTGAGGGGGAAGAGACTGTATATGAAGGTATGCAAAGATAATACATGTATTGATGGCATGTATTTCATTGGATTAAAATTTCTGAAATTTTTGTGTGAGTTTTGTTACCCATACTTTCCAAAGCAAAAATCTCAGGAGGATACAAAGAGGGCTGCTAATATTGTAAATAGGTCACGTGATACCTGGGTACATAAAAGAAAAGTCCTTGTCTGCATGCTTGTTTCTTACTAGCAACTTGCAGTATTTAAAGGGACTGTTTAATGCGATTATCCAATCCAATTATGGAGAATTCTCTATTTATAAACATTAGTTTCCTGGTTGTCATGCTGGTACCTTGATTTTATTAGAGGCTGAATAGGTGACCTGCAACCGGTAAAGATTTATGGCACACACTTAAAATATGCCTGTTCCAGATTTGCAATTTAAAAGGACTTGTCATACACAGACAAGCGACGAGGGAAGGGAAGCTGTATTGTAGATCTTGTACTTATCCTGACAGAGTAGAGCAAAAGGTCTGCGGTGGCATCATCCATGTTTATATCATACCAGGTTTTCTTGGATGGCGATTACATATATCTGTTTAAGATTATATTTACACTTGTGTGTTTCACTACACTTTTTTACATACAGTCATGGGAAAATGAAAGTACATGCTCCTTTAATTGTAGGGTTTTACATATGAGGGCATATTAAAAAAAGAAAAAACAGATGGACCTTAGCAGGCTCTTAGCAGGCAGGCTATAATTATTTAAATGCCAAAATGAAATAGCTGTATGTTAAAAGCTAGGTACATCCCATGATTCAGTAGCCTGTAGAAAAAACCCTTAGCAGCAAAAACTTTTCAGTGTGACTTTATCAGTCTGTCATATCGTTATGGAGAAATTTTGGCCATCTTTTCTTTACAACGTTGCTCCAGTTCATTGAGGTTTGTGGGTATTCATTCATGCCTAGTTCTTAGGTCCTTCCACAGCATTTTGATATTGTGTTAACACACTCAAGAAAGTGCTAAGGGTGTACCTAATTTTAACACCGTGTTTTTGTGTTTTGATTTTGTAAATAAATATCCACACTGTGTAATAAGTCATGTTGGGCTGTTCATCTGAGGTTACATTTACCTAATGTTGAGGACCTGGTAAGGATTAGATTGTTTTTTATTTTTATAAATGAGGGTGTATTTTCTTTTTCTAATGACTATATAAGGTCTGCTAATACTATGGTGAAAAGTGCATTTGTAATATGACAAGTCCATTATATTTAAAATTTATTTCTGTTACAAGCAGAAAAGAGGAACAGAGAGGCCTCTCCAACTCCAGCAAGCCCTACAATACATACTAGGACCTCCCTAAGTCCCCCACCAGAATATCTATCCTCTGAAAGCATTGAACCATCAACCATTGCTGAACAGATCCATGAGCAGAGTCGGGAACACAGCAGCATCTCTGAAGATTTGGTTTTATCTGCTCTCAGCAAGAAGGTAGGTATATACAGCAAATATTCAAAGTATATTCCTTTCAGAGAAGTCTAGTATTCATTTTTCAATAAATAGTAATAAGCAAATATTGAACAGAATGTGATCTTATTCAAAACACGCAATGGTAAAGTCCACATATGGCATTTTCAGAAAAAGTAAACTCAATTTAAGGAAATAACATAATGAGTGTCAATTGCTCTGAACTTCACATCCTCTATAATTTAATTACTTTCTCTCTTTTGCATTATAGTAAGATAAACAACTTTTTTTTCTGATAATCATTCAACTCTTTGTATCTGTCATTGGGCAGAATGACATGAGTATGCAGTAAATGCCAACTGTATACTCAAAGTGTTTTCTTTAAAGGGTAAAATATGCATTTCAGTCTTTGTTTATATCTGTTGCCTAGTGTAGGCAACTCCAGCTGTCATGGAATTCCTGATTCCAGTATGGCTCAATCTTTTGTACAGGAGCATGTTAGGATTTACAGGATTATTCAGCCAATAAATGAAAGATTATATTAAATCAACACATTCTTTTATTGTTCCTGGCAAATATAGAGTTGCCAACCACAAATCGACAATATGTTACACTTCAGTATTTTTAAGCTGGGTGGAAAGAAGCTGTAGGTGGGTTGGCAGACCCTGTATTGTGACCCAACCCTTCAGTAACCCACCCAAAAACACCTGGGTGGTTACTGAAAAGTGCCGGGTGGTGCGGTGCGCCCAGCTAAAAGGGGCTGGGGAGAACACTGCACTTTAACATTCTCCATAACAGAACTGTTTAGATTTCAACCAGTAAGTTCAACACTGTTCATTTCACCGTTGAATATATGGCCTACAAGTTCACAAAACTTTAAAAAAAAAACATGCCTAATTTGTATGCTGATAATGACAATTCTGTTCAATTTTACAGTCTCCAACTAGGAGCAACAAGTCCCCGACAGAATTAGAATCCAGCAAGGAAAGTACTAAGTCTGGTAGACAACAAGTTCACATTACATTAAGACCTCACCAGCTTTCTCACACTTGGTCTGAGGAATCCTTGTCTATGACACATTCAGGTAATAAGCTTATCAGTTTTACCCATTCTCATTCTTTTTTTTTTTTTTTTTTTGTGCTGATGCCTTGTTTACTTTGGTTTGTATAAAAGCTGTTCTTGCTGCAAGCTTTTTCATAGCAAGCTAAGAGCAGCTTTTATTAGGTTATTTAAGAACTCTTCAGTTCTAATTTGTAAATGTTAACTGAGATTTTAACACGGTTGCCCACTGTCACTTGAAACAAGTTGGTAGCAGTCTTTCAACATATTTTAGTTAGTGATAAAGCATATCAAAGCTTGTTATCAGCTGGTTTACTCCGTAGTTTACCCATTCATTTTTATTTATTATTTCCATGCTAGTGCTAAATGGAACTTTATAGACTGCATCAAATCTTCTAACATTTTCTCAAACGTTTTGTAAAAGCTTGTTAAGTACACTTCTTACAAATAAAGGTGGCACTAAAAAGATATTATTATTATTTTTTTTATTAATATTGTTATACAGTATTTATATAGCGCCATCATATTACGCAGCGCTCTACAATACAAGTCCATAGTCATGTCACTAGCTGTCAATGTTCTCACACTGCTCACAATGTTCGTACCATGGTCACATATCAGTAATGTAGTCTAAGGTCAATTTTTGGGGGGGAAGCCAATTAATCTAACTGCATGTTTTTGAGATATGGGAGGAACTGGCCTACCCATGCAGACACTGGGAGAACCTGCAAACTCCATACACATTGTGTCCTGGCCGAGATTCAAACCTGGTACCTAGCGCTGCAAAGGCAAGCGTGGTAGCCACTGAGCCAAGAGTGCTAACCTCTGAGTCACCCTGCTGCCCATAATACACTAAAGACTTTAAAAAAAAAACTATATGATGCAAAATGTCCAATATTGCACACAAAGAAAATTTCTCTTTAAGTGTCATTTGCAATCTTCCATAGAAAACAGTCAATTGCGCACATTAATACACCGTTACCAACAATGAGTCCCCACAATCCACATACTCAACTACCTGCTCTCGGGATAGAGATCAGCTTCACAAATTACCGTATTCAATGGTCCAACAGATCCAGTGGGTGTATTTGTATTCTAAAATAGTCGAGAACTAATTTTGGTGGATGGACAACTTTGAGAGATTCCATTTGAGATTTAAGGAGATCTTTTCTTTGCGTGCAATGCTGGACATTTTTTGTATTACACAAGTGATGTTATACCTCTTCAGTGTATTATCCTTTTAGCACCACTTTTATTTTTTTTATTTAGAAAGTTATGAATCTTTTTGTGTGTTCTTTGTGTAGCACAAGATCATATATTGTTTTAAGAATTTTAGACTCCCGTCCACCCTGACTGATTCCTGACATACATTTGATCAGCAGTTAGCATTTTTATGTCATTAATAAAGCTAAAATATAACTAAAAACTTTTTTGGAGGAAATGGTTAGAACCCATGTTTTATGTTGTTGTTTCATTAGAAAGATTACATTTCTTTCACCTGATAAACAAAAAAGAAAGTTAAGGTGGAGCATTGTTGAATAAAAAAAAATGCTGGCTTAATGCATTTATTAATGCATTATTAATGCATCTGTCCTACCTGCAAGAAAGTTTAGGATGATACATTTAGTTGTACAGATTGAATGTATAGTCTCTGCATGCCTTGGGTTTCAGGATAAATCAACTCTTGTGTACAATAGTTGCAAAATCGCAGGACAAAGTTGCTCAATTCTTTTGAAGTCCAGGCAAAGATGTTGGTGGTGACATGGGAGCCTATAGACTTTAGATCACTTGGATGGACAGTGTGGGGCTGAATTACAGTTGTCATTTAACTTGGTGCAACACGTGTGATTTTTTTTTTTTTTTTTTTCCTTTAACCATCCCCCCCTCCCAGAAGCCACATCTGACCAAAGTGACATTGAGGGTCGTATCCGAGCACTGAAGGATGAGCTAAGGAAACGCAAATCGGTTGTGGAAAACCTGAAGCGAGAACAGAAAAGAAGACAGAAAGAAAGACTACGAGCACAAGAAGCCATTTTACTTCAGCAGCTCCAGGTAAGTCATCTTTTAAAAACATTTAGTAAAGTTATAAGTCCTTTCTATGTGAATATATAAAAATAAATTCAGAGTATGATTTATTATACATTTTCTGCTATACTTATATTTTGGTGTGTATGAGGGGAAAAAAGTAAGATTTTATTTGAATAAAAAGTAGTAGTGAAGTGGGTTGACCGATTTCATTGTTTCTTGCAGTCATATGATGAGTACATTCAGAAGACACAAGCTGAATTGAGCCAAGAACAAGCCACAACACCACCCAGTGTTAGAACTGTGACTAAAGCAGACCAGGATTCATTTTCCTTGCGACCCGATTACCCACAAAGGTATTTTCTGATACAACATTGTTGTTCAACACAGAATTTTTTTAAAGCTGGGTGGGAAGAAATTGTAGTTGGGTAGTAGTCCATGTATTGTTACCCAACTCTTCAGTAACCACCCAAAACAGCCGGAAGGGGCTGGGGAGAACATTGCAACATCTTTATCACGTTCCATGAGTAAATTAACTTGTGCTCTATCTTCTTGGAAATAATCATTGCTTTTTATTTCTTAGAGCGGACAGCACTTCTTCCTATAAAGCTGAGAGCGAACACATAACGGACATAAGTAATAGATCTGAAGGTAATAAGTGATGTAGGGCTATTTTTGCTTAGAAATCCTTTCAAATGTAATTTATGGAAATGAAGTAGATGTGTTTTTTTATGTTACTTTAAGCAGCTAATTTACCTTTCTGCAGAAAGCATCAAGCAAGAAAAATCTTTGGCCAGCAGAAAGGAATTTGTAACTGACAGCATCCCTGATGAGCCTGTACTTGTACCAGAGCCTTTGGCTGCCAAGGAAGATGTCCCCTTTGCATATCCTTTGTCACCTCCTCACAGGGAGGCTTTACCAAGCCCTGCACACGATAGTCCTATGTCTAGTATCTATTCAGAGATTCTTGAGGATGTTCTGGACACACAGAGACATAGGTCCATCTCACCTTTGCCAGCCCTGAACCTTCATTTAAGGAGTGGGACTCCAGAGGAGTATGTCTCCCAGCAAAAAGATCACTCATACTCTGATGATTTTGAGTCTCCTGTTCCCTTAAAATTGTCAGTCTCTGAAACACCTCGAGAAGAGTTTGATATCTTGTTGATGACACCAGGAAGGGAGCCAAGCATTGAGAGTTTTGTTGAACATGAAAATAATAAAAGTGAACTGAAATCAGCTAGTCCATGCACTCCAGACATCACAGAGGTCAAGCCTTCTTCACCGGAACCCCTTCTGACCAGTGATGTAACTGACCCACTTTCAGGGTTTCAACTTGGAGAGAGAGTGTTAGTAAGTGGTGTACAGCCTGGTACACTGCGTTTTAAAGGGGAGACCCTCTTTGCAGAAGGCATATGGGCTGGCGTTGAGCTTGACAAATCTGAAGGCAACAATGATGGCTCACTTGAAGGTAGTCGATATTTTGTATGCTCCCCTCTTCATGGAATCTTTGCTCCACCACAGAAAATCACTCGACTAGTAGAGGAAGAACTCATATCCCCATCAGCAGAAAAAAACGGGGATTACTTAGATGGCCACCTTCCTTTAAATGAGAACCTTGAACAGAAAACCCCAGAAAAGACCCCTTTACCAAGCCTAGAGTCTAGTGTTTCTGAGTTACACTCCTCATCCATACACGAGGAGTTGCAAGTTGACACCCCTACCGATACTGTAGTTCTGGATAAGAAGCACAAAGACCCACAAATCTGTCTTTTAGAGCTCACGGATAAACCTCATGATAGCTTCAGAAAAAGACCCTCAGAAGTGGGCGCAATTTCAGATAGTCTTCTACAAGCATGCTTGAAGGACACTGTTACCTACCTCCAAAACATTCGCAAACAGAGGGCACAAAAAATTCAACAGAGCAACCAGGATTTCCATACTGTTCGGGTTTCAGAAGAGATCCCAAAGCAAGATCAACACCAGGGACTGGTGAGTAAAAGGAAGTTCCTATGTAAACCATTAAAAAAATGAATGTATTGCTGCGTTTTTTTTAAAGCGGGTCTAAATTCTAACATTGGGCTTAATATTAGATATGTATTCTCACTTAGTGGCACTGCGTGTGTCAGCTTGAATCCATAAAATTTAAACGTCCTTTATTTTTATATATATATATATATATATATATATATATATATATATATATAAATATATAATAACCCCCTATGGTAAAACAGTTTTGTTTTTTTTTTTTTTAATTTTTTTTTTTATAAATAATGTTTACCTTTGTGGGGTTTAGCATCTAAATAGGATCCCATGAGATCCATCCAGCTTCGGCTGTCTCCACTGCAGTACACTGTGATTGTAGGATCCTCTTGGCTCTACAGTGGCTGTCTAAGCTTAGGGTGAGGAGGGTGATACATGAAATGAGTGACACACATGAAATGTAACTTCACTAATCTTTTCTCTTTGCTTAGACAGCAGTTGTGGCTATATAACTGAGGGATTGCACACTCCAAAACACAGTGACATTGTTGGTAGTTGTGAATCTTACGCTCTGAGAATCTTATACCCTGCCAGCAATACAGCCACTCCCACCAATTATATAATGCAAAGAACCACTTCCACAGGTAATGTGCTCTCACAATGGCACCTGCCACAGCAGTGATAGGCTGAGTGAGCAGGGACAAAGCTAAATTTTAATAGTTTACACATAAAAAAAAAACATTTTAGGATAGCACATGAGAGAAGAGAAAGGAATTTCTATTTCTTGATACTCTTAAGTGCTTCACCTCCACACCACATATCACACAGAAGCAAGACTAAAAGTAAATTTTCCAGGCTTTAATTTTCTTTTGCGTCTTTCTCCATGTGGGACATTTCCCCCCTCCTTCCTGTGTAGGTGATACTTGTCAGGCAAAATAGGGAAAGAAGCGCCGTGGAATGGCACAAGAGTGCTTTTTTAGGAGCACTTAAAATTTGACAGAAGTGTCAAATCTTCCCCATACTTTCAAAAATAAACCTAAATGTTTGGCCTAGAATTTAGCCTCCGTGTGTTTTTTACCTTACCAAAATGTAGGTATGTCTTTATAAGATCTCTTTATCGTTTTAGGGACCTCTCCTTGATACTTTTACGAAACAGAAAGTCACAGAATTCGACCCAAGCCATCACATATTGTCTGTCCTCGGAGAAGATGCAGACTGGTTTGAGGAGGATTTTGGGCTGAGTAATCATAAAAACCAACTCTTAGAACGTGCACCCTCAGCCGGTACTGTAACAGAACCAAGTATGTTAACACCACGCTCTGAGGCACCTCCAAAGCCTTGTCAGCCAATTTCTCCACCTGAGCTTATCATGGCAGTTCCTCACACTACACTGGAAGTTGAGCACTTGGTCCAATCGGCAGTGGATGAACTGTGGGGGTGGAAACGGCTAAGCCTAGACATTGCAGACATCCGAAACAAGTTCACACGTTGTGAAAGTGAAGAGCAAAGCCCAGCCTACAGTGCCTATAAAGAAGTAGGTTGCATCTGTACCTGACCAATAATTCTATATTAAGCAGATAAAGTTTGAACGCAATGTGAAATTCACCTACTAAAAAAAGCTATGCCATAACATTTTTTTTGCTGAAATACTGTGCCACTTTGTTTTTATTTTACACTGCTGCATTTCTGGTTCTTTGCAGATGTTGTTTGATCTCACATTACACATATTTGAAGACATCTGCTCTCCCGACCCCCGAGGATCACAGCCACCATGGAAGAAACCTGTGCGGGTGACACCATCATACTCCCGTCGGGTAAAAGATCCCAATAGTATCCAGGAAGTAAAGGTACTGCACTGTTTATATATTGGAATTATGTGGGATAAAATTCATTCAGAGTTTAAGTGAGTTTTTTTAATTTGTTTTTTTTTTTTTTTTCATTTTAATTTGCAGTCTTTTCTAACTAGTGAAGTTCTTAACCTCCTAAGTTTGAAGAAGGAACAAAATCATAAAATGGATTGGCAGAGGATGATGAAGTTTGGAAGGAAGAAGAGAGACAGAGTGGATCATTTATTGGTAAGGAACATTGTTTTAATTGTGTAGGTGGTTTTTGTCAACTCCAGACAAAAAAAGTAGACTGTAAGTGACAGACGTAACGAAAAAAGGTTTCCTGTTGTTTTTTTTTTGTTTTTTTGTTTTTTTTTATAGAGAAAAGAGGAGTAAAAGGCAAACTTGAGCCATAAGATTTAGGTGAAGCATTCTGTAGTGATTGATTGTAGACATGGTTCTCATGAAATCCTATGTAGTTTGGGTGTAATTGCGTTGTTTGGATTAGCTCCAGGTATTTCCGTTACATTTACAACTATTTCCCATTTCGGTTCTGTAATGAATAAAAGCACTTTGCATCTAGCCTAGTCATATTTAGTCGAACTTATCGTATATGGGAGACCACAGCTTGGTCTGTTTGTTACAGTCTGAGAATTGCACCAAAATGTAAATAAAAAAGTATAAATTTATTTATTTTTTTCTTTATTTAACAATTACAACAATATGTTGTGGACCTTTAAAGAACACTACAGTACACAGGGTGGATTTGGTACACCCTTTGTTTCTACCCCATTACTGTTTTCTCTTGCCAATTTTATCAGCAATATCTGGCTGTCAAAATACCATCAAGGGCTTGCTCTTAAGCTCCCCATGTTTAACAATTTCATTGTTCAATTGTCTTTAGCTCTACCAATAACTATATAGTTCAAGTTTCTGCCTAATAGGTTACAAATACAATGGATAGTTTCGGTAGATCCCCATATTACATAGCGAATTTAAATGTGATTGTAAAACCAGATTGTAAAGCTGCATACACACATGCAATTATTATCGTTGGAAAGGATCGTTAAGGATCAGGATGGTCGTTCGGACGATAGACGACAGGCGCTGTTCACACGCCAGATTCTCATCCGATATCGGGCAAGAACCATTTGTTGTGTGTACATAGCTTAACAAGTATTTTGACCCTAACACAGCAGCAAGGAGATTAACAGCAGATACCATGGTGGTACAGCGAGATTGGTTAACCATAATCCATTTTTTGCTGCACTAAAACTTCTACTGATGCTTCTCGGCATGTATCAGATTGTCTAGGTCTCCTATCTCAAGGATGGCTCTCCCATTCTGCTTTTTGTAAATAAATCCACTAAATTTACTTTACGCAAAGTAAATAAATCTTCTAATCTTAAAGTGGATTTAAAGTTCTATTTTTTTTAGTGCTCGATCAAGGCAGGTCATTATTGCCGAAAAGGACAGGTGATGCCCCTTCTGCATAGCAGAAGACAAAGCAGAGGTGCACATGTGCAGCGCCAGAATTGGTTGCCTGGGAAGCCCAGTCATTCTCGCTTTCCTTGCATGTGCCAGGGATAAATGAACTCCCATGCTGACATGGACCACGTCATTCTGGCACAGCCAATCTAAGTGGCCGAAGATCCTTTCTGGGAGGAAAAAAAGATGGCGGCACCCTGCGATGGAACATAGATAGGGGAGTCATGCAGGTTTAGATCCGCTTTAAGGTTTGGCCTAATTGTAGAAGACCTATTCTGACCTTATACTGGATAAGACAGCACCCTAGCTACTGTTAAGAGCCTGCTCTTTGCAATCTTACTTCACCACCTCTTGCGAATTATTTGTACTTTTATGCAAAGGTTTTTACAGATTCCTCTTCCTGTTTGGCCTTCAATCCAGCATTGAAATATAAATTTGGTATTGTTGATCCTTCAAAGTCCCCCTTTCAATACCTTTCAGGACATGACAAGAATACTATTCTTGCTGCTGTTATTCTAGAAGGTAGCCATCACTTCATTCAGAAGAATTTTGCAATGCTTTGTCCTGGAGTCAGAATATTAGTGTCATCATAATGGGGAAAAAAATTGATACACTTTATGTTCACTTGAGGAAACGTTTACTCGTGAGCTATGGAGACGCATATACTTTTCTGCAATCCGGTGTTGTGCGTAGCCTATTCGTGCACATGAAAAAGAATGTTTATGTACTATTTTGAGCGGCACAATGCACTGCAAAGCTAGTGAGCTGAAAAGGTGCAACGAGGTTCTGTTAGGAAATAATAAAATTGCAACCTCCAAATGCTTAGTATGTGCATTGCTGTATTGATTGGCTCACCACAATATACAAAATGTGTATTGTAAACACTGTTCTCTTGAGTAATGTCACGCTTATCCTGTAAAAAAAAAAAACAATGGGAATGTACAAATTGCTCTAGTCAAAGTGGTATGCAGACATACAGTTTCTGTTCACACCTTCTGTTGTAAACAGATTTTTACGTTTGACTTCTAGTTTTGTTGTAAAAGATTGCTATAGCACAGTAGGATTGTGTATGTTTGACTGGTTTTACAATGAGCATCGTAGATTTCCTACATGGCTACTGAAGTGTTATGGGATAAAGGATTATTGTACTTGTTGGAACTTGTAAGAAAACATTTAAATATATATTGATCCTGGGTAGGGAGTAGCCACTCCTACAGTCAGTACCTGTTTAATCTCCTCAATTAATGATTGTAATAATACACTTTTATATAACTTGAAATCCTCAGAAACCTACGTTTTATAGGATGTCTTTCTTTTGAATGGAATCACTTCTCATGGTATTTTTATTTATAACCCATTTTAGTGGATATTGTGAACTTTACTTTTAGCCATAATAAAATGTTAAAAAAGAAGGTGGGGCAGGCAATTTGTTAGTCAACATGTTCGTCTCACAGATCTGCAGCTATTTGGAAATATGTGAGGTGCTGGCAAAAGGATTCAGTGTAGATTAACCCCTATTCTGCAAGGACAGGTCACACCGTTCCACATCCTACAAGTTTGCTGTGTTGTCTTGTGCTTGAGAAGCAGCCAGTTGGCAGTGATAGTATGATGCACAGAAACAAAAGTTTGGTTAAAGTATTAAAAAAAGGCTTTATTATTAAGTAGAGTTGTCTTTTCTGGGGAAGCAGTGGGTACCCTATATAAATTTTTCTGTAGAAGCCATTTACCCTTTATATATTTACTTAGAGAAGCTATGTAACCTTTATGTATTTTTATGTCTTTTACTTGTGGCTGAAGTCCTGGAAATTGGGGAATTTTACAATACCTGTAATAGGGCTTAGTAGATAAAAAAATGTTTGGTTATAGCTCACAAATAGCAAAGAGCTGCCAGATAATTGGATATCCTTTCTAATTTCAACTCCGATGTCATGTGAAATAACCATTTTTGTGTTTCCTGGGTGTGCTAGCAGGAGGGGTAGCTTCACAACCTAAACTTTTAACTTTCAGAGGAGGAGGTTATTTACATATAACAAAAATAAAAAAGGCTGTGCTTAGGCCAGGAAAAATATGCACTTGATAATGCCTTATGTGCAGAATATTTAATATTATTCATTGTCCTGGGAGATTTAACAGTAAGGTGGAAAATTGTCCCATTTGATAGTAAATCCCTCTAATTGGCTTGAGCTAATATATTTAATATATTTTTAATTTCTGCCAAAAGGTACAAGAGCTGCATGAAGAGGAAGCACAGTGGGTGAACTACGATGAAGACGAACTGTTTGTAAAGATGCAGCTGGCTGATGGAATATTCGAGGCCTTAATCCGGGACACTATACAAGTCCTACAGCGCATCCAGAGCAGGAAGAACCTTGTGATCACAGTATGATTTTTTCATGTCTTTTTTATGCTGGATGCAAGAATACTAACGGAAGAGCTCTTTATGCATACAAAGGAGATACAGGACTGTGCCGTTCCTGCAACATAGACAAGCCAGACCCTCGCTGTGGTTCTCTGATTAGAGAATGAAGTGTAAGGAGTGATACCAATGCTCCTCTTTAATCTTTTAATTTTAGACTTTTTTCTTCGTATTAATGCAAGGAAACACAATTTAATATTAGCATGGACTTGTTTTTAAATTATTTATAAATTCTCTATTCTCCAAAATAGAAGAGACACTCCCAGTCTCTTGCAATGCCACTTTATACGGTCGGGAGGCCATTTACAGTGCAAGTAGAGTAGTGCAAGCATTTTCAGTTGAGCTGCTGCTGACTGAAATGTGTGAAGGTGTAGCAGCACCTCTGCTGTTGAAGGTTTTCCATACCTGCTAATTAATGTGTGATACTGGTAACCAGTTAAACTAAGCTTGAGCGTTTGCGAGGCATGGGTGTGTACAGCTGCCTCATCAAGTGTCCTTAACTTCTTGCAATACTTGAAATGCTGGGTGTACAGTGGCGTGTATGGGCGATCAGCAGTCTCTCGCTTCAGAAGTTTGGCATGAGAACTTGAGATTTTTTTTCTCCTCTGTAAATACTTTAAATTATCATTAGAAGGGTGTATTCAAAAAAGGATCACAATGAAATATTACTCTAGTATTAATTATGCACATTTTTAAAAGTAGACAAACCCTAGTTTCACTCTGTGCTGTTGATGACATTATACATAGCAGAGTTCCTCTACACAAGATGTTTGCACATTGCGTTCAAGTGTGTATCACATTTAGCGCCTAACACCGCTCTGCAAAAACAGTATAATGCTTTTCAAGAGAAGATCTTCAGATCCAACTTGTCACAGGTTTTGTCCAGCTGCCCTTTATGCTTTCACTGTGTTAAAACAAACTACCTGGTGAAGCTCTTCTGGCCTTATTTCAGCAAATGCTGCTATGAGTGTTTTTTTTTCTGAATGGACCAGCAGATGGCGCAGCTCATGCACAAACCATAATTGCTCCGGTAGTGGTCACCTGGAGGACTTTTCATAAAATTTTTGGAGTCCGGCCATGTCATTCCACTCAGGTGAAGCACTCCCCAGGGGACACTGAGTGAACAATTGGATTTTGCTGCTTGAAATGCATTGGAGAACAGCCATAGAATTTGGCTAACTTGTTTGACAGTATTACATCCTCCCTTGTTGTAAAGGCAAATACAACTGGAAAACGTAAAAGTATAATTAATCACAAGGATTCTCTCAAATGCTACCTATAGCATGTCATATGTTTTAGTTGTACATAATGGACACAGACATTGAATAATTACAACTAATATATATCTCTTCACTAAAGACTAGAGATATTACTGCAGCAGAAATATGAAATAAAATAGTCCAGGACTTACAAGTTACACTAAAAGTAAACCAGCAGCCATTATGTAATCAAATCTAAATGCCCATTAAAGGCCCTTACTATTACTAGCCTTTTGGGGACACCATAGTGCACCAAAAACCAAACCGGACAACATTTTGTCTCAACCCAGCCAACCGCCATTGACTCAAGTTACTAGCCAGACTAAGAGTTTCCCTGGAAACTTAAAATGAAGGTAAAGAAGATTAGGCCTGTGAATACAATTTTAGAGAGTACAAGAAAGGGGTTTCTGGCTAGTAAAAATAATGGTAGGACCATGTTTTTTTGACAAAAAAGGGTAAAAGGTAAAATCCTATCCTTCCTTTTGGCTCTCATAGGGGTGAGGGTGATGGTGAGATTCCAGAAGTGCTGTTGATCCCAAAAGCCTGTGCTTAAAAGTGTTCTCCCATTTGGATACATATTTCCAGGATCACTATAGAACAACCCAAAAGTCCCCCCCCCCGACAGTTTTGTTACGTTAATGCAATGGTTTAATAAAATCCCTATTGTGTAATAGGCCAACCTTTTTAGCGTACAGTCTACTTTAAACCTGTTGTCAGTGTAAAATTTTATTTATAAAAATGTATGAGATGAGAGCAGCAAATCACATTCACCATTTCCTTTTGCCAAGCTGCACGGGGAGAATGAAATTAAATTTCTGACTATTGCTGATCGATCATATTCTAAGTGGGCTTCATGTGGTCTCAGCATGGGTGTTGCTATTATGCAGTTGCTGGTAATTTTTTTTAACCGTTGAACCCCAATAGTGCTGTTTCTAGCTCAGGAGCCACTATCTGTCACCTGCAATGCTGCATTGTATATTCCTTCGCTCTGTATAGCCTTGTGAATAACCTTCAGGAAAATATGTACATTAAGTAAAGCTGTAAATAAATACTGATTTATACATGTCATGTTTGTTGTCTTTGTAGGCGGTGCTCATCTTTGTATTTTGGATGATAATCATTCTGGATTTGTGAGGATATGTAAAGATTTAATGCAATATGGAAACATACACCCAACTTACAGCGTATTTTAATTTTTTATAAATACAGTGTGATACAGAAGCAATATAGGCTGGTATAAAATCATTCTGCGTAGATGGCAGCTTGATTTGTGTAAAAACAAATAGACCCATTATCACATATGTTTTGTGGTAAAGTGCAATTTACATGCGTTCTCGTGCTCTATGATTTTTGATTTTTTTTTACACCACAAAGCACTAAAACATTGCACATTCATTACTGTACACTGCGCAAAAAAAAAATCACAGGTCCACTTTTTGGACTTTGTTGTGATTTCTTGGCGCTCTATTAAAATAAATGAATTGCCTTTAAGCAATGCACACCAAACTACTTACGTATGAATGGGTCCTAACATCAGCCTGGGGTTCATCCTCTAAAGCACTATTTTCTTTGCCATCTCAGTGATTACCCTATGCTATTATTCTGTTTAACCTGTACCAGTTGTCATTGCACTTTACTAGAAACTGCTTCCCGTTTTCTGAATGTAATGAAGCCATAGTTTTAGAAAAGAGTTAAAGTAAGTAGTGGATCTGTGCTGCCACTAAATAAAATTAAAATGGTAATTATAATATGTACTCATTAGCACATTCTTCAGCCGAACATCAGAAGGAAGATGTACAATCTGAGTGACTGCACCAGATGAGGTTCCTGCATCTCAGAAACTGCTGCCTTTCTGGAACTGAAACACAGCAGTATCTATAACATGCAGGCTGGGTGTAAAATAAGCATTGGGGTTGTGGTGAAAACACTGTGTTAGAGAACTTTTGAGGGAATTGGCACAGTAAACCAGTGACCAAGCTATATAGATTCAGATATTTATATATTTGGCAAGCAATAACTGATGTTTAACACAAGTTTTCACTGACCTCTGTAGCTGCAGGCAATGTGAAGAAATGCATCTTTGAAGATCACATTAAAGGCAATGAAAATGCATCACAACTCTCAATGCTTCATGACAGAAGGTACTTTTGTAAACAAGGTACTGTTGTAAACAAATGGCAACTACAACTAGACTTTAGAGTCTATCATGATCTTTGGAGATTTCATACCTGGACCTACAGAGTTGAGAAAGGTCTGTTTAAAACTTTGGTAATACTTGTTATGAAAATATTAAAATACTCACATAACCACTCTACAAGACAGTATGTGGAATGTTACGAGACTAAAGCAATAGACTGAAAGATGTCTGCACTATTCTGCCTTCAAAATGGTGTATGTTATATATATATATATATATATATATATATAACATGTAACGTGTGTGTGCACGCGCGCAAAAATTGCCACATCACAGAATATGGATTAGGTGATGTTTCTTTTCTGACCTGGCTCTATATTATACAGCTTGCCTGGTTGGTGTTCAGACCCTATGCGTTTAATACTGTGTTCTACTAATTCCCACACTTAAAATTAGTTCAGCAAGGGCAGCATCCATCATCTCTCAGAAGGTCTGCTTTATGTATCACTACAAGAAATGTAGTTCCTGAATAAAATATCTGGTATCAACCTTTTACAAAATCCTATGTATGACAGAACTTAGAGTGCAAGAAGCAGCACAATGAGACAGTCAGCTGTGGTTTACATCTGTTTGTTGGCATTCAGCTTTACAATGAAGGACAAGGTGAGAGCCCAAAGCACAAATTAGAGATTTGCTGTGATGATTGTTCTTTAAACCTAAATGTGGACAGTATGGAATCTTGTTAATTTGCTTAACAGTTCTGTCACAAGCACCTGCATTGCCTATTTTCTCTGCCACATTTATTCCAGTCTGTGATTTCAGCATATTATGCAGGAAACAGCAGCGGCCTGACAGCAGGGTCTCCGGCGCTGAACTTGAAAAGACGTCATCATGTTAAACTAATGTTGACAATGTGAGAGGTGGTGAGAACTTTACCTTCCTCATTTCCAAGTGTTCACCTTTTTTGTACTGGTGCGTGAAAAAAAAAATTAGATGTGAAGCCAAGCGCCATTCACTTGTCAGAGACTCCAAATCTATTGTGTTCAGGATCATTACGGCAATTAATAATTCTGTAGAACGCCTAGGATTAGCGTGGATGCTTTCCAGTTCCAAGGACACATTTTTACCTAGAAAAAGATGTACAAACACAAATCACAATGCCTCCCAAGCAAAAGCCACCCTCTACTACTCACCTCCATACCCCTGCACATGTCATCTACCACTCCTGAACATTTTATCTACTTGTTATCCCTTGTCCATTGCTGACCTCTTTATGCCCACCATGCTTCATCCATCACTGCTCACATCTCCCCCATATACCCTCTGCACCCCTGTTTAACCACTTCTCACCCCTGCACTCCTACATACCACTACCCCAGCGGCCTAACGATAGCCATAGCCCCAGTGGTGGGAACAGTCAGGAGATAAGCTCCTATGGGATCTGAGAGCCTTGTTCTGACTAAAGCTACCCATAGAAATAAGATCTGCTGTGTTTTATATTTGATCTCTAAATACTAACACACATAATATCACTGATCTACATTGGATTAGCTGTTCTAGTTTTCTCGTTCACTTTGTGTAATATGACTTTGTTTGCTTTCTCTGTTTGCACAGAAGAAAAGGATATCACTTTGTTCCAAAGCCAAGGTGAAAAAAAAATGTTACCTTATTTCTCGGCATTTATTGTTCCTGCCTAAGTACTCCTCTAATTGTTGGATTTGTTTTAAGAAAACAAACAGGTGTGTCATTCCTCACTGGAAAAATATCAAGTGAGAATAAGCTGGTCAGGATGTCACTAAAGTCTATTTTTATTGTGAGAACTCCGCTTGTAATTCTTTTAGTCACAGTATATTGTTGCTGGTACAAGCAAGGTAGTAAAAATTTCTGTACTGGTAGAAGCTATATGGTTAAATGATATCCAAACCCAAAAACAACCTTTTTCCCTTTCCCTTTTTTTGCCCTTTTTTCCCCTTTACATTTACATGATGATCCTAAGAATAATAAAGGTTCTGTCCCTTTGTGGCTACAATCATTCCTCTGCTGTATCTGCTGAGGAGCCGTGGTTGTCTCCGAGGCTGGACTTTAAACTTGCTTATGTTTGTTCATTTCTATTACATGAAGGATGATGAGATTGTAGTTTAGACAAGATATCCTTGTTTTTACCGGTAGTTCATCCCACAGGAAGTGACAAGGGGATTGCATTTCTAGCAAGATAGGCAGGTATTTTTTTTACTACTAATGTTATTAGTCTGAAATCCTATGTAGCCACCACGCCTACTGATAGGGACGCAGAGATAATTTAAAATAATGATATTGGGTTTAGTTATTCTTTAACATGCTCGAAAAGGAAATCTGTTGGTTTTGCTGTGCACCTTAGGAAAACATGCCAGAGATGTTTAGCTCATTCAAGGTACTAATATACAAATACAATGACTTATTTTTTTATCTATAAAATGAATATATACATATGTTACATTATTGTCACTGGAAGGAATCTTTCCAGTGACCCTATAAATAACAAGTGCTGTACAGACAGTGCTGTTCAGTTCTATGGAAAGGGAAGGGAGGAGCAGGAGGCACCCTGCGGTGTCCTTCTTCAGTCATCCTTGCTCGGTCTTTCATGGTTTGCCAGGACAGATCGATGAATGACATCAGGGGACTGCTGTACACACAAGTTTCGACAATCATCTAGAGTGTGTATGTAGCCTTCCATTCAGTGCTTCTGTTTCTAGTCTTCTGTCTTTAACTAGACCTGGGATGAGAGGGGACACTAAGGAAAACAGTGTAAATCCATAGTAATATGCAATGTAAACCAGCGAGTTACTATAGTCCAAGCATTGCATTATCTATTCCTCTTTAGCTGCTAATTTTCAGAACTGTAAAAAAAGATAGTAAATAATAAAATAAACACATCTAGCAGTCCAGCACAACATGCATTAGATATACATTGGAGACGAATTTTAAGATGATGTAACAAAAACCACCAATGTATGCATATATTGATACTAAAATATAATAATGTTTATAATGCAACTGTTGCATGTGGAAAAGGAGGAGACAGCACAATAATCTTATTAGTGTGCTGCTCCTTTTCTTTACTGTCCAGTCCCTGGAGCCTGGAACGTGACCAAACTGTGTTTCCTAACTGCAGAAGAAAAAAAGTCAGGTCAGCGGGATGGCTATGCTGATTTTTAGGACTGTGCAAGTCTCAAGCCTTTGCCAGGTAAGATAGCCCTATAAGGGGTATTCGTTATAAATATATATTTTTTTGCTTGTCTAGAGTTTATCCTGAAACTTGAAACCACATGTAACATAAGAGACAATTATATAATTGTAGAAAAAATTGCAACAAAAGAATTTGGGTTTTAAAGAGTAAATATCCTTCAAAATGACACGCAATTGGGCTCTGTTTATTCAGGTCAGTGCAATGCAATGTTAATCCCACTGAGCCTGCTGGAATATACAGAGAAATTTCCATCAGTACTCTCTCACACCCAAAATTTAGGGAAGGTCAACCAGGTCCACAAAGTAAGTGTTCAAATTACATATTTGTCTGGATATACCCTTAATGAGTTTTAATTACTGCCAACTGGCGAGGAACAGAATATGGGTGAATGGTTACATGCGGAACAAAACAATATACATATGCATGTTTACTTCTTGTTCAGCATCAGTGGTGCCATGGGGCTTTTCAAATAATTTCACTACATGGAGAATCCACAGTCTATACCTGCTTATGCTTCTGTATTTCTGGCAAAAAAAAATATGGTTAATATTTGAGTTCTTTTTAATCAAAATAAAAGAAAAAATTGTATGCACAAGTGCCTAAATTCACTAAATTGCATTTAACCCAAGTATTTGGGATTAACATTTGCCTGGTAATAATCCTGGCATGTACCTGGTGGCCTTGGAAGACCAAAACCACTTCCCAAAATGACCTTTATCTGGGGTGATAACTCGGGTCATGACTAAATAATGAGCCCCAACAATGAAAGGCAATAGACTACTCCTGAATATGGTCCATTGAGTTATCACAATATCCCCTAACCTACCTAATCAGTGTTCAAGTCATTGTAGGGGGTATTTATCCATGTTAAAAAAAGGGGGCCAACCATGCACAGCAAACCTAAATCCTTGTGCTCATGGGCTGCAGACTGAAGAAAGTTGAAGATTGTAAACTTGGTGGTAGCTTTGTGTTTCTGCTGGTGTTTACTTATGAACATATGTTTACTTATAACTTCTTAAGTTATTTTAATATGATTGAGTTGCTTAAGGCTATTTGTGTCTGTCTTTAAGCTGTATTATATTTACATGCATGCCGTAAATCCCGTTGTATGCTAAAAAGACACACGCAGGTAATCAGTCATGAACAGGTGATCCAACGGAATAGGGACTGTTGTATTGGCCAGCATGCACTATATATATTCTGAATTTGCCTAAGCATTTGTCTCTCTAAATGAAGACAGGGAGGAAAAGAGGAAGGATTGGGCCAATAATTTTTGTTGCTGCACATCTCAACAAATACCTAGAATATACTAAAGTGCATTCCTTGTTTGAATTATGCTGTTTTGGCTCCCAAATTTGTGGTTGTCTATATAACATCAGCATTAATTTATCTCCCCTATCTCCCTGCTCTGTTCTGAGGGCTCTAGATACAAAGAGAGAGAACGTCTGAAAGTCACGTGAAGTTTCTGATGTGCTTTCTGTATAGAAAACTCATGGTGTCCTGTGAACAGATACAAAACATCAGCTTATGAACTTTAAAAGTCATGCAACAATATACCAAAACAATTACACAACTCCTTTCAGCTACAGATCTGTCCAATTTGTGGAAACAATTAGTAAAGCAAAAGAGAATAGCAGAGATTGTCCAGGGACCCTAGGGAGGATTGTAAATTGCAAGGTGCTAATGCTGCAAAATCAATTTTTTTAAATACATGTGAAGGGTAATGATATAGTATTGCAGCATATTCAGTAATTGGGTATCAAATTAACAGTTTCTGTATTAAGGGTTTAACTGCTAAGTCTATAGCCATATTTAGAAGTAAAATGTTACTGTATGAATAGGAACTTGCACTAAATATTAGTAACTTGAATAGTTCATACTGTAAATCACTACTTTCCTTTTACATTTTGTTAAATATTTTTTTTTCAATCCAGAAGTCATTTTAGAGCCTGTCTACAGGAAACAGAGCATCCTCTATCTTAGGAAAAAAAAATAATTTACTAACAGTAGGATCTAAATTGTCCTGAAATTGTATGTTTTCTTATGGTGCCACACCCACCCCCGTAGGACATTATAAAGGACAGGGATGTAGAAGATATTATCTCAAGAACTTTGATGGGAAAGTCTTTGTGCTTCCCGAGCACTTGCCTTTGTCTGCAATGAGGATCTCCCATTCTACCTGTTGAAATGTTAACTTGGTATTTATTTTAGAAAATGCAACAGGAGAAGTAGAAACATGCCAAGGAATGGGAGGCCGAAAATAAAGGCGAGAAAATCTTACTACTGGAATGCTCGAAAGATCAAAGAAAGCAGTCAAACATTGCCTTAAAAAATTCACCTGTAACAGCAAAATAGATTTTAGTTACATTGGCTCCAAAGTGGACCATTCTGTAAATTTACAGGTCTGCATTAACCAAATTCCTGACATCACAACATACAGCAACTGTATAAATTAGAAAAAAAATACTCTTTTACCCCCACCACAGTGACTTTGCTTCTTTCCCAGTGATCAGACTATAGAATAATACCTCTGTCACAAATTATAAAGAGACAAGTTGCATGGTTGCAGTGCTGCGTAATATGTTGGCGCTATATAAATCCTGCTTATTATTATTATTATTATTATTAATATTAATAATAATAATGGTTGTAGCTGATGGGGTAGGTGATTGGTGTCAGGAATAATTGAACATGGCCAGTAACTACACAAGCATGAAGATTTAATGTGACTGTCATCTCTAAATCACAATTTTAGTCCAGGAATAAAGTAGAAGTGTATAATGCCTAAACAAATATGGCCCTATCTTTCTGGACAGAAAAACAAGGTCAAGAGTTTTCTAGAGCAGCAGTAGCCAACTGACTGTCTGCAAGAAAATTTTGGTGGTCCGGTGCACCCCCCAGTGGAATCAGGAGAAGGACCCTGCTGGGGGTACGCACCAGCCAGAGCTGTGGAGCATGTATCCTGTGGAAGTTTCTTCCCCTTTGGAGTGACACACAGCTCCCCATGCATGCACGGTCCAGAGTCCGTGCATTTAGTGGTCCCTAGGTCGGAAAAGCTTGGCGACCACTGGTCTAGAGGAGTACTGTGATCTCAATGGAAAAAAAAAATACCTTGAAGTGTTAAGCCTGGAAGACTTAAAGATTACTGACCATCTGTTTCTGGGTCCACTTAAGGATGTTTTTGGGTTATGTACCTGCTTACTAGGGGAAAGTTGTGATAATTATTGAGCAAGTAAGAAAAATGGTATCCAAGCTTATATAAGCAGTGCTCACTCTGCAGGGCAGAACACTGATGTAAAAAGGCAAGCCGCTGGAAAAACAACCTGTGCAAATAGGATTCATTTCAACACTCAATAGACAACACAGAAAAAAAGTTTTTATATTTCAAAGTTGCATGTGCATATTATGGCCACCATAATAATGGAGATATTTTTCTATAACAAAACTCCTGTTTTGTTGTAAAGCCAATTTGTATACAGACAGCTAGCTGAACTGCCCCAAAACCTGCATATACAACATCTATATCCACGTGGAGGGCAATAAAAAACACTATAAAGATATAATAATTGATAATTGTAAATTTAAAGGTATGTATCATATCTATAAACTGAGTGGAATCAAGCCAATAAAAAAGGGCAAATATTATTGCACAAAAGTGATGGTGATTATAGAACTCTGATACACACTGATAGAGTCCTCCATGGGTTGTATTCAGGTATTATGTGACACAGGGAACCCTTAAATAATGACGTCTTTTTATAGATCTTAATGGTTTAGTACAAATAAAGTTTCTCTTGGGGTTTTCTCCTTGGTACCACTGGTTTGCAGGTTCTATATCTCTGATTTCGTCACAAAACCTACTGGAAGGTTGACTGGCTTTCATCCAATGAGTGGTGCGATGGTCCCCTGCACCCTTTAAGGCACTGAATAATTAGTTGGCACATTGTAAAAATAAAAAAAAAAATAATATATATATATATGATAAAGAATATATCGATCTGGACATCTGGCATCTGGACATGAATTGTCTGCTACTACATGCTTCATGGTACTTCAGAGCTATCTGGTTCACATTCATTAATTACTGGTATTAGGTTTTGAAGAACTAACAAGGTTATTTAGAGAACTTTGTTTTCTCATGTTTTTCCTTTCTCTAATTTTATGTCTTTTTGGTGAGATTAGAAACATGTAATAATTGTTGTGATAAAAAAAAAATCAAAGAAGACCTCTGGACATAGAGGAGTTAATAGTTCTCTACAATACTGTTTGTATTCTCTCCATTGTCAATAAGTGTCATATTGTTTGTGGTGGATTCCCGCCTTGAACTGTCCTGCTGTTTGTGCCCTACAGGTGAGGGGTCCAGGGTTGATTGTCCTCTGTGATGTTTTCACAAGAACAAAGTCCTTTCAGCTGCATTGTGCAAGCTGTGTCACTACTGCTGATGCTGAGTATAGATGAACAGGCCAAAATGCATAAACCAAGATGTTTGCTATGAATTTTGATTGGTTGAGTATTGATGTGGATAAATCTGGAAGCCCTGAATAGTTCAAAACATTTTTAGATTCCAACAACCGTCAGGGGCTACTTCTGATTTGGCTTCTTTGCCCTTCTATCAGAAATGTCTGTGTCATCAAAAATCCACGATATAAAAGATATGCAGGATTGACATAGTCAATGTCTCTGAATACACTGATGCTGACACTTCTTTTTAGTGTCATGGGATGTCACACTACCAGGTGGCTGTGTTCTTACTATGAGACATAACATTAATAAAGGCAGTCAATGAATCTCCAAATCAATCATTGCAGAGCAAACATCTATTTGAGAAAATTAAAAATGACTTTGTTTAGTGTACTGTTTGCAGATTTGTAAACCAAAGTTGGCCATAACACTAGAAACATAATTATGGTTTTTCCAATGTGGTGTAATTATTCATGGTGTAATAACAGGTAGGGTGGAAATGCTTGGAAATTGGCGCGGTACAGGGAGGAGATCACTTTCAGCAATTTAAATAGGGTTCAGTACTCTCCTTCTGCTCTGTCTCTAATAAGGCTGATGTTTGTAAATGGCATTTCAACACAACCCCATCCCATACCAACTACATCAAAAAAGTACTACCTGTACATTATTTCTACATAAACAGCACTTTGTGATAAAATCACAATTTAATATGAAGTTCAGAATACACAAGACCTAGTGGTGATGAGGATTATGTAGCAAATAGATAGCAGGGGCCCAACTAGGTAACATAGAATGCAGAAGTCAGACTGTGTAACAAGGAGAAGAGGGGGATACGGTACTATCCATGCCGCATGCTCGTGCTCATGCGCATCATTGTTATATAAACCTGTCCACCTCACTACACCCCTGCCTATGTTTTACTAAAAGGGGAAAAAACTTCCCCAAGAGTGATGTCATACTACCAGAACCTGCCCAACTCTCACAACGCAGGTCTAAGCCTGCGATGAGAGAGTGGGCGGGTTGTGTTTAGAGAGACATACTGCCCACAGCCCTGAGCACTTCCATACGGGAGACATGGTCCGCGGCTCTGGCTGGTGCACCCCCCCCCCAGCCGGGTCCTTCTTATGCCCCCTTGGGGGGGGGGGACCAGCCAGAGCTGCGGACCACTAAAGAATTCTTTGCAAAATAAGAGTGGGCACACGTGCCCATGCTCGAAAAAAGAGCGGACACAGCGTTCCCACCTGTGCCTGCCCCACTACACCCTGTGTGTAACATACAGCAAATAGATTAAAGTGATCAAAAGTATATAGTATACAACATAGGATAAAGAGGGCAGAGGCCAGAGTGTGTAACATACAACATAGTGTATAGAGCACAAAACCGCGTAACATACAATATAGTGTATAGCGTGCAGGGGTCAGAACCATGTACCATACAATATAACATATGAAGCGCAGGGGTCAGGACTATTTACATACAATATAGCGTATAGAATGCAGGGGTCAGAACTATGTCACAGACAATGTAGCATATAGAGTGCAGGGGTCAGAACTGTGTAACATACAGTAGAGTGTATAGAGCGCAGCATTAATACCATCTCTCATTAGTGGTTGCCTTATGGTTAAATTCTTGAAGGAAGTTGAAGGAAAATTCTTATTACTGGACAGTTTGTCAATTTTTTTGGCATCAGTATGGTAATGGGATAGCTTGACTGTTGTGGAAGTAAATACATTGATTTTGTGAATTGGATGGAAAAAGAGATCAATGCAGCAATGTAGTTGCTCAGAACCGCCATCAAGGCAGTGTTGTAAGGAGGTGGCATAAATCTGTCAGGATAGTCACCTGGCAGGCATGTTTACATGGTAGTGGAATGTCTGAAATCTTTGCACAAGCCCTGCGCCATGATGTGAGCACATGTGAAACGTGAAGTGTTTCAAGAAACTTACTCCATAAAATGAATATATTTAAATAAATAAACTACAAAGTATGTTGTGATTTATTGCGATCAAAAGTCACCATTCCAAAACAATCAGCAGCTATGGTAATTTTCTAAACATGTCAAAAAGAAAATATCAAGCATCCTGGAAGTGTTTTTACATTATTGTGCTGTTTCCCCTGACAGTCCCTCTCCAGCTAGTTGTTTGCAAAGTCAGAGATTTCTCCCCTCCCTGCTATGTAAATACAATGTGAAGATGTAAGTCTAGCTATGTCCAGACTGTTCCTCCTTATATATAAGAACCCTATAGGTGCCTCCTTTCTCTGGTGAAGCGGTTTCTCCTGGTATAAGTTATGTGCATACAATGTGATGCTGTTATTATTGAGCTTACCTGTCAGTATAAACATCGCAAGGTCCACGCATAGGCTACTGTTTAATAGACACGAGTGATGCCACTACTACAATTCCCGGCATCACTCCTGGTCCACGCATAGGCAGAGAGGCCGCTGGTCTAGGGTGGCAAGTGATCCCGGGAAATGTAGTAGCGGCATTGTACTCGCATGTATAGAACAGCAGCTTCGTATGAATTGCAGCTGGCCCACAGTTACTACGGATTGCACTAGCGGGGGGCCAGTTGCAATTTATATTAAGAATTCTTTTGGGGACCAAAAAAAGGACGTGCCGGGCGAGATTTGTCCCGCGGGCCAGAGTTTGACACCCCTGCATTAGGTGCTGCCTGTGTCTGGTCAGTAAATCTATCATGGTATGAAGCTATGTACATACAATATAACGCTGTCAGTCTGGATGTGTCCAGGCTTTGTCCCAGTGCTGACGTGATACTGACATACAACATGAAGCCGTCAGATTGGCTCGTTTTATCCTCTCATATATACAATCCTATAGATGCTGTATGTCTCCGGTCATTGGAGCTGTGTTCCTTTGGTAGGTACATAATATATAGCTGTCAGTCTAGCTCTGTCCATCCTGCTATCCTGTCTCCGAGTGCTTTATAACATAAAGATATCGGTCTAGCCCAACCATTATCAACCACGGTCCTTCGGAAACCTAGGCTTTCTCCGGAGGTGGCAAGGGGTTCCTTCAACTTTGGCTGGTTGACCTCCCTTTTGATGGTGACATTTTGGATTGTGACCAGTACAGCAGAGTCAATGCTTTTGGCTTTTTTTACCTGTAACGGTGGCATTCTGTCCACTAACCACTAATGTAAAGTTACCTTTTTTCATGACCTCCTATGGAATTAGTGGGGGTTCCATAAGACCTTTTCATAGGGGCTTAAAAGGTTGAACAATTGAACAATTACAGTCCTTGCTGTAAGGGGGGATCTTCCCTCAAAAATGTTTAAAAAAAATAAAAACACATTTTTACATTGCATGCCTATTTCCAATACATGCCACCCTTTTTATATAATTTTAAACATGTGGTGATAGGTCCGCTTTAACACAGGGAACCAATAGAAATAAAACTTTCAGATCTTGGGGAACCAAGCCCTGCATACTTAGTACAACAAATTGTGAAAAAGAGGTGGTGATAGAAGAATGGCTTTTTGGAAACTAAAATAGTTTACTTAACATAAATCATGTTCATAAACTAAACTTAACAAAGCACACCTGGGCTAAGGATAAGTAACATGGAATAATAAAATGTAAATTGTTCAATTATCATGACATTTTAAGAGATTGATGAGAATTGTAGGGATATAAAGTCCCATTTTTTTTGATACGTTTTGTTGTGTAACTTCCTCAGGAGAGAACAGAGACTCAAATTTATATCCAATGAGAGAAATAGGGGGGACAAAATAGGAAATCTTGAGGACTGGTGGAGATGAGGCAAGAAAAATGTTATTCATATTGGGAAGGTTCCTAGAAGGGGCTATATAGCCAGGAGTGTGTACTGTTATTGGTGAGGAGGTGAGTCTATTGGCAGCTACAGTTCCAATGGTATTTTTAGTTCTAGCGGAGAGTGCATTGGTAAAACCTCGATAGAGTCAGGCCAGCCCTAAAAACTTTTTACAAGCTGTTCTTCTCTCACAACTTCTTTTTTTTTCCAACTTAATACCATTTACACAGTTCACAGTACATTAGTGTTGTGGACAGTGGGATAAATGCCTTTTACATTGAGGGAAGAATGTATCCCTTACAGATAGCCGGACAGATCATTGGAATCAGTTATACTGACCTACGAGGCAAAAATTGCTCATGGAAACCCTGGAAACCCCTGGAGGAACCCTGGTCTAGGTGCTGCCTGTCTCTCTGTCCATTGTAAGCACAAAAATCTGTCCGGCTCAGTCCTGGCTGTGTCTTTTATTATATAAAATTCCTTTAAGTGCTGCCAGTCTCTGATTGGTGGGTACACATTATA
>NC_092865.1:24676647-24698557 GCF_032062135.1 Pyxicephalus adspersus | reverse complement strand
TGTCTCCAGTGATGATGACGATGTAGGCCGGCTCAGTGTCTCCCCTCCCCCGGGATGTCAGCGTCTGGTCCCGGGTAGAGTTGTGCTCAGTGCAGTGATGATGCCGGGCCTGAGCTGGCTCCGTGTCCCCGGATTGCTGGGCTTTCTGCTCCTGGCGGTGTCCCCGGTCCAGGCTCACTTGTACGGGAGTTCTGATTCGGTGGTGTCCCTGGCTGACGGTGCCCATCACATCCTGCTGAACTCTTCCAGCGCCTGGTTTGCCCAGTTCTATGCCAGCTGGTGCGGGCACTGCCGGAATTTCAAGCCGACTTTTCAAGCCCTGGCCCAGGATATAAAGGGTGAGACGTGACGGGTTGTGGAATATCTGCTAGTGTTTTGTTATTTCATTCAACATATTTTTAATTTGTAGTTATAGTGTATTGTTGTATAACATACTTTATATCTACTGCTTACTTCCATTATTAGGGGGAAATTCACACTGCCAGTGGGCTTGCCACTTCCTCATGCCATGCAACGCTTACTCCACATGTGCGCCTCCCTGCGACAGCCCCCATATTATTATTATCGATAATAAACAGGATTTATATAGCGCCAACATATTACGCAGCGCTGTACAAAGTCCATAGTCATATCACTAGCTGTCCCTCCAAGGGGCTCACAATCTAATGTCCCTACCATAGTCATATGTCATTAATACGGTCTAATAATATTATAATTATCAGTAATAAACAGGATTTACATAGCGCCAACATATTACGCAGCGCTGTACATTAAATAGAGAATGAATAGGGCTGCACTGAGCATTACTAGTACCCATCGCTGCTGTCACGTGCAGATTACGGTTCTTTTTAAACCGCGCTGCCGTGCAAGTCCTCAAGCTGCTGGCACTGTGCCAGCCACGGCGAACCGCACAAAATTGAGCAATCAAGCCACCAATGTGAGTTTAGGCTAAACTGAATAGTTTACTCTTAGTGTCAATGGATCATTATTTTCCTTACTTTTTATTTAATGTATCAATCATTCTTTGCTTAGTTACATTCAGAATTCTTCCAGTAAGAACAATGTTCGGAATTCCATGAAACTGATTTGCAAGCTTTGTTCAGACAAACGTTCGTAAAGAAAGAAGGACACCTAAATAGTGAGAAAAGTCATTCCATCCGCATCTGTGCTGAGCTTCTATGGCATTCACTTGTCGTTGTTTTGTTCCCAACATCCTGTAGTAGCTGTTTTTTCCATACGCTGTTCAATGACAAATCAAGGGCTTGCTGCCTTTTTTTGGGGGGGAGCTTTTTTTGATTTATGACACAAATGCCCACAAAAAAAACCGTTGTTATTTAAACACCTAGCTGACCAGACACCAGACTCACATGTCTGAACTTCTCCATATGCTGCTCGGCTATCCCGGGATTCCGCCATCTGCTTAGCGTTTCTTTGCCTTTAGATTGTTGTGACATAGGATTCTGTTTGCACAAAGTCTTTAGGAACACTATTGGGATTTGTTTTTTGTAATCTGGTACCAGTATCTGGTTAATGAATAGAATGATAATATTTAGTATATACATTTCTTTCTTCTTAGTTTTTAAGTCTTAAACTTGACTAGCCCAATTTTTGTAATTTTGCATTACATTATAATCTTTATTCGGCTATGTTTGTTTTGCATTGCTCTTTATGTTCCATAGTTCAGCACCCAGATAAAGTTGGGGACCACAATGGTTTAGAGCAGTGGTCGCCAACCTTTTGGGCGTCACGGACCACTAATTTCACAGACTCCGGACTGTGCATGAATGGGGAGCCATGTGTCATGCACAGGGGAAGAAACTTCCCCCATAATGAAATCATGATGCCAGAACCGGCCCACTCTCCCATCGCATGTCTGAGCCTGTCCAGAGACACAACCCACCCATCGCCCTGAGCCTGCAATACATATGGGGGACATGGTCTGCAGGTCTGGCCGGTGCACCTTCCCAGCGGGGTCCTTCTTATGACTGCACCGACCAGAGCTGTGAACCACCAAAATTTTCTTGCAGACCACCGGTTGGTGACTGCTGGTTTATAGCAGTATGGGCTACACGTATCTGAATGCAACAAAAAAAATCTGGTTTTCACATTTAAAAAGTTGAACCAGATGTTTTTTTTTTTTGTTTTTTTTTTGGTGGCTAGCTTGAAAGTTTGCTGGGGACTCTTTTGTACTGTTTTGTATATTACCCTGCACTTTTAGCTAGTTTAATCAAACCTGAGCAACTGTTTGCAAGTGCAGCCTCTAGGTAAGCTGGCTGTGTCAGCACAATGCTACAAATGCAGCATAGATCAGAGGGTGCCAGTGTGGCTTCCATGTGTATTTGTAAATATATGCAACAAAAAGCATAGAACTTAAACAGATTAGTTAGCTTATTTTTCTGGCTTCTTTGTTTTTTAAGTTTTTAATTGAAGAAGAGATACACCATGGGGTCCGTTTATAAAGCAAAGTGAATCAGACATTCACCAAACAATCTCTGCTGGGTAATTGATCCTTGCCATTGAATACACATGGAGCTCTGTTTATAAAACAGGAAATCTGACATTCCCTCAAACATTGCCTGGTGGGAATCAACTTCCGCCATTGAAACACATGAACCTAGAAGATTCTTAAGAGAGAATGTTTGAGAGAATGTGAGATTCACTGTTTTATAAATAGAGGACATAGATTTGGATAGTTGTCTGCCTGAAAATGTCAAATTCACTGCTTTATTATTAAACCCATATGTCTGTTGTGAAGTTCAGACTTCTTACCCTCTTCTGTCTTCTCTACATCATGTATTGAGCTGCTCTGAGTACAAATAAATGATTAATGTACAGAGCTGCGTAATATGTTGGCGCTATATAAATCCTGTTTAATAATAATAATAACTGCTTTGCGCACACATGGGAGTTAAGTCATTCTGTGCCGGCCAATCAACATGGCCGAAGGCTCCAAAGCCTGGAAGCAGATGTTAGCACCAACCAGGGCGCTTATTGATGGTACAGGGAAATAATTATAGGCAGAGTTCAGTTCTGCTTAAGGAAAAATTTCCCTAGTTGAACGCAGACAGTATAAAAAAATAAACTGATGGATGGTTAAACATTTCTATACTCTTTCTAACACAAACCAGAACTACAGTAGTTGTTCATACAATTTTTCACATTTTCATGCAGCCCAAGCTGGCAGGTTTAAAACACATTTTAAATTTGGGTCTACACAATTCAATTGAATGTTATATTTTAGATTTAGGAATAACTATGGGTTAGTAAATTTTTTTTTATCTAGGCAAAACTTTTCAGATGGTATTGTATTCCAAAATTTTGGGGAAAATTCTCTAATAGAGTCCTCAAAAGTAAAAAAAACATGGCTGGACAAATACTTTGTAAAAAAAAAAAAGAAAACTTTTTATTGAAGGATGTTTTAATAAATACCAAAAAAAAAACAACATTCAGGGTTATAACAAATAGAATGACATAAAATGGACATATACTTTTGCTAGGATATTGCACTTTTTTTTAGTAATTATAGAGCAGAACGGTTAAAAAAACCTGTTACAAAGATAGATAGGTGGCATTGGATCCCCAAGGTAGTATTGTCACTATGGGTAGCAAACAGGAGTGTGCAGCATTTAGACAATGGGCTGGCAGCTCTCCTATGCAGTATTCCTTCCAGAGCCACTTCAGAATGGAACAGGAGAAAGTGGTAGAACCAGGAGAACCACAATAGAAAGTTACATTCCAAAATGATATGTTACATTTCAAGTGTCACACAAAATCTGCATGTATAGCCCTTTTTATCAGGGCGTGATCCAACAATGTAATACCAAGAAATCAAATTGAAATGTTGGATTTTCAGCCGTCTGCAACAACCAGCTGTTAATGAGAGTACCGGCTTGCTGCATACACTACTTAATGATATCACAGTTTCTCCTCCTTCTTGCTTTTCTCGGGCAGTTAGGAAATCTAAAAAGCTGGAAAAGCAATAATTCTATAGCATTGCACTCTGCAGCATTCACCTGTGAGCACAGGGTGGCCAGTAGTGAACATGATATAACCCAAAAGAACAGCACCATTTATTGGTAAAATGACTGAGTAGGAAAGTGCCAGAAATACAGAGAGTATTGAAGCATTTACCACTGGGATTCATAAGAGAGAATCTTTCAGATATGTAATAGAACAACCTAGCTGTGATACTTATCCGGTTGACCCGTGCCTTGCTCAGTGCTTGCTTTGATGTTAGAATGAATAAATTCCTATGGGTTGTTAGACCATCCCAGACTGCCGTTCAGGGTGGACAAAGACTTTGGGCCCTTAAATAGATGTTGTTGCTGGTAATATAGTTGTGGACATTGCCTCACTGTAGCTAAGGTAAGGTACTCCTAAATTTAGTTTCACTTACACTACACTACACCTATTTCCTTTGTGCCCTCCAGCAATGACGAATCGAGGATCGCTGCACTGCCATCTCCGCTTTTGACTTTTCTGTGTCCACCAGGATTGTCTTTGACCATTGAGCGGTTACTTATGATGAAGCTCCTGCGCATGTGCAGTATTTTTGTTGTCTTCAGCATCTAGGTCTTTTCTTGGCAGTGTTAAGAATGGAGCCGGGCTCACCATGCAGTGTAACCATGTGATGCCTAAAATGTTCTGTATAACCTGCAGTGTTCTCCCCATCCCCTTGGTGCGCACCACCTGGCCAGTAGCCATCCAACTGTCATCGCGTGAGATGTCAATGAGAGTTTGTATCTTGCCTGCTCTGCTGGAGGGAGCTAGACCTGATTAATACTAAACGTATACTACTATGCAGCTTTTCTACCCACTTTTTGACCACCCAGCTACAGCTTGAAAAAAAAATCCAGAATAACACTGATCTGTAACAGGAATATTTTGTAAAAGTAGAGAAAACCCGGGTACAGGATCCATACAGTATTCAGAAGAGCTGCAGCCAACACACACTGATGTGTATTCAAAAGAACTTATGCCTAGGCAAAAATTGAAATGTAGGTGGGGACACCAAAATGGCATTAGCATTTCATCAAAAGAAAGAAAATGGGACACAATTTAGCATATTCATTTGGAAGCAAATGGCCCACCCTTACCACACCTCCAGCTTTTTAGACCTTCAAGAATTAATATGCAAAAATAGACTGGTAAAACCACCATAGCTTATTTCACAATCACTCTGTAATATATATTTTTATACAATAATTAGAGATTGTTAGGGAGTATGGAAATATAGTCACATGTTGCTTAGTGAATTTGCAGCCCTCAATTCAGGGTGAGTGACAAAGAAATGAGCGGAGGTGTAGAATTTGTAGAATCTGGGTACAAATGAGCAGTTTTAGAGGAGTTTGAGTTATGAAGTCAAATTGCTCCCGCACATTATTTAGGACATGTTGTTATCTAGTGGAAGAGGACATGTCATCACAGCAACATCATATTTTTCCCTCCACCATCACTTCCAAATTGTTTATGCTGATGCAGAATGCAATCTGCTTTCAGGTCCATTAAGCTTGCATTTAGGATCCAGAATAGGTTTGAGAAATCTTTTGATTATTCACAGTCCAATAAAATGGATATAGACCTTAATTTGACCTCTTTCTAACCTGCATTTCCTTCTTTTAAGCTGCATCAATCAGTGTTTTACATTCATGTTGTCTTGTATAGAAAAAAAAATAGTTTGGAAGTGTAAAAGAAAAGTTATTTGAGATTTTTTTTGCTACTTGTTGAACACAAAAAACATGGTAAATCTACAGGCATGTTAAAAGAATATAGCAGCATGCCGATCTTTAGTTATGTAGCTCCCATAATCGGTCACATGTGGCTTAATAAAATATTATTGGTGCTGAGAAAATGGGGGGGGGGGGGGGGTACAAAAAAGGCAAAAATAGGATATAGGTGTATCTGACCCAAGACTCAAACAGGCACTAAATGCAAGAGAGACAGGATTTCCCTTGTTTAGGTTACAAGCCCAAAACTTTGTACAAAACCATAGGTTTACCTATTGAATGGATGTCCCTTCTCCAAGAATGAGGTCCCCCGAATGTTATTATTATTATATAGCTGCATGTAATATGTAAAGGCACCAAAAACAGAAAAAATAAGGTAATTCAAATCTACTTTTACGGTGTAGTATTTACCTAAAGAGCGGCATGCTTTTATGTCATTTTAAATAACATTTTTATGAAATATGCAACTGTAATGGTTATTGAGTATTTATGAAGATTTGATGCTTTGATTAGAATATAACTGGATAGCATATACTATATTGGATGCTAACAAGAAAGCCGAGTGACACCATCCATAAGTCCCTGCAAGTATACTGTTTTTCTTTGTTTTTACAGAAGGTTGACCATTAAACTAATAAAGGGAAACCCAGGATAAAATAAACAGCATTCTACCCTTACTTGCCAAATCATTAAATTTAAGAACACAGGAAAAGAGCAATGATGTACTGACGGTAATCATTTAATGACAGTATCCTTTAATAAGCATTCAGGATTTCCTTTTCATCAGCTTACCCTGCCCAACTACAGCTTTATTTTAATTGTGTGCTTAGTTTTATAACATATAGCTGCACTTAGTACCCTGTTATTTAATAGTGATAAATGTTCCTGGTCAGCACTGTGTGTATTTTTAGACCGTTGAGTGTCCTAATGAATAGAGATGAATGAACATCTGCTTCCCATAAAGATGCTGGAAACTTCCCATCGTACTTAGATAGTAAAAGCTTTGTGTGACAGAAGGTGGGGGGAAAAATAGAAGTCAGAACTTAACATGAAAAGGTCAATAAATGTTTGATAGTATAGTTGTTCATAGCCTTATACACAGCAGAAGTGGCAGAATGTGTTCCTTGTGTGATTTTGTGCATAAACTGTATATACATTTAGGTCCATAAATATTTGGACAGTGACAATTTTTTTCTAATTTTGGTTCTGTACATTACCACAATTCATTTTAAATGAAACAACTCAGATACAGTTGAACTGCAGACTTTCAGCTTCAATTCAGTGGGTTGAACAAAAGGATGCAATAAAAATGTGAGGAACTAAAGCCTTTTTATAACACAATCACTTCATTTCAGGGGCTCAAAAGTATTTGGACAAATTAAAAAGCTGAAAATAAAATGTTAATTTCTAATACTTGGTTGAAAATCCTTTGATGGCAATGACAGCCTGTATTCTTGAACTCATGGACATCACCAGATGCTGGGTTTCCCCTTTTTTAACGCTCTGCCAGGCCTTTACTGCAGCGGCTTTCAGTTGCTGTTTGTGGGCCTTTCTGTCCGAAGTTTACTCTTCAACAAGTGAAATGCATGCTCAGTTAGGTTCAGATCAGGTGACTGACTTGGCCATTCAAGAATATTCCACTTCTTTACTTTAACCCCCCTAGCGTTCTAATTCTGTCAGTTTTTTGATGGAAAAAATTATCCTATTTTTTTTTTTTTTGCATAGAAATTTTTGTTCATATTGTGGGCCTGTAATTCTTAGGATTAACTCCCGGGTATGATAATTATATTTATTTATTATATTATAATCATAAATTATATTATAATACATAATTATAAATAAAAATTGTAAAAAATAATGAAATAATAGACAACAATGTAATCTAAAAATAAAATTCAAAATGTACTTTTATTTTTATTTCATGTTGTGTGGTGTTTTTGTACTGTAAAAACCATTTAAAAGCAGATTACATTGTAATCTGCTTTTAAATTTCCCGCCCGGACACACCCCCATACATCACCAATCACATCGTCCGGAAGATGACTCATTATCCCGGGTGATGTGAGTGGGGATGTGCCGCCCGCCTCACCAGGACTTCTGCATTGTGCTTCACATCTCCCTGCTTATGCGAGCAGCGGCGTGGCCGGGACCCGGGTGGTATTTAAAAGCAGATTACTCAGTAATCTGCTTTTAAATTTCCCGCCCAGCCACGCCCCCCGATGGACCGGCGCCACGGCATCACAGCAGGACCATCTGAACGTGGGGCAAAGGTAGGGGGGGCTTCTAAAGTTACCCCAAGTGTGACTCGGGGTTAACGCTTTTTGCATGTAAAAGCCACCCCGAGTCACACTCAGGATTACCGCTAGGGGGGTTAATAAACTCCTGGGTTGCTTTTGCTGTATGTTTTGGGTCATTGTCCATCTGTAATATGGAACGCCTCCCAATCAATGTGACTGCATTTAGCTGGATTTGAGCGGACTGTATGTCTCTGAACACCTCAGAATTCATTCGGCTGCTTCTGTCCTGTGTCACATCATGGATAAACAATAGTGTCCCAGTGCCACTGGCAGCCATGCACGCCCAAGCCATCACACTGCCTCCGCCATATTTTACAGATGATGTGCTATGCTCTGGATCATAAGCTGTTTCACTCCTTCTCCATACTTTTTTTATTGCCATCATTCTGTAAAGGTTGATCTTGGTTTCATCTGTCCAAAGAAAGTTTTTCCAGAACTGTTCTGGCTTTTTTAGATGTTTTTGAGCAAAGCCCAATCTAGCCTTTCTATTCTTGAGGGTTATGAGTGTCTTGCACCTTGCAGTGCACCCTCTGTATTTACTATCATGCAGTCTTCTCTTTATGGTAGACTTGGATATCGATACGCCTACTTCCTGGAGAGTGTTGTTCACTTTGTTGGCTGTTGTGAAGGGGTTTCTATTCACCATGGAAATGATTCTGTGATAACCCACCACTGTTGTCTTACGTGGACGTCCAGGTCTTTTGGTGTTGCTGAGTTCACCAGTGCTTTGTTTCTTTGTCATGATGTAGATTTTGTCAATCCTAATATTGTAGCAATTTCTCGGATGGGTTTTTTCCGTTTTTGCAGCTTAAGGATGGCTTGTTTCACCTGCATGGAGAGCTCCTTTGACCACATGTTCCACAGCAAAATCTTCCACATACTAGCCCCCCCCCCAATCAACTCTGGACCTTTTATCTGCCTAATTGATAATGACACAATGAAGGAATTGCCCACACCAGCCCATGAAATAGCCTTTGAGTCCATTGTCCAATAACTTTTGAGCCCCTGAAACTAAAGCTGAAAGTCTGCAGTTCAACTGCATCTGAGTTGTTTCATTTAAAATAAATTGTGGTAATGTACAGAACCAAAATAAGATATATGTTGTTTCTGTCTAAAAATGTATTAACCTAACTGTATATGTATATAAAATGTATTTATTCTTTTAATTCCAATTGGAAATTGGACTTTATTACCGTAAAATTAAACCACTTTAAGATTTATTATTGTTAAATATTTGGTTAGGAACAGCTTGATCAAGGCAACGGTAGTTTAAATACACACTATATACTTATAAATGTATTAGTCCTATGAGTGCCTTGTTCGCTTCTATTGTAGTTTTACTTTTATTAGCTGTGTTTCCTGTTAGAATTCCTGATGTGCAAAGTTTGTAGAGCACCCAGGCATTTTTCTGTGACTGTGTGCAGTGACCATTCCACGCTCTTGTTTTCCTAAATCTTTTTATTTCATTTAAAAGGTTGGGGACCGCTGCCTTACAGGGTATAGTTAGCATTGTTGATATTTATGGGATGTGGCAGCTTTTTTAATTTAGGCACCAATCAAGAAGATTTTTTAGTTGTTGTAACAATACCTGACCTTTGTAATCAATCTTGTTTAACGGGAGTGGTTGCCACCGCTGATGGAGCTGATATTGTACCGATCCACAGGAAGGATGGAGAGAAAGCAGCTGGCAAATATATATACTTCCTTCACTTCCTGTCCTGTAGATTCAACAGAAAGTGGAGATCTTTCCAAATTTCTGTAATCATGAGAGTAATGTCCCCTTTTGGAAATGTACCCCTTTATTCCTGTTTTGATAACTACCTAAAACTTTCATTTCTCATGATATTGGTAATCTGGATTTCATGTTCATTTCTCGTTGGTGCTCTTTTTTTTAATCTCAAAAATATTTTGCCTTTCGGTATACTGCAGTAGCAAAATTATTGTTGATTATTTAAATTTCATGTCAGTCTATTGTGATTGAATTTTTTGACTATATCACAAATGTTTTTTTTATTTCAGCAAAGTAATTGATACGGTTTCACACAGTGATCTCTTGTGACTTGGCTGACATAGCTGGCAAAATGATTATATCAGAGTGTGGTTGTAAATTGGGTTTATTTAGAACAGAGGATTGTGATGGCTACAGGGGATAAATATTTGAGATGCCTATTTCAGAAGACTGCAAAATGAGCAAAAAAGTTTGGCCAGTAAATTGGAATTTCCATGGTGTATTACTAGTGGTGAAAGGTCTAAAATATAAAACAAATCATGAATAAAGAAAGCAAAGGGGGAATGAAAAAAACCTTAAGGTTCTGTAAAAAATATCTTTTGAGTTAATTTTGATGACATCAGTCTGAGACTCTTTTGACAACATTCAGAATTTATTGTCCGGTACATTTGACCTAGTTTATATATAGATTGTGCTGTCCCATAGACTTGTGTAAATATACAAAACAAAGAAAAGCATGTCAACAAATTAGTAGTGTGAATAACGTTCAGAATTGACACAAGTATATTATTGTTGTCACTTCTGTTTCTTTTTTATAACAGGATAGAAAATATCTTTGTGGTTGTGGTATCATTCATCAATTAGAAGTTCTTGTTTCCAATTTCTACTTGACCCAACTTTCACAAGCAGTGCTTGGTCATATTATTGATTCTTAAATCATGTATAGGCAACTACCGTATTTTTCGGACCATAAGACGCACCAGTTTTTTAGAGAAGGGAAATGAAGAAAAAAAAGATTCTGAAACAAATAGTGTCCTAAAATATTTTATGTGCATTAAAAACCAACATCACAGTCATAAACACATGTAATAAACCCTGTAAAGTAAACAGCAGCATTTAGAACCATTATTAACAAAGTCAGCAAAAGACAAAATTACTGTAAAACACAATAACGAGAGACTTCAGAAATAAAATAGAATAAAGTTGAAGATTTACGGTAAAGGTTCTGCTCGTTTTATGAGAACCCCAAGAACTCCTCATTGCTAGAGTCAGAATCTAGAAAGCTCAGTTCCTCACAGTGCAGTGACGTCATCATGTGTCCCACACCGCTCACTGATTGGATGACGAGGGACAGCTTTGGGTCCCAGGAAATCTTTGGAGCTTCTTCTGTGAACTCCGTAGGACGCCATCAAGGTGGACCAAACAGCAAGCCTCGTCCATGTCGGGGCATCCGGTACTGGACCAGGACCCCTTTGGATCATGGAATCTGTAAGTATTAGGGCGCTTTCATTGCCCAAACCCCCTCTCTGCTTACCTACCTATAAACGACAGGTAAACAAACAGGGCCGCGCTGGAGACAGGAGAAAAGGCAGAGGGTGGACGGGACAGCAGCTGGGAAGGATACATTTTGATACATTTGGACCATAAGACGCAGGGACTTTTTCCCCCCACTTCTGGGGGGAAAAAAGTGCGTCTTATGGTCCGAAAAATACGGTAAATCTTTTTAATGGAATTCAGTCTTTTACTTCTAATGTCACAACATTTTCCCCTACAGCAGGGGTGTCAAACTCAAATACACAGAGGACCGAAATTAAATTCTTAGACCAAGTCGCGAGCCAAACTTGAAATTTTGAAAAAATTTAGGACGTTTTTCTTTCCCATTAGATATAAAACATTTTCATATGGAATAAAGGGGTTTTTCTAAACATTTATTCTGGAACAAGCCCATAATAGAGAAAGAGGGCTGAGATTTTTTTTTTTATTTCCTGCATGATAGAAAAATAAAGAGACCACAATAAGCTATACAGAAGAGACGTCTATTGGATTTTGTTTATCCTGGAGTGTGACAAAACTTTCACTTTGGTGTAATCTTCATGGTTGTAATATAGTAGGGTAAATAGTCTTGCTTCTTCTTATTGTTTTTTCTAATTGCATTGTCTGGCAAAGTAAAACAATGTGAAACCAAATGGATTGCTGTAATAATTTGGTTACACATTGCATTCTCTGGCACAATTCTCTGGCTTACCTGTCAGTATAAACTCTTTGGGGTCCACACATAGGCTGCTGTTCAATAGAAACGAGTGATGCTGCTACTACAATTCCTGGCATTACTTGCGTCTAAAAATGCGATGCCATGCTTAGGCAGAGAGGCCGCTGGTTTAGAGACGCCAGTGATGCCAAGAATTGTAGTAGCGTCACTGTACTCACATCTATAGAAAAGCAGCTTAAAATGAATTGTAGATAGCCCACCGTTTCTACGGATTGCAGTAACGGCGGGCCAGCTGCAATTCATATTAGGAATTCTTTTGGGGGCCAAAAAAAAGAACGTTGTGGGCCAGATTTGGCCCGCGGTTCAGAGTTTGACACCCCTGCCCTACAGCATATGTTTTATTAGTTATTGCTACTGCCATTTGATTATTTTTCCCATTCCTAAACCAGGTTAAAAATTCAGTTTCTTCTGCAATGAAAGTAAAGCATCATTGTCACCCTGTGCACATGGTTGTCTTAGACAGATATGTTGTTTTGCATTGTGGTAATGAATTGTGCCACTTCTCTGTTTCCTTCCCACAGCCAAGCAATATAAAGCCACAGGTTTAGGTTCATTCCATGTTAATTCAACCCCAAATACATAATACATAAATTCTCAGGCACACACTATAGATTCAGTGTTTCAGCTTTTTTGTTCACAAGTCAGAGGGACAAACCACAGCCTCTGACGTATTTAGCTCAGCAGTTGAGCTTAGTAATAGAGCCGGTGATTAAACTTCACCAGGGGATGCAATTGCTATGCTGTGTTTTGTCACCACCACCCTCCATCATAGCTTTCAAATCTGTAAACACCGGTTCTTTAAAAACCAGCACTGCAGGAGGGTGAGCAACTGACACTGTGCCAGGCTGAGCAAAAGGTGATGTGCCAGGCGCTAGGAGCCACATGAGAACACTTGTTCCCACTGCGGATCTCAAACCTGCCTAAGTATGCATTATTATGGAAACAATGATTTTAAAAAAATTCATATTCTATTTTGCTTAAAGTTTTCTTTAAAACTATTCATGGGAAAAATTGTAACTCGTAACTATTCAAAGTGACAGAAGCATTACTTTTTTTTTTAAATTTAACTATCAATTGGTTGAGGAGTGGAGCCCATATTTAGGTTTTAAAGCTTTAAGCTAGTTTTTATTTAATAGCTCTCTTATAAAACAAGTGTGGATATGTTTACTTGTTTAGTGGCGATGTGTTGCATCATTTCAATGCGTAACATAACACACTGATTCAACGGTTTCCCAAAGCAATACATACAAGGTATGAATCTGGTGATAATTGGCACAGTGGCTGCCCTGAACCAATCAAACCCTTAAATGGCTGGTATCGGACCTGATCCCATGTCCTTGGAGGGCACACTGGAGCAAAGTACTCTATGGCTCACTGCACTTTGCAGATTTAATAAGGCTTTTTTACACTGCTTTATTAAAAAAGATTTATTCATATTAGTATTTCTAGGAAGGAAATACGAGTCAGCATGTATGCTCATCAGACTTGACAGTTGTGGATTGTCATGTAGAAAGGCCATGGTGATGTTGTAATGGCATTTAGTCTGGAATGTGTGAACAGATCATTCTATAAGAAAGAAAAGTATTTCCTCTGTCGTCTGTGATGGATTAGACTGCACCCGTGGAATGGAATAAACTTGTCACATACAGCCAAGGTCTGACAGCACTATGGTAGAAGAGGTGTGTTTGGATATTGTTATATATTCACAGATAGGGGATTCTAGAAAACTAGTGGTGAGGTGTTATGAAATTGTGCTGGTTGTTTGCTGTTTTCTATGCCCCTATTCCAGATAAATATTAAAACTGAACTCCTGTTTAGGTGAGAAAATGATAAATATTCTGATATCCTTATGTATACATGCAGGATCAGCAGATTTGTACTGTACATAAGGATGGTGAGGGCCCGTCCACATCCTGGAGTGTTGGAGAGAGTTGCCTGCCTGGGGAGTGATTGAGTATGCTCCTTGTTCCTCTGCTCCTGGGTAAAAGTTCCCCTGGACTTCATCCTATATGAGGAAAGAGTAACCTGGTGTATGATGTATGCAGATAAATTAAAGAATTGAAGATATCTTGTAGTAACAACCTTGATGTTGTGAAGAATTAGATAACAGAACACGTTTCAAGATTTGTCTGTGATACATTCAAAGTAGAACTAAAGAATAGAATACTTAGAAAAGCAATATAACAAAAAAAATTACAAAGTACAGGTAGTCCCCAAGTTAAGGACATCCAACTTACTTTGAGGGGGCTTCCCTGCTCATTGGTGTGCAGGACATAGGCTTGATAGGGGGATGGGGTGGTTCACATGACTTGCAGAAGAAATCTTTTGCTGTTCTGCAACATCTTGTAACCTTTTAATGACCAAGACAAACTCTGCAGTTGTTTCTTTTTGCATATCAAAGCACAGCTTGCTCCAGAAGTTTATGAATGTCTAGGCTCCATTACTTTTTTTTTTGCTTTGTTTGTGATGAACTCACAGTGAGGATTTTATACAGTAACTGATGCCTCGCTGCCTAATATTATGTTGAGACAAACATCTGTCCTATTTGCATTTATTAAAATAATTTACCTGTTCAGACTTACATTCAAATTCAACCTACAGTCCCTATCTCGTATGTAACCCAAAGACTATCTGTATCCCTATCCCATTGCATCCCAGTGTGATTTTTTTTCTAGTTTTTTCTTCCTGTGCACATACTGTAGACTCCCTCTGTTCACTCTAGCAATAGCTGAACGTTATAGCCATCCTGTAGTGATGACCTGTGTAAAGTGTCTATGGATACACCTTAATGGTATAATTTGTTTGAAAGTTGTGTGTGTGTGTGTGTATATATATATATATATATATTTATTTAATAAATTAACTTTTGTTTAGAAATTAAAAGTGTTGTTGATTGGAGTAGTGTTCGGGGTGAGTATTATTGTGCTGGAGAGCCGGCTACTGCTGTGTGCTAGAGCGTCCTACTCTCCTACGAGCACAGGGTGGGGCTTTAACCCTTAATGTTGCACTCAACAGTATGAAAATGTAAAACAGCTATATTATTACATTAAATGGAGCCTGAATGCATCCCTATATTTACAAGTGTTAAATCAGACTTTATTATGTTATTAAATATTCTTGATCACAGGGTTGATAAACTAGGAAAATATTTACAAGGCACATTCCTGAGTTCTATTTTGAATATCATTTTTTTAAAATCTGTTTAGCGTTCTAGTTTAATAAAACAGGTGCTTGGATGCGAATTGATTGGAATAGGTAACCTGTGTCCATGTAATTTGTATATTATAGGCTAATGTATTATGTTCTTATTTCATTATCCTTCTGTGGCTGTGCATTATGTGTGTGTGAAAAATCAAAGGTATTCCTCACAGAACAAATGTTTGCCTTCCTATGTGTGTTATCAGTTATTTATTTAGTGGGTGGACCTGCATTCTGGGAATACACAGGGAGGTGCTACCAGTTTACCAGGGTCAAAAGACAGCCATCAGTTTTAGTGTTTCGAAGAAGAGTGTGAATAGAACCAGGAAAAGGTTTTTTGTTGTGTTGTGTTCCCTTTGCTTTCTGTCTGGAGACACAACAGGAAGGAAGTATAAATTTCCCCAATGGTTGCTCTTTGACAGCATCTTCTGCTGTATTGATCGAGTCCTTGTTGTCATTTTGATGAGCAGATGGGGAAAGGTAGAAGGGTATTTGTTTTTTGAGAAGTATGGAGCAAGTATAAGGTCCACAGCTATTTAAATATACAATCTTTTTAGTAAGTGCAAAAAAAATATGATGATCTTGCTAGAAATCCAGTAAGCAGCTATTATTTGCAGCCCTGATATCTAAGGTAGTGTTATTAACTAGCAAGCATATGTTGAAAAGGTGAAAAGAAAAATTCTTTATTAGAAGCCTTGGGTGACAGTGCTGCTCCTACAATACAGTGTGTGGGTGTTGTCACCCCAAGAAGGAAGTGTGTTACTTGCAGAATTACTAGGTGAAAATAAAGGAAAGAATTCCTGAAAAATGAAAGGTAATGTAGCCACCACATATAGGAGCTGGTATACTGCTATATAATACATTTTTGTTGCTGGTTGTAGACACACTTTAAAGTGTGTAGGGGACCTAAAAGACTCCCGAGGTTTACAGAACTGTTAGCTTTAGGGTTGCTTTATTAGAAAAACAGGTATCAGATGTCCATGTGGTTTTCTTAAGTCAATTCAAATTTTCATTTTTACAAGCAATTTTTTTCTGAGCAGAAATTATTCATGTAATAATTTTGACAAAATCTGTGAATGGTAATTATTTATGCTCAAGTATAAGCCAAGATGTTCTTTACCTTAAAATGGCATTAGATAAAGAATTTTGGTTTATGGTCTGGCCACTAGATGACGCTGTGTCCTTGTGTGCAGAGTGTTGGAATGCTGCGGTGGCCAACCTTTTTGACCTCACAGACGACTAAGCGCACGGACTCTGGACGGCGCATGGGCAGGGAGCCGTGTGTCACTCAAAGGGAAAGAAACTTCCCCCAGTGTGACGTCATGATGCCAGAACCTGTCCAGAGACACAACACACCCACTACTGAGCCTGCGATGCATACGGGAGACATGGTCTACGGCTCTGGTCTCTTGACTACGCTGGGGGGTGGACTGGCCAGAGCTGCAGCCCACCCGTCAGATGGCCGGGGCCACTAGGTTAGGGACCCCTGTTATAATGAACTCTTGCCACATGAGATATTAATAAAGATTTTACCAGATTACATGAGGGCACAGCACCTCTTACTGATAGACAAAAAAAAGCATAAAAGATCATTTAGGATTAAGCGATCCATCATACCTATATAAAGGAGAAAAAAGACAGACCCTGTGCAATTTTACATTTTCCCCCTTTTCATTAAATTTTTCATCATCGATGTGTTATTTCACTTTAATTTTTTTGTCATTTCTATTGATTACTGTTTTGAGTGTTAGCATTTTGAGTCTTAATAATATTATTTTTATTATCTTCTATTTATATAGCGCTGACATATTACACAGAGCTTTACAAAGTCCATAGTCATGTCACTAACCCCAAACAACTAATACCATAAATCAATTAAAAATCAACGTAAAACTATGTACACATGTTTGTTGTTTGAGATTAGTGGACATGCTTTTCTGACATGTGTACAGCATTGCCATGATCAGGAAAAACTGCTGTGCAATCCTATGGAGGAGCACACAGCATAGTGCCGCTCACACGTCCTCCTCCCCTTCCCTATCCATAGAACAGAATTGTGCTGTATACACAGAATACACCTCGTGCATTCTCTTGTCACTGGAAACAATTACAAAAGTTTGTTTCCAGCATCAATCATCTGACATCGGTACAAGGGTGGCACCCCCAGAGCAGAGATCCTCCATCTGGAGCCCCAAAGGAACAAGAAACCCTTTGGTGAATAAACTCAAAAAATAACAGAACCCCTGATCCATTACTCTGATCCATGCTGAGGACTGATTCCCAGGCAATGATAATATAAACAATTGGCAGAGATGTCAGCACCAGTGTGGGAAGAGCACACCCTTATAATCCGTATAAAAATATTTGTTAATGTTTAACGAGAGATGGAAGGTGCCTCGGTCAGGTGAGTTCACTCTATATTCCCAGCAAGAGGGTAAATAAATGGAAATACATAGGGGCCCCATAAAAGGTTGATGGGAGTTGACATGGCAGTCTTCAGACACAGCTGTGTTTAGAGTTCCCAAATAGAGCCAATGTCACCAACGGCCAGACCGTCCAGAGTTGCGGACCATGTCTCCCGTAGACATCGCAGGCTCAGGGCGGTGGGCTGGTTGTGTCTCTGGACGATGGGGGAGTCGTCGGGTTCTGGTATCATGACATCTGGGGGGGGGGCGTTTCTTCCCCTTTGAGTGACACACGGCTCTCACGGCTCGCATGGGCGTTCTGGAGTCCTTGCATTTAGTGGTCCGCAACCTACAAGAGGATGAGGACCACTGTAGCACTGTGACCTTTACAGATACGAATCTTAGCCAGGACACAACCTGCATAGAATTTGCATGTGTGCTACTGCTGTGTTTGTGTGGGTTTCCTGTGGTCTCCATCCACCTTCCAAAAAATTAGGTTAACTGGCTCTGTCCTCAAATTGACCTTAGACTGTGTTAATGACGTATGACTTTGGTGGGACATTAGATTGTGAGCCCTGTGAGGGAACAGATAGTGACCTATGGACTTTCTAATAATATATATGGACTTTGTGTTATATGTTGGCACTGTATAGATACAAGTCAGTTAATAATAATATATACAGGGATCCAGGAGACAGACACTAGTGACACAAGGGTCACTGAGGGCCCTGGGAACACAGGAGACACTGGAAGCAACAGGAGACTCAGGGGTATCCACAGACAGACAGGAACACTAGAACAGCACAGGGAAGTTGGCTGGGAAGCAACAGACTGGACAACGAGGGGTTAACGCAGAAGCTGGACAGAGGAAACACTGAATTAGGCACCAGGTGTACAGGAACTAGCACAACAGAATTAGGGGCTCAGCACATGGGAGACATGTTGCATGAACATGGAAGTACAGTGTGTGAGCTAGCTAAATAGCCAGGGCTGGTCAAGAGTCTATTTTCTGATTGGCCAGCCAGTTGGACCAAGCATATAAATCTTGGGAATGAAGGCACGCCCAGAGTCGGAACCGCCTGCATGCGGAGGAGAGAGATGCCTACCCTTTAGAGGGGAAGAGGTAAGTGTGACATTCATCGTTGGCACATGGTTCTAAAACGGCTGTCAAACTCAAATACACAGAGGGCCGAAAAAAAAACTTAGACCAAGTCCCGGGGCAAACGTGAAATTTATTGAAAAAACTATTAATCTCCATAAGAAGAAAAAAGAACACCTGAGAAGAGCATGTAATTTTTTAGATCAATCCACTGCATATTACTGCCTGCTCTTCTCATGTGTTCTTGTTTCTTTTTATTGAGATTAATTGTTTTCCTTTGCCAGAGAATGCAATGTGAAACCAAATTAATTGCTGCATTCATTGGTTTCACATTGCATTCTCTGGCACAGTAAAACAATTATTATAGCAATACCTCTATGATAATTCCTGATAATAATCTGGTAATTCCTGATTATTGAATTTACCTGTCATTATAAACTCCGCGGGGTCCACACATAGGCTGCTGTTCAATAGACACGAGTGATGCTGCTACTACAATTCCCGGCATCACTTGCGTCTATAAAATGCGGGGCCACGCATAGGCAGAGAGGCCTCTGGTTTACAGAACAGCAGCTAAATATGAATTGTAGTTGGCCCGCCGATGCTACGGATTGCAGTAGCGGTGGACCAGCTGCAATTAATATTAAGAATTCTTTTGGGGGCCAAAAAAAGGATGTGCCAGGCCAGAGTTTAACACCTCTGTTTTAAAATGTAATATATTACAGCTTGCAGGCACTTATATGTGTGGGCTGCATTTGTTTTGTTTTAGTTTTTATATTATTAGCTTTTGGCAATTCTGCCAGTAACGTCCTGTTCTTGGGTGATGACACTAACGCATTGCTCTGTTATAATATAATGGAGGGCCTGTATTGTCATAAAAGTGAGTTACCCAACACTTCTCTTTAAAGAATTAGCATTAATCTTGTCATTTACATAGCACACCTCACAACGGGCCTGAATTAATAAAGCACCCCAAGACTGGAGAAGATAGGGTATCATGGGATAAACTGGGTCATCCAGCAAATCTGAGTTGGATTTCTTAAAAAATCATTGCTATTAGTTGGCAAATGTTTTCAATCCTGGGCCAGATTTATTCCAAAGTTTGCCAAAAAAACCCAGGTTCACCCATCATAATCTATCTTCTAAAGTCTCAGGGATCTTTAATAAATCAGGGCCAATCTTGGAACCTGGGGAAAATGAACACTGTTGCTCAGGTAGACCTGGGTCTGGACCCAACTATAGTGTACATTGTACAGTCTGGAGTCCTTACATTGACCAGTGATACGTTCTAGGAGCATGGTGGGTTATGCTCTATACTGTTGGACTCTTCCAGTCTTTTACATGTGCCATCAATAATGTGGTATGTCTGGTTTTGTATTCCTGCCTGACTGCTGTGTTGGAGTCTATATTTGCAACAAGTAAGAAAAAGAAGACAGGTAGACAGACGTCATTGTGACTCAGTACACTGCAGTGATATTTGTCTACTTTTAATCTTAGTGCTAATCTCAACTGGATCAGACATGAGCTCAGTTAATTAATGGATAATAGAACATAATTTTCAAATATTGGTGTATCACCAGGAGAAGAAGCCTTGGCATTATTGCAGGGCAGTTGCATCACTTGCCAGATGGCGATCTACCTTACCCTTTGCTTGTTATAATTGAGGTAAATGAAAGCATTTCATGACTGAGTGATGGGGCAAATGACAGGCGGTCGTAGTAGATCCCACTTTCAGAGACGATAATTACAGCATCGGTTGTTTATTCAACACACTGCATGAACAAATGCCAGTGCCAGTCGTCTGCCTGCCAAACTCCAGCATGGTTGTAAAGTTTACATGGGGTTGTGATAGAGTTACAGCACCACTTCACAACTATTGGTGTGAACAAATCCTAATGGTTCGGTAAGCAAAGTTCTATTACAATATATATTGCAACCTTCTTCTACTCTGTATGTCAGAGCTTCGGCATGACAATCAGGGAACCATCATTCTTAAAAATAATGTTCAACAATGACAGTCTGAATGATTCTCCCATAGCAATGTCCCCTCAGAGTTCATGCACACCTAGATTGTCTGCTGAGTGTAATTACAAATTTGTTCCTGAAGTCTGGATCCCTTTGAATTATATTTCTGATTTAGTAAACATATGTGACTCTATTTTATTTCTAAAACAAACTGTTGAAGTGATTGTATAAAGACCTAACATGATACTTTGATTTCTTTGTACAGACTGGAGACCTGCGGTGTACCTGGCTGTCCTGGATTGTGGAGATGAAACCAACCTATTAGTCTGTAGGGAGTTTGAAGTCAAAGGTTTCCCTAACTTGAAGGTAGCTGCTTCTTACTAATTATTTTTTTAGTATTTGTTTATAAACAACATATCTGGTATCCTTTTTCATTTGTTTGGAGCAGTCAGAAGTGAATGCTGATTATTTTTTAATACCACAGATTGTGTTATTATCTTAAAAAAGCTGAACTCTGGGCAGCTATGTATTTATTGAAAAAATCATTGTATGTATTTGCTTGTAGCAACTAGTGGAAGAACTATGATTTGGGCACAGCCTCTAGCAGGCTAGGGGACAGATTTTTTAAGGCTCACCAAGGCTGGGGAGGATAACCTTTCATCAGTGAAGCTGGGTGATCCAGCAAACCTGGAATGGATTTCTTAAAAGTCATCTGCTATTTGTTAGCAAATGTTTTTAATCCTGGACAAGATACATTGCAGGTTTGCTGGATCACCCAGCTTCACTGATGAAAGTATTCCCTCTAGCCATGGAGAACTTTGGTAAATCAGGGCGTAAGAAAGGGAGGGGCAGAGCTAGAAGCCAAGCAAGCATGCAAATGATAATTACATATTCAAGTTCTGCTTCTTGCTTTACAATGCTACACAATGGTTGTGTTTTACAGCTCCCTTTACAATGTAACCCTATGAGTGGCTCAACAACTTGCAAACAATTCACTGATAATTCTTTTAATATGTATCTAAAGCTCACATTTATTTCTTACTTTTTTAGTTTTGGTGAATGCTAATAGGTTAAAAAACAAAGTCAGAATTTGTTGATCTCTGTGCCCCTGAAAAGGCGGCTTCTTTCTCTTTTTGTCCCAATTCGCCTAAGATTGATTTGTCGCCAGAATAAGAATATATCTGAAATCTTCCACTGGCTCAAAGGCTCAAAGTTCCTACTT
>NC_092865.1:24651691-24674782 GCF_032062135.1 Pyxicephalus adspersus | reverse complement strand
AGAACATATTTCAATTTAGGTGATTAAGTTACATAAATTTGGTGTGATTCCTTAAAAAAAATGATTTATATACTTTGTAAACTGTTGAAAATCTTTCCATTTGTACTTGTATACCAGGGAAGTATTACAACATTGAGCATGTTACCGACAAATCTTGTTTTGCATATTTCTGCAGGTAGAGAACCAGCATTGATAAGAAAATTCATTATTGATGAATTGGAATCAAGAAAGACGTCTCCACCGCCTGCATGCCCACCACTAGAACCAATCAGGTATGACTGAGGAATAGAAACATATTTAAAGTTACCTTGACATTACATAAATGGGGGGCAGCTATTGCTGAAAGTGCAAACTGATTGGCTGTTATGCTTACCCCAGTGGGAGGAGTCAGTAATATAAGCCTCCACATCTTATATATATATCAATGAGAGGTTTTTCTTTACTTTTAAGTAATATCATGTAAAGTCTTATTTTCTATTACCCAACGTTGGCAACATATTCTGTAGTTTAGGAAGATGTTTCCACCTAGGTGAATGACAAATAGGGATTTTATATTTATAAAGCTGTGAATCTGACATTCACTGAAACATTCTCTGGTGGAGAATGTTCCATGTGCTTCAGTCATTGGGGTATAGAAGGCAGTAACTGGCCTATAGAAGGATGTGTATGAGAAAGGAGCTACATGGTAGGATCACCAAAATCATTTAAAGAAAGTTGCTGATTAAAAAGTTTTAATAATAAAAATAACTAGTTTTAGCATTATCTAACAGTAGATTTTAGATGATACTGACATGATGATCACATCTCTCTTCCAGCACACCTGAGCTTGAGCAGTTTTTCCAGAACAATGATGAGAAATATCTAGTGTTGATTTTTGAACTTCCTGATATGTATATGGCACGAGAGGTAAGAATGACCTAATTACCAGCAATTGTATATGGATGTATTTATGGAAATATTGACTTTCTTGTAAGTCAAGGAGTTGGCTCTAATTTTCCTATTAATATTTCCCCACCACCAATATTATTTTACCCTTTGGCATTTGGCACTTTTTATTGATTTATAGGCAATCCTGACCCCTGCTTATTCTGAACACTCAGCTTTAAAAGAGTTTACTGAGAAGAATTCACATACCTGGGTAGAAAAAGAGGTGCAGGACAAATAAATAGATTCCCTTTAGTCCTGGACATAGCAACTTCTTATACTTTCTTTTTTTTTTTCCTCTGCTGTTCTGGTCATTCAGGGAAGTAAGAAGACATATTTTGTACTTCTAGATACAGGGGAACTATATGACCTTCTACTACACTGCAGTGCTGCTGGTTGATGATTGGCTGTTCAGACACCCAGTGCTGTCACATGTGAGGGGGGAGAGAGTTGTCAGCCTTGTGTAAGCTCTGTATCGCATTGCAGAGCTTGCATTGGCTTCTACATCCACTTTAGGCTTAGTTTTTTAACTCCTGCAGGTAAGCAGATGGGAAGTCAGGCTATGTATTAGCAGCTGCTTGGCTAGCCGTGCATTATCTTATACATAGTCAGAAAATTACGACAAGTGTGCCAGGACTGCAGCCTTTTGATTCTGGGACTTTTGTCACATGTGGATATGGGGCTTTGGAGTTAGGATTCCAGTTGAAATCAACTCTGGTCAGAGCTATCCAACCACCACTAGTCTACAGACACCTGCAAGTTCATTGTATCAGGACACATGTGCCACTGTTTGTGCTGCATCTGGATATTTCTGTTCTTCTAAATCCAGAAAAACTTTGTTAAAGGTGCTTACCCTTTCCTGTTCCATCCAGACCTAAAAAAATAATTTGTCAGGAGTTGTACTTGTAAAATAAATGAATACATGTTAAGTATTATTATCATAAAAATATTACAGAGTCTTTTTACGGTGATCAGTAACTCAAGCATGTTCAGCTTAAGTTACTGATGATGTAAACAACTGCCTTCCATAGAATCATTAAAGATCACATGAAAAGAAGCCAAGGTACAGATTGATCAGTTAAGGAACAAATCACTATTTTTTTTCTATGTTCAGTCAGCCATAGAAACAGTGATTTGTTCCTTAGTGCACAGATCAATCTGTAATTATAGTTTACATACCTGGGCAGTTTTCCTGACTCTTACAGATGAGCAAAATGGATGTGAAAACAAGTACAGGCAGCTGCTTAGGATGCTGTTGAAGTCAACTTGTTATTTTTCCTGCGTGCGGAAACTACAGGTTCACTGTTAGCCCTATCCTACAATGTAATATTCATAATATTTTGTACTTGGCTGTCTTGGTGATCCATTGCCATGAAGACAAATAATCAAAAATCCCCTTGTCCCACCTGTAGCCTCTCCGCCCTCCCCTTCTAATTTGGCTTAGATTTCTTTTCAATGGAGCTGCTTGCTGCCGGAGGTGTCAGAGGTGATCTGTCTTTACCTGTACAGCTGTATGTCGTTGGATAATGGGTGTTGTATGGTAATGCTTGCTGACAATGTTGAACAGAAGTATAGTTGTGATGTGGAAATTCTATGGTGTGTCTAAACACTTTTACAATATTCTCTTCTTAGGTTTCTCTGGACATGGTACAGTATGATGGTATCTCAGTTCGTAGGGCACTCAATACCCAAAATGATCTAGTTGCAAAATTTAATGTGTCATCATTTCCAACTGGCTTACTGCTGAATAGAAATGGATCAGTCAGTAGAATCAAGCTGTGAGTATCCCTGTGCCAAGCTCAGTATTTCTTCCATGTTTAAAGAATATTTATAATATAAATTATAGTATAGGAAAATATGGTGTGGTTTACAATAACCAAACAGAAGTGTTTTTTTAACTTACATTATGGAAAATCACAGCTAGAATTATTAATGTAGATTAAACCCTATAACCCTCTGGTAATGCGCAGGGATTGCTGGACAGTAAGAGTTCATTAGGTAGTTTACTATCTTTTTGCAAATCTTTTGTCATTTCCTCCCTCTAGTGGTTGTATTTAGTTTTGCATTGAATGTATGTAGCATGGAATTAACAATGTGCTAAGGTTCTATAATGATTACATAAGTCAAAAACAAATTTATTTTCTTGTCACTGGTTTATTAATATACCCTTAGCCTTAATATATGCACATTGTCTCTTTAACAATTTGAGTCGGATGAATCCTGACATTTGTCATGTTAGAATATGCCTGTGCCATCAAGAAGAAATAATAGTTATGGAAAAACCTGGTCATTTAGTAAATTCAGGTAGTCAGCTGACCTTATTTTTGGACACATGATGTTGCTGAACCTAGACCTGTCCAACTAAGGCCATCCCAGATCATATCACTGCCAACACAGGCTTGGCATCAGGCAGTCTATGAGTAGTATACTGTACAGGTAGTCCCTGGGTTAAGGACATCCGACATACGAACACTTCCTAGATACGAACAGGGCTTACCTGCTCACTGTGTGCAGAACAGAGGCTTGGGGGGGGCGGTTTGCATGACTTGCAGAAGAAATATTTTGCTAAACATAGCTGAGGTTGTGGGTGATCTTAGGGGGGGTGAGCTCTTCCTGCAGCCTCTTGTAACTCTTTGATGACCAATTATTAAAGCAACGTACCTGTTTCGACTTACATACAAATTCAACTTAAAAACAACCCTACAGTCCCTATCTTGTATTTAACCCGAGGACTACCTGTATAAGAATTTGATTTTCTGGTACACAAGTGCAGTAGATAAAAAAATAAATAAAAAAATGCAATAATCCAATGTTTTGTTTTGTTTTTTTTCTCATAGGGAAAAAGAGACACGAAAAGAATACACCAAATTCATTCGTTCTCTGCCAGGGGTGAAGAAACTAAACCTTAATCTTATTGGATGGACCACACTAGAGGAGGAGAATGTGACATTGAAACCTGCAAATAGGTACATGGGTAAAGCCCAACTCCAGAATTAAAAAGGTCCAGTTTAAGGTTTAAAAAACAAAGCTACCCTGGCTCCAATAGTGATTGCCACTCCCCTACCCCCCTGCCAAGATGTCCTCAGTCATCTTGGTTGAGATGTTGCTGATGCTGTAGGGCACCATGAACCAACCCCTAAATGAGGTGTCAGCACACCACCCTGCATCCCCAGAACATTGATCAAGAGGCTGGCCATCCGAAACATGGGGTCTTCTTTGGATCATGTGAAAATTTGGTAATTCTTGTCGATAACTAACATGACATTATCACTGCTATTTGCGCCATCAAGGATCACACAATGCCAGGAAAGAATCTGAAGATGAAGATGACCCTGCATTTCACTTGACCAACCCTAAATAAAAAAAGCAATAAAATAAAATACGTATGGAGGTATGAGAGGAGGGGGGTCCCCCTAGTTAGGGGGAGCTGGAGTTGGGATACAAAGAATAAAAATGGGATGCAAAAATACAAAAAAACATATATTCCACCACATATATTTTGTTTTAAATTTCTCTGTGATGTAAAGTTGGTATGTAGTTTGCCCATTTAGGGATGGTGAAAGGTTGTCTTTGGTGCAGGGAAAGTAAGGAGCACATACCTGCGGAGGCTCACAGTAAAAGTTCAGGGGGGATCCAATATAACACTGAGGCTACAACCCTTCCTACCCTCCCACGGCACAATGCTCAGGCACATTAAGCACTTTCATGGGTCAAGGAAGAAAGTCATCTTCACCTTTTATAGCTAAAATTCCCAGTTTATCTCCATCTGGCTTTGAATTAATTAAGCCATCGATGTTTGGTTAAAGAAAACTTTCTAGAGGAACCTATGGAAACTGTCAATCTTTGTTGCCTGGTTGTTCTGATCCGTTTCCATGGAATAAATACAAAGATCATGACTTCTGTCACGACTGGTGGCCATAACGAGCAACCGGCATTTTTATAAGGAGCTCTCTTTTTTTTTCATTAGTAAATGTTTCTTTTATTTAGAAAGTTATTTGTATTTTCTACATCTAGTTCCAAGATTTATATGGCGGACCTCGAGTCTTCTTTGCATTATTCTTTGAGGGTGGAAGTTGCTCGTTACAGCACTTTGGAAGGAGAGCGTCTGGCAGCTCTTCGTGGCTATATTAATGTGCTGCAGAAGGTAAGGGGAGCAGAAATGTTGGGGGACAATGCCCGGGTTTGTACCTGCTGTTTGTACCTGTTCTCTTACAGTTGGCTGTTGGATTGCCTATCAGGTCAATGCACATTCATCCATGGCCAACTGAAGTATAATACATAGCAGGGTGGCAACACTAATGCCAACTTACAGTCAGTGACTTAGATTAGTCAGATAGGAAGTAAGACAGATTCACAAAAGTTAACACACATCATAGAATTAACATTACACAGAACCATGAATGGAGAATTATTACTTTGTATGCCATGTACTTTTTGCACATATGTCTATGTAATATTGCACAAGTACATTAAAGTGCATTCACCCATCTGTACTACAAAACCTATTTTATTACAAAAAGAATAAATAGGAACATTGTCAATAACATTCATTTGTTTCTCTTCTGCTCCATACACTTCAGTGGAAGCTAGTGTGCCTTCTTGACCTCCTAAAATGGCCTAGTAGCCAAAAAAGTTTGCTGACCGCTGCCCTAATAAGTCATGTATGAAAGGAACAAAAGGAAAAAGCAGAGTTTTTTTTATATATACATAGTTTTATATATATACATGAGCAATATTTCAACAAACCAAAATTGTGGTATTTACAAGGAAAACGCCTTTTTACGTGCGTATTGTCTCTGTGATGTACCCTTGAACTGAGTAAGGGCGGTCACAGGGAGCTTAGTACTAGACACAGTCTGACTGCCAAAATTTATACAATGTTCAATTTGTAGTGAAACTGGATGGTGATTCTCTTACGCGTTTTGCCGGGTATGGCTTTCTCAGGGGATTATAGGGAAAACCAGTGCATATGCTAATGAGGGCAAACATATATAAGAGTACAGTTACTATACATTTGAAAAATATTAATGTCATAAAGTATTTGTATATGAAATACCAAAACAGAGTATCCAGAGTATCATAATAACATGTCAAAGGACAAAAGAGTATGATAATAACATATCAAAAGATGTTATCTTGTGAGTCCAAATCAGTATATATTAAGATAATAATAAATAAGTGATAAATAAAAAAAATAGATGAAGAAGTAAATTGAAAGTTGTATATTGTGCCTTAAACTTAAATATGTGAAATTATGATTTTGAAGAGAATTGATAGCTAGGAGATATGGTAGTAGATTTTAGGAAAAAAAGCTTAAGTACGCACCGGTTGGGTCACCAGATAGGTCTTGCAAAAGCAAAGATGGTTGGAGGAAGATAGGAGAGTATTAAGTTCCACAGAAATCTATGAATATTAAAAGGGGGGGTAGATAAGTATCACAATATTCAGTAGAATTCAATGTAAGGGATTGACTGAAGGGGAAGTAGTGGATTGAAATCCCACCTCTCAGATTAAGGTACAAGGTTTCCGGGAAAGAGTTGTGGAGGTGATTTGTACAAAAATTTAGGTCAGAGACAGAAAAGAATAAATTAATGAAATATGTCATGAAATAAGGAGGTCGGTGGTTAGCCCATATGGGGTTGCTTTTTCCTTTTCTTCCTTTTATACATTTATTCAGCTCCATCCTCCTGGCCCTATTAGAACAACCCACCAAGGTAATAAAAATTACTTGTCCCTTCATAACTTTATTTTTTTCTCATTGTCACTCTGGAAAACTTTTTTTCTGTTTCCAGATATGAGAATAATACAGATGTATTTTTAGCTTTTGACTTTCACCTGTTAGTTATAGCGTTACAGAAGTTGAAAATCATTGTATAAACCCAGCACTGCATGGTGGACCTCCATGGCTGCATCTTTTTAGGGCATCATACTCCTACATAACACATCTGCTTGTACGCATAATTTTTCTGTCCAGCATGATGGCTTCAATTACTTTTATCCATTTCTAACACAGTATTTTCCTGCCCGCCCCATGCTGCGAACTATGCTGAATTACCTTGGTGACTGGCTGTCTAAACGGGAGACAGATTCAATATCGTATGAAGACTTTGCCAACGTTTTAAATAACAAGGACAATGTAAGTAAACTTCAAATATCCAATGGTAAAGTTCCTATGGCTTACCCATTGCTGCTGCAATAATTCTTAATAAACCCAGTGGTCAGATATAATATACAATATGACAACCTGCCCCGAAGAGCTTGTGTTTCATTTCAATCTAACTACATAACCAAGTAAATTGTTAAGCAAATAGTTCACCATAATATTGTCATAAGCAGACACTGTATTTTGTGCAGTCTGTAGCAGCTGTATAGATTGGTGGAAGCAAGGCCATATAATATTGAACCATTGGCATCACAAGCTACTCACAAAAAATAGAGCACTCTGAGGAAATTTGCAATTTAAAGTTTGCTTTGCTAGTATACCATTGTATGTGTCTATCCAGCTAAAATCGAATCTGCTAAAGGTTTGCCTCCGTTTTTTTTCCCTTTCCTTCCTTATCAATATACAGATTATAGGACATCATATTGGCAGCAATGCAGCACAATCTATAGGTATAAGTCTAAGGGATATAAGTCTAAGGGATTTATAAAGCCATGAATGTAACATTCACTTTGTATAATTCTTTCTTGTATATTTCTTGTGTTTTGAATTACATGGGATGATTTAACACCAGTAAATGTTTGGTAGAATGACATCTCATTTTTTATACATAATGTATAACATGGATTTTTGAGCATATCCAGCTCCTCATAATGACATTTGTAACATGGGTTGTTCTGTATTCTTGTGTCTGTCTCAAGGATAAAGATGCAGTTCTGGCCCCTCATGTGAACTACGTCTGGTGTCAAGGTTCAAAGCCTGAATACCGAGGTTTCCCATGTACAGTCTGGACGCTCTTCCATTTGCTGACAGTCCAAGCACTCGAACATAAAACCTCCAATTCGGGTTAGTAAAGCGTCTCTTCAGAATCCTCAGTGCTGGGAGATAGATACAGTTATATAGAACATATTTGAACATTGATTTCTAGCTCGGCTTCTAGGCAGCAGTGATCAGTTTCCATACCAGGACATGGGTGTAGGTATAGAAAGGTATAATTGATGTCTGCCCAGAGTTCAGCTCTAGAAGAATAAGATGAGAAAGATCCTCTAGATCAGACTTTCTCAGCTTTTTTATTAGGGGAGAACCCTTAAAAAACTTTTCAGGTCTCTAGGTAACCCTTTTTAAAATTACTATAACCACAACTCACAGTACATAGTGGTCAGTAGAAAGAACTCCTCCTACATTGCTGGCCACAAATCTCACCCTTACAAGAAGTCAAAAAGATCATTGATGCCAGTTAAACTGACCTGAGAGGACAAATTGTTCATTACACAAGGAGCCCCTAGCAACCTCTGGAGGAACATTAACATTCCATGGAACATTGGTTGAGAAACAAATCTAGATAGTATCAGTACTAATTGGTTTGATTTGAGGGACCATTTGAAGACTGGACATTTAGAGATATCTGTGACTAAAATTATCAGGCTACTGTACAAGTTTTATTGTTTTTCTGCTTTTCTGTCATTCTGGTTCCCTTGTTTTACTTCGTGTTGACTTGCAGATGCAGATAACACAGTGAGCTCTTGCTGTATCTTATCAAATAATTTTGTATATGAGGTCTGAGCTGATTTATTAAAGCTCTCAAAGGCTGAAGAAGATAGACTTTCATGGGAGAACTTGGGTGATCCAGCAAACCTGGAATGGATCTGGTCGTCAATTAAAAACAGTTGACAACTAATAGCAAATTATTTTTAAGAAATATATTATGGTTTTGCTAGATCACTCAGGTTCTCCAAATAAAGTCTTCTCTAGTCTTGGAGAGCTTTACTAAATCAGGCCAATTGATAGCAGCCTTAGGTTTGATCACCAATAGGTCCTTATACAGTATGTGTGTGCAGCTGCATTTGTGAGTCTGGAATTATGGAAGCTGACATTAATTGTGAATGGTTTAGGCAACAGGACTGTCATCCTGATTCCTGATCAGTGACCTGAATACCCTGAGTTCTTGCTATGTGTTCTTATTCTGGAGCACTACATTATTTAAAATAAAACCAATATTCAGGATCCAAGAACCAAAAAATACAATGTAATAAAAATAGCAACTGCTGCAGGGAGTACAGCAATCATCAGCAGCAAGAGTCCCTGGAAGTAAAAAAAATGTTTTGAGGGAGGGGTGGCACGGATGGCTCTTGGTTTAAATACCAGCCAGGAACCTATCTGCATAGAGTTCTCATTTTCATCACGTGTTTTCATGAGTTTTCCTGGGCACTTCTGAAAACATACATTAGGTTAACTAGCTCCCCAGGAGATTGTCCATGGAATAGGTGGAACAAAACAGCAAAAAAGTGCAGTGTCGGTTGCTGGGTGCAATATGGATGCACAATAATAAAGATTTAAAAACTAAATAAATCATTTCTAAAAAAAAAAAAAAATGAGAAAGAGCAAAGCAATATATGTAGGAAAAACCTTTCTGAAGCAGCGTGTCACATTTACTGTGTTATCTGCTGTGAGAATTTGATGATGTAATGCTTTTTAATAAATATATAATGGATGATCCCTGGAAGTTGTAAAGTGAAGTTGCAGTTGGATTTTAGGCCAATGCTCATGGGGCTGGCAAATATCTGTATTGTCTCTTCATGGCTGCTGCATATGAAAAATTAATATATTTAAACAAAAAAGTAAATAATCTTTTGTAAACTCACAATCACAATAATCTCATCACTAGAGATAACGAGGAGTTGATTTCAAGAGTTCATTCTGGGATTTACTTACTACCTAAATCTGATGGATAGCTTGGGCTGACTCTGGGTTTTCTGTGTTATGTTTTGTGGATGACACATTTGTCTTCATCTTACTTTCTATAGATCCACAGGAGGTCTTGCAGGTAATGCGGAAATATGTCCGCTTTTTCTTCGGCTGCAGGGCTTGTGCTGGAGAGTTTGAGAAAATGGCCAGTGAGTCGATGCACACTATTCGGGATCACGATGAAGCCATCAAATGGTTGTGGTCACGTCATAATCGTGTGAACAAAAGATTGGCAGGTAAGTTTTAAACAGCTTTAAGGCTGAATCATTAGGTGTCAGCTATCATTCTATACAAGAACTAGGGTTCTGAACCTGACCTAGGTTTGCATTAGAGCAGTGGTTGCCAACCTTTTTGGACCTACGTACCACTAAACTTAAGGGTCCTGGACCGTGCAAAAGAGGGGAGCCATGTGTCACTAAAAGGGGAAGAAACTTCCCCCATAGTAATGTCATGATGCCAGAACCCATCCACTCTCCCATTTCAGGTCTGAGACACAACCACCCAGAGCCTGCAATCCGTACGGGAGACATGGTCCACGGCTCTGGCCAGTGCGCCCCCCCAGTGGGGTCCTCCTCCTGAGAGAAGCGGACCACCAAAATTTTCTCACAGATGAACGGTGGCGACTGCTGCATTAGAGGAATAAATTGACTTTACTCAATTCCAGGAAAACAGCTACTTACATGATTAGGATGCATTTATACTGTATGAGCTATTTTATATACCAAAGGATTTCTCGGTCTGCTTGGTTCATCATGTGACTCCACTATTTTCTGTTTTAGCTTTTAATTTTTGTTCATTGGAAATTGGAAGTACAATGTAGGTAATTTATTATCCAACAAGCTGACAGGTGATGCAGGAAAATGCAAATGTGAAATAGAAAATAATGGTATCACATACAATGTAAACAAATCAAAAGACTGGGTGAACAGAATTAGTTCTGAGACTGGTGAAACAGCTCATATGTGTATTAAATCCCTTTAGTTCTGTAATATCATATAACAGTTAGTTTGATGTCCCTTGAAGTTAATGATTGTCCTTCTTTTGACATTTACCAGACAAAACTTTGTGTGGCTGCTAGCTGTCAAAGCACAAATGTCACCAACAGCTTTGGTCCTAATAATTACCAGGAACTAATAGGAGTCCTCCCCATGTATGTAAAGCACCAGTACATAAAAGTCACATGTAAAGTTAATACGCAGAGGCATCTGCAGCTAGAAGATTGTATTCCGATGACATTGTTATGTTATTTATATGTACAAAATCTGCATATATATTTAAAAATGTAAACATTATTTGGGTGGTCTAATAGTTCATTTAGCCATAGTGTTATTGTCAAGTCGTTTGGAAGTTAGGCCTCAGTACCCAAATTCCCATGAATGTCGAGCATTCTGCCTATTTGTAAATCAAACAAAATTTTAAATTTTACTCATATAAAGGCTTTTTTAAACACTGTGTTAGTGTTTTTTTACTGTATTTTGTAATATTTATTACTGTACCATTTTCCTAGGAAATAATGAAGAAGATCCAGAGTTCCCAAAAATCCAGTGGCCATCCAAAGAACTTTGTCCAAATTGCAGAAGGAAAGTCTTAAACGATGAAATTTGGGATGTTCCAAATGTTCTCCGTTTCCTAAAACAGCGATTTTCTGTGAGCAACATATCCTTTAAGTATTTAGAGGATGAGGCTGAATTGTTGAAAAAGCAGGGAGAAACGGCGAGCACAAACACCACAAGAGAGAAGAGAGAAACAAAAGATGTGGCAGAAGGACAGGAGACACTGAGCAGAAATGATAACGTAGTCCCACCAGGGAAAGCTGAAGAGAAGGAAAAAGAGGACTCGCTTCCAACAACCAAAGCAAAACAGATCCCACGTCATAGACCCACTATTATAAAAATGAAGAGCAACACAGCTGGGCAGAAAGATGGAGAAGAGACAATTTTAGACTTAGATGCCTATGAAAACCACTATTTCCAAGGTAGAACTTTGCAGGACTCCAACTCAAAGCACCATAAACGTGCTCTCCACCCAAAGACATTGCTGGATCCCAATGATGCTGAGTTTAATGAAGAAGCAGTGAGGGAAAGATTGCTCAAGAGGGGGATTGATGCCAAACAACTTATTGGGGTGATAGTAGAGCAAGGGGACATTAACTGGAAGGGTCGCTGGGTGAAGATGCTGGAAGTTGGGTTTTCCCGCTTAGACATCAGTTTATGTGTTATTCTTTATTTCCTCACCAGCATGGGCCTCCTTGCCATGTATCTGTACCTTAATGTCCGATCACGCTTTTTCCGCCAACGGTACAGATATCCTCAACCGTAATTCAAAAATACTGCCTTGCATTAAATGGGGTGACGGACTCGATGTCTGTCATGTTACAGATAGAACTGTATGTTTTTAAAAGTTTCAAATGCCTGTGTTAACTTGGGGAAGTTCTGTATTAGCCCAAGACAATCAGTAAAGACCAAAACTAAATACAGTTGTATGTTGACTGATCTGTTAATAAAATAAACCAATTAAAATATGTTTCTATAACAAAAACAAAGGAGTGTATTTATAAATGATTCATCTGTCAATTCAGAGAAGATATAGCATTTACTAAGGTGACTGCTGTGCTTTTTGATAACTGGCCACTTACTATGCATTGATAAGAGCACTGCATGGGGATTCAAATAGATCTGAATGTAAAACCGGCCAAATTGATGGGCAAAAAAATATACTCGAGAGATGTGTAGCTGATGTTCTTAATCAAGATCCAAATCTAAAACCGAGGGACTTCCAAGCCCATTTGTAAATCACTAGAACTGACTGCCAGTTTGGAAAAGACCTTGCATGATTTTTACATAGTTTCAATATAAACCAGATATCCACAGCTCAGAGTACATTAGTACCATTTTTAGTAAGTGGGAAGAATGCTTCTTACATTGCTGACCATTGGGAAGAATGTCACCCTTACACTGATTGATTATCACTTAGCTTAGTGAATGTGGTGATAGAATATTGCAGTCAGAGCCATCCAGGCACCTGGTATTTTCCTCCATAGGTGTATGGATTGTCTAATCTTTGGCCCTGTATAGGGAGAGTAGCAGTACAGTGAGGTTGTTATTCTGATGCTGTTTACCCTTTGTCTGATTCACTATTAGACTAAAGGTCAATGCACGGGGGAACCATGTGTTACCACCAACCCCTTCTATACTATCGAAAACTGAAGAACTTTATGCAAGTTCATGTTATACAGAGAATCAGAGGAATGAGACTCGGGACTAGAAACAGTTGTGGGTGAAATTGGTCATAAAAGAGAGAAGAGGGGTGAAATCGGTAGTAGTGGGGCAGTGTTACAGGAGAGTTTAGAGGGTGTGGGACAGTAGAAGAAGCATGGAGAACAGGAACAATGGACACATTGGGATTGATTTAATAAAGCTCTCCAAGGCTGAAGAGGATACACTTTCATCAGCGAAGCTCGATAATCCAGCAAACCTGGAATAGATCTGGTCCAGGATTGAAAACATTTGCTACAAATAGCAAATGACTTTTAGGAAATTCATTCCAGGTTTGCTGGATCATCCAGTTTCTCTGATCAAAGTGTATCCTCTCCAGCCTTGGAGAGCTTTAATAAATCAAGCCCCTTAAGAGAAGAATAGTCTACAAGATGATCTCACTTTACATCTAGAAAAATGTTAGGACAGAGGAACGGGGGAAGGGGGATGTGGGATATGTGAAATGGGTGAAAGGTTGAAACAGACCAGGAGAAGAGAGGGCGAATATAAAAAGACCCCGGGGCCATTTGTGATGGCAGGCAGATATTGTCATGGGGGCACGAGAAGAGTAAAACAAAGAAGATCCAAAAATGGATGACAGAAGAAGTTGATGGCTCACATTTGAGGATCAGGGGAGATAATATTGGATTCTATCTACAGAGGCAGAGAAAGTTGTATACAAAAAGACTGCACAATTCTTACGCAAGCTGTGGCTTTTACTTTAGGATGAGCCCAGCTGGAGGCATCATACCATGGGTCATCATGTTATAGATTATCATATCATGGATCATTATATCACGCATGAACATACCATATATCCTCATACTATTGATCATCGTACAACTCATAGTCATACCATGGATCAACATACCACGGATCAGCATACTATTTATCATCCTACCACACATAAGCATATCATGGATCATTATACCACAAATGATCAAACCACAGATCATCATATTTTGAATCATCAACTTACTGATCCTTATACCACAGATCAAAATACAAGGGATCATCATACCATTCTACTTTTTTTCTACTGATTATTGATCCAGTGTTTAGCTGTGGACACATGAGTTTCTTTAAAATCTGAAGTTTATGACGTCCTGGGTCACAAGAGTAGTGACTCCCTAAACATTTCTGAGACAATTGTACCCAGTTGTCCCTATTGCATTTTTTTACATTTGAAACATAAGTAACTTTTTTTTAGACTACCTACGTTGACCCAATCTTTAGCACACATGTCCTCATATAGACATGCAGTAGACAAGCTTGATTTATCCAAGAACCTTAAAGTGTTTACATCATTAGGGCAATTTTTAGGCATAGGTAACCAATTGAGTTCCCTCCACATGCCTCTATGTATAACAAGCTCCTGTTCCCTTTTTTTCTCCCCTTTTGCTGAGTAGTACATGAAAGCTTGAAGTAATAGCAATAGCTTACCTGCCCAGCCTACCAGAACCTAGAGGATTCAGATGTGAAGGGTAATCCTGAGGCTTGTGAAGTAGCGTACAAGTGCTGGATCTGATTTCTGATCTGTGTTGGCCTGACACTGGGACAGGTAAGCCATGTCTAATATATCACGATCCTCTATGCTAGAGGGGGAGCAGCAGATTTCTAATCTGGGGCCCCAATGGCTGCGCAGAAATGGCCCTCTATGCAATAAATTGTGTGATGATCCACTTTAATTATCCAACAATATGAAAAAAATACCAATTTACTTATTTGACCTTCACATAACTTTATAACCATTCTGAACTCCTTTACTGTTCATCTGTAGTTACTTGTAACATCCACAAGAGGGAGGCATTATTTTGTTTTATGTAATATAGAAAAGTAACTGCTCCTTGAGTTGTGTTCAGCTTTTCTACTAATAAGGATCATCTGAAAATTTATTTTTGCTGCAGTGCTTCCTTTTTCATTCTTTACTATGTACCCTCTTTATTTTTCTCCATAATTGATTGGTTGATCAGCACAAGTGGCTTCATACAATTATGCCATATAATGATTTTGCACACATTTTATACAAGCTGAACCTTGTGAGTAAAATAGAAATTAAAGGGATTCTGACTTTCATTTATTAAATGCTTGTTTTAAGTCTAAGAACCCAGAAATTGTAAAGCCAGACACAAGCAGATAACTAAAATGTTTGGAACAAGGTCAGCAATGCCCAAATCCAATGGATGTACTTAAAGCTATCTACAAGCAGTGGCCAGCCATGTTTCCACTGTTCAGCCTTCCAATGATCTTTCTAATTGTTAATATTCATGTTTTTGACAATGGCTAAATAAAAGGGAATTATTGCAGGCACTACTAGGGGGAACTGTATGCTAGAAAAATGTCTCCTCAGCATTTCGTAGGGCTGATTTGTTACCAATGTTAATTGTTCTCTGATCCATCTATTTATATGAAGACTTTTGGCTATTTATAAATACGTTTAGCCAGAAATTTTTGGATAGCATGGGAACGCTTTGGATTCTTTGTTTTTTTATCACTTAATGTGTCTTCGTTGGGGAGGTTTACCCCTCTATTAGAAGTGTTGTTACCGAGAAAGAATATGTGGGGAAATCTGTCATTTTAAAGTCGTGCTCAAAACAAGACTAATTTCTCCAAAAGGGACACCTGTTCCAGGGACATCTAAGAAAACATATTCTTTTACCTTCATAGATTTACTCCCTATTGCATCTTTGGAACCAGAAGTAAAAGGAAATTTACCCAATGGTAGACAGAAAAAAAAACATTTCTAACAGCAAAGCACAGAAAAGATTCACTTTCCAAAGAGCTGTTTTCTTTCAAGTACACATGTAGCATAAAAAATCAAATTATTAGTAATTTCTGGGGCTTAATGCTTTATTTGTTTCCAACTTTTCAAGGCTTTCTGGTTGTTTTCCGGATTTATTTAATTCTTGGCTGAAACAAACTAAATGTGATCTCCATGAAAATAAAACAAACTGCAACCCCACAAGTGGATGTAATGGTGGATCAGGGATTTGTCTTTCCATAGGGATCTCAATCCCAGTCTGAGAGGTGTGAAGTGCTCTCTACACAAAGTACACAACCCTTAGTTATTGGAGACTCCACAAGAGAATAATGCTAATCATAGCCTTGGTCTTTTTAAAATGAAAGTTGCAGTAAAATCTACAATGGCATTTTAAAGAGAATATTTAAGAGTTGTAAAAATCTAATATATATATATTCTGGAAACTTTGACAAATTCCATATAAATATTTGATATGTATTTGATAAAATAATAAAAAGGATAAAGGGTACATCAAAATGCAATAGACATTTCTATGTATAATATATATTTGCAATATGTAGCAATTTGACGGCTGGGGACATATTTATAAAGCATTTAGAAAACATTCATGTGTATCTTACTAGTAAGTGTAGTTTAAATTACAATGATGCAGTAAATGTCTGAGAAAAGTCACATTCACTGCTTTATAAACATGGGAATCAATATCACAAAAGAAAATGTAGACTGTATATAGGTAAACATAACAAGGGGAAAATGGAAAAAGACGAGAAGTTAAAAAAAAAGTTTCATATCACTGCCAATTACCATTTTCTTATGATGTGCATTAAAGATTCAGATAAATTAAGTGCTGGGATTCAATAGTTGGACCTTTGTGAATTATTATCTTGAAGCCCAAATGAAAATTTCAGCTAATTATTCATTACAGATGCATCCAAACAAATGATGTGCAAAGTTTTACAGTTTACTTGTTATATGTGCCAATCAGCTTGGAGCATGGGCGTTGCAGGTTGCACAGATATAGGTTTAAGTCATTAGGGGGTGTCAGACCTATGCAATGAGATTTTTGCTTACATACAAAGAATAAGGGTGTCACTCTGCAACTCCCAGCAGGGTACATAGACTGTGGAAAGAAAATGAAGTATATGACATTGAACAGCTATTGTTTTAATGCACCTAGAATGTATGTAGCCGAACTGAAGGTGCTATAGTGCTTTAAAGCAGAACTAAACACATTGATACTCATCTGCCCCCAATATTTTGCTGCTGCCACATTGTTCTCCCTTGTTCCTTCTGTATCTTGATCAGGAGTTCCAGGTTTGATCAGAATAGTTTTTCCTTCATTGCACACTAAAACCATGTTCAAAATTACATACAGACAGAGAGTGGAACTCCAGGATCCCCCTTGCATGTTTAGTAGGATATCCTTACCTACCCCCCAACAACAAAAAAAACTAGATACAGAAAATCTGTAACCAAGCTTCTTTCATTCCCATACTATAGATTGGTTTTTATCCTTCTGACTGGTGTTTTAGCTGAAAAAACATGGTCATAAAACAGGCTCCAATTAAAGCTGCTGATCTCTTGTTGGTGTTGTTGGAGTCTACAGCAAAGAACTTATTGGAATCCAGAAGACACCTTAAAAAGAAGCCTCCCAAATACTCCCACTCACCCCGGAGAATAAGTACAGGGGTACTGTACCCATTTCAAAAAAGGGTTAAATTACCCGTAAAAATCAACACTAGATTAGAAAGAAAGAAAATCAACAAGATTAGAAAAAGGGTTTTAAGTTTTTAAACTAATATTTGCCTTTGCGGGGCTAAGCAATGTCAAAGGCCAAAACCCCACAAATATTCATCCTGTGTTGGCAGTTCCCCACTGCATAATGACAGAAATTTCTCCTGGCTGCTGAATACAGGGACAGAATCCTGAATTATTTACAGGTGACTCTGAAAGTGTTCTCAGGACTTCATTGAGTATAGTAGAAGCTGTCAGAGTCACATGTAAACAGTGCAGAACCCGGTCCATGTATTTAGCAAGTAATCAGTGATCCCTCATTTTACAGGGAGGCTCTGTTGGCACAGGAAGGATTTCCATGGGGTTTCATCTTTGGATATCACTGGACCCTGCAAAGGCAATTCAAAAGTCCACTGTGTTGTATGTTTATTTCAAAGTAAACATGTCCTAATGATTTCTCCCCCAGTCACCCACTCTACTGACACTTAGCTCCAGCCTCTGCTGAATATAACATATAATACATTGACATAAGCCAATAAAGACAAAAAAGATAATCACAATTTATACTGTGATCTATACTAAAAAAAAAAACGGAATCCCTATAGTAATGTTTTTGCAATGTTCGCTGTGTATACATTGATCATTGCTGCTACTGGAAACAAATATGTACATTTATTATATTAAAAGTAGAATACCTGAATATACACAAGGGCTTTATTGCATAAATTGGAAATACTATTTAATACTTTTTATGTTATATCATCTAATTCACTATATTACATAAGCTATTAAGCAATATTATGCACAAGGCCTATTGACTTTAATCCCTAAATTCATCCAATTTGGGATGAAAAGTGCGTAAATCCTAAATAATACTTTATTTTATTTATTCCCTTTTGGTCTGTTTATTAGACAACTGAATTTTTTTTTATTATATCTTTTGGGAAGTGCAATAAAACAAATAAATATTTACAATTTTTACAGTCATATCAATTGTATACCATAGATTACTCTCTGAACTATGAATACATTTGTTCATACAACAAGTGTAATTTATATGCATTTTCAAAAGAAATATGTAATTTTAGTAGTATGATAAAGGGGGAGGGTGGGTATGGGATAAGAGGTTAGAGGATTTATTAATATTATTATACAGGATTTATATAGCGCCAACATATTACGCAGCGCTGTACATTAAAAAGGGGTTGCAAATAACAGACAGATACAGACAGTGACACGGACACAGGAGGAGGAGAGGACCCCAGATTTAATGATATTTTATATATTAAAAAAGTGACAGGGTAAATGGGGTGGCTTAAAAGAGTTTCTTTCTTTTCTTTGTTTTTTAATGAAGGTTGCATTGTATAATTAGTATGATTGTATGTTAGATTTTTGTAATGGTTACTGGTAATCCTTCTCAATGGGCTCCATGATACATCAGTATGATTACTATGTACAGTGCAAATATATAAGTCTGTGTTCTTTCTTGTATCTAAAAAAATGTTACAATGCAATCCTAGCATGTGCTGCTTTGCTAATCTTCCTAGATAAATGCTGGCAAATGTGCAGAACAAAAACATAGACAAAATGTGCAATTCAGGACAAAAGGATTAGTGAGCAGGATTTGTCTGGTGGCACAAAGGGCAGTTTCCAATAATTTTGTCTGCACCTCAAACACCCAACAACCGCCTTGCACAACTGCAAATTTAGTATTCAATGTGACAGAATATATGGAAGATGCAGCCAAAGGACAGCAGTGCAGAAAATTGCAAAAACTTTATGACACGTCCTAACTTACAAAGGCGACAATATTTTTTTAAAAAAATGCATCTTGTACCACAAAAAAAAGCACAAATAAAAATGTTATATAAACGCACAGATAGCATAAAATAATTTCTAATAGAAACAAGTCCTTAGGCTTTAAAAATCAGGACTGTCCCAATCAAATCATGACAGTAAGGGTTGTGTTGTGTACAACATAGCATCTAAGTAAGTACACAATGAAAGTGCAGTGAAGTGTTTCCCCTCCTGTGTGTATGTGTTGCAGCAGACAGTAATCCTGTGAATGCAGTGTTCATGGTGTCAGCTTCACTCCAGCACAAGGTTTTGTTTATCAGGATGGCAGAGCATTTTTCTACCTGGCGTTACAATCTGTGCTGGTGATTCTGGTGCAGCCCCTTATGTCACTGTGCCAGCTGTCTATACTAGTCATATCTCTGGTTCCTGATAATCTGGGTACGGGGGGACTCGATGTTTGCACTCACAGAGGAGCCCATCTGTTAAATCCTCATGTAACCAATTGGATGGTATTATGGAACAAGTTATCCTGGGTAATCCTGCTCCTGCCCTGCTGTGGATACATAGGGATAACTGAGCGGATGCTAATCAACTCTATTAAGAGCTGGATAGAGCAATCCGATTTGTTTTTCAGTATATGGATTTTATTGTGGGGCACAGTGTGGCCAATGTGATCTACCCCAGGGTAAATAATCATCTCCTTCCTTTATTACATATTCTAACAATGTAGTTCCCTTGTGTAATTAATTCTGCATTTATGGTTACGTCTATTTCTAGTGACAAAAAAGTATATAACAATGCTGTGACAAAAGTTTTTAACAAAGTTCAGTCATTTCACAAAAATGGTGACGTGCACCCTCTTGCTGTGGACACATGAAGAAACCAGAAAGAAACAAGGATTAGGTATGTATGAGGGGGATGCAAAGGGTTAGGATGAGGGATATGGCCTGGGAGTTCCACAGTGAAAAGAGAGTTAGAGGTAAAAATAGGTTTCAGAGGTTAGTTACCTGGAAAGTCTCATTCTCAAGGAGCGCAAGCTAGAGAAATGCAGCCAACTGCCCCACGGTTCCAAGAAGTGCTTAAATTGATTATTATCAATTCTTCTGTTCTTATAATATCATTTACAGTATCAACCCACAATGGGTTAATAGCAGAGGCCAATCTCACCATACATGTAGATGATTGCCCCTCTCTCTGCCACACTTATAGCACAAGCTTGGCACTCTAGGAAAAATATCATTCAGCGATATAGGGTTCTTATATTATCATGAGTGATAGCTGGTGTCAGCAGAGTTTCAATGGACCATAGTGGGGCTTTGTCATATGCCAGCCAAAGCGTCAGTGTGTATAGAGGCAGTGGATCAATGGATGGATGGATGGATGGATGGGTAAACATAAACCATTAATTGGCAAAATGTGATTTCATTTTGATTTCAAAACCTTTGGATAACCAGCCTATGTGCTGTCTTTTTTTATTTTTTTACTTTTTAGTTGGTCAGCCTACCTTCTGTTCCACCTTTACTATGTACCCCTCTTTAAGTTCATACTATATATTTCCCTATATTGTTCCCCCAAAATGGATGGTGGTTTGTTGGAGTGGGAGCTTAGAATAGAATCTGAAAACCTCCGTTATTAAGGGGCTCCTAGATATCCTTTCCCTCTCCCTGGGAAATGAGAACAGAGGTACAACAGGATCATTTACCCATTTCCAGAAAGGGGAACATTATATGTAAATAGACTCTGACATAGTCCTTTATTGAAATAAAAACACAACACACACCAAGTACAAATATAAAATTATAAAATATAAAATATAGAAATAACAAATCCCTTATTTATGTCCCTAGAAGTAAATCAATTATCAATCATGTCACAGAGATAGGTAAATCAATAATCAATCATGAAAAGCAACAAATGACAACAGCTCTCCTGCAGCAATTGCCTGCATTTCCTTTGCCAATAATTTGCTGCCACCCTGTATCCCGTAAAAAAAAAAATACAACAACTGTATAGAGCAACAAGTCCAACTTCCCGCTTGCCTTCAACCATTCAATGTAGCTGAGTGAATAATTGCCAAGGAATGAAGGAAAAGCATGCTTTGACTTTCAGAAGAGTACCTGAGTTTCCTGCTGGCAAAGTCCCCATTATTTCACTTATAGCGCTCATTGATATCACTCTACTGATTGACCACAGGAAGTCTGCTTTAATCAATAGAGCACCAAAAAACCATCTTCAAAACTCAACAAAGTCATTTTGTCCTTGAGGAAATTTAAAGTTAATACCTTCTTCTCATTGTATTCCATTACTTTTACAGTAAGCTAATACTATTTGTATTACATTTCTTTTCTATCTTCACTCTCTGCCCTTTTCTTGTCCTTTACCATCCATCTCTCTCCTTTTCACTTTTCTTTATCTTTTCACTCTTCCCTTTCGCTGCCTCGCTTCTTCCTCTCCTTTCCTCTTCTCATCCCATTCCCTCTACTCAATTCTTTAGCTCCTTCCATCTCTCTTCCTCCTCTCTCCTATGTGCCCCAAACACAATTGTGTTAATGGATGGGGCGTTAGTTCTTTCCCAGACACTTGATGGAAGATACAGACAGGGCTGTGCAGCAGACTGACACATGGCAAATCACTAGAGTTCAAGGTGGTCTTTGTGTGACCTTGAGATTGAGAATACATTAACCCTGCTAGCGAAAGGCAAAAGCAGAACTGGAGCTAATGAATGAACTACACTTTTATTCTTCTGAAAATATTCACCTAGCGCCTTTTGTTTTTATCACAATATGCCAGTTTCATTGTCTTCTATCAAACAGCCACATTTTTTCTGTCCATCTGCAGAACTGCATCAAGCACAGAACATTTTTTTTGCAGATATTTAAAATGAATGTTCATATCTATTATTTGATGTAGACAAATCAGTAAAAAAAAGTTTTTGAATGGTTGCTCTAAACTACAATACCCAGTCTGCATTTTTCTAATGGTTTAGATATTTCCACAGTTACCTTCAATTTGTGTAGAAATAGCAAATATTTGGACACTTTGGACTGATTTGCTTTGCTAAAGTTAAATTCTCCTTGACTTGGCCATTAACCTCAGTCAATGCTGCAAGGCTAACTACTAAAAGTCAATCAGGTTTGTTATATATGCTAATGTAAGAATTTTCACTTACTAAAGTGAGTCTTCAATGTGCTCAGTAAAAAAAGTGAGGCTCTGCTAGCAACAGCCTTGTTTATTTCCCTTGGGGCATTTCGAATGAAAAGTAATATTCCCCTTATTTTCAATTCTTCTTGCTCCCTAAAATAAGTGCACATTCATTTTAAAGAGAAAGTCCCTTATTCCGTTAGGGTCTATGAGAACAAGTTGTGGGCTTCTGTGAATGCCATCGGTTTGAGAGCTTTCTGAGATCCTTCAGGTATATCTGACCAGCAGTTGTCCACATTCTAAATAACATTTGACTTGCTTCAAGCAGGTTTTTCATCTCCACAGACTCAGACATTGACATCTGATAGGAACAAGGACCAGTTGACACAGGCTCGGCATCTGCCCAATACTGGTTTTCAAAATTGTAGAGTAAACGAAAATTATAGGAAATATTATTATTAGGCAGAAAAGAAAAATAGTGTACAGGTAGTCCCTGGGTTACATACTAGATAGGGACTGTAGGTTTGTTCTTAAGTTTATTTTGTATGTAAGTCGGAACAGGTACATTATTTTAA
>NC_092865.1:24648251-24651048 GCF_032062135.1 Pyxicephalus adspersus | reverse complement strand
GCATATCAAACTATCTTTACACCCCATAGATTTAAAATAATTCTTTTGATTAAAACAAAAATTATAAAAAGAAGAGTAATACATATCCATCCAGATGTCTGTGTCTAAAGTCTTCACTATTTTGTAGATCTACTGTGTTCATGGTTTCACCTGCTGCCAAAGCTCCTTTTTTTTCATTTTTCTGTAAAAGATTCATTTTTTCACTATCTGACTTGTTTAATAAAAATCACAAGAAGCAAAGTAATAGGTGCAAAGTGCAGTCAACCACATTAACGAATCATAACCCTTGTGCTCGGAAAATATAGAGGCAGTCATTGCTGACCCGGTTTTTATAGGTGCAAACTTTACGGTGTCATCCTGTTCTATTTTAATATTATCTAGTGATTTCAAACTTGCAGATAGCCATGAGTGGTGTTCCTTTCTCTGGATCCTTTATTCTGGTTCTGGGTCAGCACACTCAGCACTGGGTAAAAAATATTGGGTTTCCATTCTGATGCTCAGCAAACTTGCTTCTGTATATTGATGAATTTGTCACAACATCCAGAGTACCTTTTAATGTGCACTACAAGTGTTTTCAGCATGCACCAGATGAATTCCTGGTGTGCTGGATCACCCAGGTTCACCTACGATACTCTATCCAGTCCTAAAGAGCTGTAATAAATTCTCTCTCATTTAAAAAAAACTCTCCCATTAATATACATTTAATTAGTATAGTCCATTATTTTCAGCCAGTGAGGCCCTACTAATATAATATATATTGTACAGGATCGCAGGGTTGGATCCCTGATGGAAGGTGCATTTTCCCTATATATGGGCGCTGGCCCTTTTAGACTGGTGTGTCGGGAAATGAGTTTGGGATTACTTTTATTTTAGGCAACTATGTTGCTGTTTTTTCCTAGTTGTCATGGACCGGACTTCGGAGTGAAGGGGAAGGATTGGGTGGGCCTCTTCAGTCCATCTAAGTACACACCAGGACAAGGTGGGAATCCCATAAGGGCTCAGGTGTCCAAGTGGGAGAGGAAGTGGAATTGCAGAAAGTGGCCTACAAACAAGCGTGTGGGGAATCAAGCTCAGAAGTGGTGTTGCTGTTACATGGGAAGCTGTTGATGCTGACTTGACTTCATTGATTTATAGACTGTGGAAACCCCAGGCTGGGGATTGGACCCTCACAAGAGACTTGTATTGGACTCATCGTTATCGTGGGCACGTTCTGATGGACTATGGACATTTGCACCACTAGGCTGAAGTAAGCCATTTTCTCTATTGTTTATGCTGAAAAGAAGCTGTTTTTTAGTTAATCCAATAAAGACTTATGTTTGTAACACAACTTTTAGTCTTAGCTAATCCCCAGACATTACAACTGGTGCAAGATGCGGGCAGCAGCACTGCAGGAAACGTTTTTTGTTTAAAACATTTAAAGGGGTAGGCTCCCAAAATTTTTGCTATGGAGAAGCTGCTGCGACAACTGGCACTAGCCATTGTGCAGCTACAGAGGAGCATGTCCAGCCAGAAGGAAGCCACAGAGGCGCAAATGGTAGCGCTTAGGGAAGCAACGGTGACCCAAGCCGCGGCCTTATGGGACCACAGAGGCACAATCAAGGATGTTGGCTGGGACTGTGCAGCGGCTAACAGAGGGGCAATAAACCATGAGGGTTGCCTCTAGCAACCAGGCCATGAGGGGAGCCAGCCATTTTCTCCAAAAGTTGACACCCACAGATGTTGTTGAAACCTTTCTAATAATGTTTGAGAGAAATGCTGAAAGTTAAGGGTGGCCCCGAGATAAATGGGCTGGCCTCATTGCCCCTTTCCTGGCTGGGGAGCCACAGAAGACCTAATATGTCCTTACCCCAGAGGACTCCTCAAATTATGATTGGCTCAAAGCAGAAATCCTTGCCCTTCTGGGAGTTATTACCACAATCGGGGTGCAACGCGTGTTTAAGTGAGGATCCCCCCCGGTCCCAGATGCATGATCTCTTACAGTTGGCTACCAAGTGGCTGCAGGCTGAGACACAGGCCGGTCCCCAGATAGTGGAACGCCTTGTGGTCAACTAGTTTCTGCGGTCCCTGCCTGAGGAATTACAGAGAAGGGTATACCATGGGGACCCTAAAGCAGCAGACCAGCTGGTGGAACGTGTGGAGCAATACACTGTTGTGAAGGAGTTGTCATCAAACCGTCCCCAAAATGCCACCTCCACCAGGAGAACCAGGCCTCCCTCACCAGGAGATAATTCTGTCCAGAAGAACCCCAGAACCCGCATGACTACACCCAAAAGTTCGTCTTACCAGCGGAAGTTCTAACCTCGACATGTCACACCCCAGGGAGGGGAGACCCTGTACATTGCTGACCGTGTTCGGCCTTAGGCCACATTAGGGTCCAATATACCCTGCAGGAGGAACCCATGAAGTGTGGAGGATCGAGGAGGAGGTCTTTCTTCACTCAGTGTGTACTGCTAGTCCTGAGACAGGCCTGGACAGTTTTGAATGCAGGGTGAAGGTGAACCAGGTCTCAGTCAAAGCCCTGTTAGACTCAGGTAGCATGGTGACTCTGGTACATGCTAAAGTGTTTGGCAAGGTTAGATCTGGTGGAAAACCTCCGTTTAATGTGTATACATGGTGATACTAAGAGATTCCGGACTGTGCCTGTCCAGGTCAGCACGAGCTGGGGCATGGTTACTCACCTAGGGAATATTGGGGCTAGACTTTCCTTTGTTTTGGAACTTGTGGGGGGACTAAGAAAAAAATGCCTAAAAAGCGGGTAGAGGATGCTAGTCCCTATCACTGGGCAGGGAAAGATTCC
>NC_092865.1:24644093-24646212 GCF_032062135.1 Pyxicephalus adspersus | reverse complement strand
TACTTGATCTGGTGAAGGAAACATGGGAGAGCGAGACCAATCCCCATCAGAGTGTGGTAGAGTTTGTTTCCCAGTTACAGGAACGGATTGCCACGGTCATGCCCTTGGTCAAGGAACATCTCCTGAGTGCCCAAGAGACCCAAAGCCGAATGTACAATAGAGGGGCCAGACTAACACAATTTTTCAGGTGGGGGACCGGGTAGCTGTGTTTATACTCACGGTGTAAAGTAAATTCCTGGCCAGGTGGCAAGGGCCTTGTGAGGTGGTGGAAAAAGTTAGAGAAATAAACTATAAAGTACACCAATCGGAAATTCAGCAGGTGAAAGAATTCCTCCAGAGAAATAAAACCAAGTTTTCGGGCGTACACGGGCTCACCCATCTGATGAAATACCAAGGTCTTTGTAAAACCGAATCGCATTGAATCGCATTCCGAAAGGCCTGGAAGAAAGCTGTGTCCACACCACATGGTCACTTCCACAATAAAAGGATGCCATTCGGCTTGCAGACTGCCCCTGCCACATTCCAATGAGTCATGGACAAGGTGTTACGCCCCCATCAGGCAATTGCATCCGTCTATCTCAAAGATATCATGATTTTCAGCGGAGACTGGGGTACTGGATAGTCTGGAAAAGGGAGGGTTCATGGTGAACCGCAAAAACTTGTGGTTGGGTTTAAGGAAACAAATTACCTAGGATACATTGTGGGTAGGGGACTGGTGAGACCTCAGATGAACAAGGTGGAAGCAATTCAGAACTAGCCCCGTCCCCTCACCAAGAAACAGGTCCAAGCATTTTTAGGGATTGCGGGCTATTCGTTTATATGATTTATACGATTCGTTCCCAAATTTTCAGCTATAGCAGCCCCCCTTTCTGATCTGACCACAAGCTGCATGTCAGTAATGAATAAGTGGAATGAGAATGCAGAAAAAGCATTCCTGGACTAAAAATGGCACTGTGCCGATGGCCGGTTTCGCTGTCACCAGATTTTTCACAACAATTTCTGATGCAAACTGATGCTTCCGACGTAGGATTAGGGGCGGTTTTGTCCCAGGTTATTGAAGAGGATCATCTTGTAGTTTTTTAAATCAGGAAACTGAAGGGCTGAAAAAAATTATGTTGTAGTAGGGCGGAGGGAGTACCTGGCTGTCAAGTGGGCACTAGACTCTCTATTACCTGTTGGGGAGCAAATTTAGATTGATTTCTAACCACGCTTCTAGAGCTTGGATGAGGGGAAATAGGAGAGCCAATGCACGGGTAACAAGGTGGTTTCTCTCTCTACAAGAGTGTAACTTTTTGGTGGAACACCGACCTGGGAAGGCACACTAGAATGCTTATGCCCTTTCCAGAGTACATTGCCTCAGTGTTTAAAGTGCCTCCACCACCTCGGGGTTGAGGCAGATGGGGGGGATACGTACAGGATCGCAGGGTTGAATCCTTGATGTAAGGTACATTTCTCCTAAATATGGGCGCTGGCCCTTTTAGACTGGTGTGACGGGAAAGGAGTTCTGGTTTATTTTTGTTAGGCAACTATGTTGCTGTTTTTTATCAAATTGTCAGGGGACCCGGACTCTGGACTTAAGGGTAAGGATTGGGTGGGCCTCTTCAGTCCATCAGAGTACACACCAGGACTTGCACCTGCCCAGCGGGAAGGTGGGAATCCCATAGGGGCTCAGGTGTGCAAGAGGGAGGAATTGCAGGTAGTGGCCTGCAAATGAGCTTGTGGGAATCAAGCTCAGAAATGTTGTTGATGCTGACTTGATGTCATTGATTTATGGACTGTGGAAACCCCAGGCTGGGGATTGAACCCTCACGAGAGACTTGTATTGGAATCATCCTTACCATGGGGACGTTCTGATGGACTATGGAGATTAACATCACTAGGCTGAAGTAAGCCATTTTCTCTATTGTTTATACCTTCTTGAGTTGCTGAAAAGAAGCTGTTTTTTAGTTTTTCCAATAAAGACTTTCATTTGTTACACTCTTTTGGTGAAAATACTGCTGGCTGCGGTCTGAGCTAATCCCCAGACTTTTACAATATAAATATATATATGCACTGAGATAGAAAGCAGTATAAAGGCACATGCAGAATATTTGTACCTAACAGACAAAATCTGCAGTGA
>NC_092865.1:24620822-24643273 GCF_032062135.1 Pyxicephalus adspersus | reverse complement strand
TTCTAGGTTTTTCTCGTTTAAAATTGGGTGCGTCTTATAGGCCGGAGCGTCTTATACGCCGAAAAATACGGTAATTTGGTAAGCTAATATTGCAGTCACCCTGCTTCCCTCTAGTGTTTAGCTAGAAATAAAAAATAACCTCTAGCAGCCTCTCCACAGACTGACTGCATAAATGAACACTTTTTCAAATTAGGTTTAATTCCTAAAGAGAGGTGTGTGACTTTCTGTGATTTCCTTTAAAACAACTGTCAGGGTTTTTTTTGTTTTTGTTTGTTTTTTTTTGTCCATTTTGGAAGATTTGGATTCATTTCTTCCTCCAGAGATACAACAGGAAGCAAGAAGAGATTTCCTCAAAGCAAACAGAATATTCCATTCTAGATGGTTGTCAATTGAGTAGTTTGCCCATCCGAGGAATTTGCTCACACTTCCTGTTACTGTGAGAAAGATTTTGGATTTCTCGTAGCTTTTAGTTTATAGCAACAGGACTAACAGCCCAATGTAGACCCCAGAAGTTCAGTTAGAAGTTCAACCCTTTCACATTCTATCCATATATAGGATATTTTGAGCCTACATAGATTTTAAGATATAAAGTAAATCCAATTTCTTGCTCTGTGAATGTGACAAAACATTGGTCAGCTGTAGATACTCAGAACTCAATGATAACTTCTGAATCCTTCTACTGGTCACTCTGCATACTTCAATGACTTTACCTGTACAACATAGACAATAAATCTGTATAATCTTTTTGTTTTTTATTCCCTGCTATTTATCATAAGATCAAATATTTCTCTCCAGGCACTCACACGTATTAGGAGGCGGTCAGGTCAGATCCGTTCTGGGTCATGTATTCACCTCCTGGAGCTTCCATCAAAAGTTTCTGTGTCATATTCCTTCAGCACAGAATCCCTGACACCACTACTCCCTACTAATAAAAGAAATAGGTGCTAGGTAATACTATAGGGATGTGTCACTTTTTACTACACACAGATGCATTGACGTTCACATGGCATTTATTGTATTTATTTGAATGGGCTGCCAATGCAGCACATTGTACACGAATGTAGTGCTTGTTGCAGAGCAGTGTGGGGGTATGAGCTGCCATGTGATGTATAGCACTGCATTCCTAGGGTGCAATTTGGGGTGCCAAGAATGAATGAATGGAAAGGTAGCAGCAACGTTCACATTGCACTAGTGTGAACAAGCCCTAAGGGGGCATACCAGAAGCCTGCAGCAAGAAGACTCCATTTCTGACCTCTTTCTGAGGGTTCTGTTGGCCTACCCATCTCCAAAGTAATTCTGAATCGCTGACAAGAAACATGAATGCAAAAAGTGAAGACCGAGCAAGTCAGAACTCTTCTTTTGCCAGTGAGTCTCCATGTGAGAACTTCCTATTTTTGGTCCCTGATTAAGGAAGTCTGTAGATTGGGGTGTCAGCCAGGTAAATAGCATTTTACAAAAGACCAAAAAAAAAGGTAAGTAGTTACCCCTAGGGATAGAAAGATTGTGCAGATGAGGTTTAAAATCAAGGATTTTGAATATTCCCAATTGGATGATTGGAAGAATGTCCGAGCAGAGATTCCATGCACAGCTATGTGGGTTCAGAACCCCATAGAGCTGTCATTTTTAAGCCGAGTTCTTACAAAGGTTGCTGAGGTTCCCCAAGTTGCTATTATTAATAATAAACAGTTTATATAGACAGTTTTTGTGTTTCCCCAATTGTCCAAATTTTTTAATGTCACATCCCCACAATAACATCACAGTAATACCAAAGAACACGGACTTTTAAGGCATCAAACACAACATAAAATGTATCTATTTAAAAAAAATCATATTTATTGTACAACCTTATAAAACAAAGTCTAGATATAAAACTTGTGGTAGTCTCAGAGTAACGTATATTCTATGTTCTACTCTTTATTTAACTAATGATTGGAGCTTTGTTTAGAATTGGATTGAAGGATATGGAGAAAAATAGAAAATTGGATGTTTTTGTGAATTGTTGTGGAGAATTGTTTGCTAGGAGAGGACATTAATGACATTATGAAGGATGATGGAAAAGGTTAACCTGTACAGTGTTGAATATAGAGGAGTCTGATACATAGGGGTCCTTGCTTGCCGTCCTGTCCTCCAATGGCTATACTTGAAAGAACGAGGCCAAGTCACCCATTGTTAACAGGTCTACAAAAGTGTATTGTTGTACAATAAAAATGATTTTGAAAAAAATTTATGAATTATTTGTTGATGTGTTAGATGCCATAAAAGTCCCATTCTGTGTTTTTTGGTATTACTGTGATAGTATTTATATAGCGCTAACATATTACACAGCGCTGTACATTAAATAGGGGTTGCAAATGACAGACAGATAGAGGCAGTGATACAGGAGGAGAAGAGGACCCTGACCAGATAAGCTTACACGCTAAGAATTCCCTGGAACCTTAAAATGATTTTAGGGAATTTGGGGGTTGCAAAGGGCTGGAAGCACAATGGCAGCTGTATATAGAACATACCTGCCAAGAGCTCACTTACCTTTACGATGGTAAATTGTTAGAAAAGCTGCTGTTCATTTCTGTCCAGCTGCCGCAAGAATTCACAAACCTGATGGGGTCAAATATGTTGGTGTTACATAAATCCTGTTTATTATAAATATTAATAATAATCTGCCAGATTGGTACATATATGAAATCTTCCCTTATCAGGTATATACTATGTACAAATGTCCTGCAGGTGTCTTTGGAGTCCTGGGCTGACAACGTACAGAATCTTCATGGACTTAGTGGTGCACAGCTTTCTCTTGCCTAACAATCAACCACTTCAACTCTCTCTCATCTGCACTTAACTGGACTTAACCTCCCTAGCGGTCTAATTTCATCAAAATTTCCATGAAAAAAGCGGTACAATTTTTTTCATGGAAATTTGTTTTTCTTTGTAGGCTATAATTCTTAGGCATAACTCACGGATTTTTAATAAATTTAACAAATTAATTAATAAACTTTAAATAACAAAACACAAAAATCCTGTTAAACAAAAATTAAAAAAAAAATTTAAACATGTAATATAACTGTACAGTAGCATATAAAATTATTATATATATATATATATATAATGAATATTTCTTTGTATTGCACTCAGTACAGCTATTTTATATTGAATCCAATACAAAATTATTTGAATTTTCCGCCTGCACTGAAGCCACAGGGAAACCTCGGAGATCATTGCTGCATTCGCCGGCTGGAGATTGAGGAGAAAGGACGTGTCCCCAGGACCTGCGGGGACCAGCAGGACGACAACAGAATAAGGTAAGTGGGGTTTTTTTTTTTTTTAGTTAAAAGCTACCCCGAATGTGACTGGAGAATACTGGAATTGCCTGGGGGAGTTTAAGACTAATCATTCTGTAGTCCCAAGATAAGGACTGGTGGTGTTGATTGGTCTTCTGATATAACACAAGAAGGGAGCACAGGACAGCTCAGACATTCTATTCCTGATTTAATAAAGCTCTCCAAACTGGAGAAAATAGACTATAATGGGAGAACCTGGATGATCCAGTAAACCTGGAATGGAATTCTTAAAATCATTTCATATTAGTTGGCAAATGTTTCAATCCCAGACCTAATTCATTCCAGGTTTGTTGGATCATCCGGGTTTCCACATGATAGTCTATTTTCTCCAGCCTTGGAGAGCATAAAAAATCAGGCCTCCTGACCTGATCAACACATGTATTTTTTACTTATTGTATAATATTGAAATATATTTACCAGACCTAAAGGGGGCAATTCAGAGGGAGTATTTATCTGGATCTACATAGACTGTTACTTAGCTGAGTGATCATACTCCATCTATGCCAGCACAATATATATATATATATATATATAGTATAAGTGGAAGGCATTATGTGATATGTATTGTTTAGAATATTGCCTTTGTCTATATCCCTCTCTATATACAGGTAGTTCCCAAGTTAAGGACATCTGACATACAGACGACTTCTAGATACGAAAGGGCTTTCGGGCTTTCCCTGCTGTTTGTGTGCAGAATGGAGGCTTGAAGGGGGGAGGGGGATGGTTTGCATGACTGGCAGAAGAAATCTTTTGCTAAACACAGCTGAGGTTGTGGGTGATCTTAGGGGGACTCCGCTCTTTCTGCAACATCTTGTAACTCTTTAATCACCAAGACAAACTCTGCAGTTATTTCTTTTTGCAAATCAAAGCACAGCTTGCTCCAGAAGTTAATACATTTCTAGGCTCCATAAAGATTTTTTTTGCTTTGTTTGTGATTAACTCACAGTGAGGATTTTATACAGTAACTGATACCATGCTGCCTAATAATATGTTGAGACAAACATCTGTCCTGATTGCATTCATTAAAATAATGAACCTGTTCTGACTTACGTATAAATTCAACTTAAGAACAAACCTACATTCCATATCTTGTATGTAACCCGGGTACTACCTGTAAAGTATAAGTAGGCGTTATGTGATATGTATAATTTAGAATACTGTCTTTGCCTACATTACTCCCTAGATATATTACATTTTTAATTTATAAAATATTTGTTGTGGAGCGTTTGTTACAGTTAACTCTGAGCCACCTATAGACAGATTCGCTGCCCATTCGCTGTGGATCGCCGTCCTGTTACAACCAGAAGCGTTACACCTGCTGCTAGGAAGCCCGTGGGGGTGTGGAACTGACAAACCACGCCCCGTTAACAGTAACTGCCGCCCACATCAGTGCTTACTTATGGGTTTGTCAGGAACTCCCCTCAGCGTGTGATTGGCGAGGGGGCGTGGTGACCCGGCGGCCGGTGACGTCACAGCAGCTCCTGCAGTGTGAATGAATCAAAGTGGCCGGGGTGTAAGCGGCACTCCGGCTGGGAAGCGCTGCAGCATCAGGCAGGAGCCCGGGACAGCGGCACCTCTCCGGGACCATCCGGGACTCCCCTGTCATCTGACCACTCATGCCCGGAGCCGCCGAGCGCCCCCCGCACCGGTCCCTAGCCTGCTCTCTACACATCCCATCTGATTCCTTTTTTCATCCTATTCGCACCGTGTGAATAAAATGATGCAAAGCTCAGCAGTAGCCACAGACGCTTCTGTCAAGGGGCTTCCAGAAATTCTCGGGCTGCCAATGCAACGTAAGGCGTTTTTTTTCATCTCCCATTGATTTAATAATAAAGAGATCTGGCAGGATGGAGGGCCGGGATGGTGCAGGGAGGTGATGTACAGGGACATGATGGCTAGCAGTGCTATCTGCAGATTGCATATCTGATCAGTGGGGGGTCACAGGCTGCACAGGTCAGGGGTGATCTGATCATCATAGAAACGACTGTGGGGATGCCAAGGCTGATGGATAAGGCTCCCCCCAAAAAGCACCTGTCCCATCCAAAAAAAAAAAAGTTAACTGCAAACTTTCCTGGTCCACAGTCACCTGCTGCACCTCCAGCACTCTGCTCCATCCTGCCAGAAATCCCTGATTACCCATACAGACCCCTCAATGTTCTGATGATCCTTATTGTGATCTGATATATCAATGTGTGAATAAAAAGACAAATCTGAGTGTCCTGGGGGCAGTGAAGGGGTTAAGTGAAGGTGCTGACAATATGTAAAGCATAGCATGTTGCTGTAATTGAATTGTGCATGTGTGTAGTTTGCAGGCTGCTTGGAGTTACAGGGGAATCATTCAGGGAGCTTTATAGAGCCATCTGCAGAATTACTTCTCATTATGAAGAATTTCTGCTGCTCCTAACTACAAAATACTACTACTCTCATCATCCCTACCAGAGGAGCACCATACGCTGCTGGTTGGAATTCTGGAGGGATGAGATTTGTGTATTTATTGTTCTTTAATATATCCTGATCACCAAAATACTGGGTGCATGGTGGGAATGAGGATTTCTAGATTTTATTTATGGTATTCCTGTATTATATTTCCTGGCTTCAATTAGATAAATCCATTTTATGTGCTCTGCTGTGAGTGAAGCTTTGAAAAAAAGACATAAAGTTGAGATTTGGTGAATATTTTAATGATACTGAGTAAAAAAAATTAAAATGTAACTACTAATAACAAAAAGTATACCAAAATATAGGTATAATAACCAAAAGAATAGCATAATAATAAGTTACTGTAAATATATATATATATATATATATATATATATAATGTTATTATTATTATTATGTTATATACATGTGTATCGCAATATATAATGTATGGTATATATTGCGATACACATGTGGGTCTAAACAGATTCACGCAACTTTCACCCAGGAATTACACATTTTTCCAATTGAATTAATTAGATAATTCGTAACTCGTGAATGGAAACATTTAGAATTAGATCCATGCATTGGTTTGCCTAGAAAAATACAGTATTATATCGGATGTTACAAGAAAGAATGTTTACATTGCGTTTTTAATATCAATAATCATTTTATTATGGTGAATATTATTAATAAGGATATAATATCACATCAATATAATAAGAAGAATTAATAATCATTTGACTTGTGTTGTTGTAGTTATTATATATTTATTCATTCACTGTCATATCTACCACGATTTGTATTTTTCTAATGTCTTCACCCCTTGGGCTTTAAATAAATGCCCCCAAAAATATTAATTTACCCCTTCGCTGCCTGCTCACCCCACATCTGGCCCCATATTAATTATCATAGGGGTCTCAGGAATTTGGACGCCTCCTATGCTTGGGACAAGGATGTGATAAATGGAGATTTTTTTGTATTGGTTTTTATATACTTTATTATATGAACCAATGCATGTTCTGCAGAGCTCCCAGATAAAGATTCTTTTTTTTATCTAGAGGCTTATAGAGCAGAGTTTAGGGGATTGTCCTGTACATGAAAGACTTAATATTCCGCTTATAAAATCAGCATTAATATTCCAGGTCTGTGAGCAGTGCCTAGACACAGCTGTTCACCAACTATGATGGATATGTGGCTCACCCAGCAGTAATGTATTTATGGATCTCATGCCCCTCTGCGATGCTGGCACTTGTTTGTAATTATTAACCTATATCTTATTCTATAAAAACCTGTATATCCAAATTATCCAAATATAAATACAGCGCAGAGCGACAATATATATAAATACTGCACATTAGCGCTGCTTATATCTTTTATTTTTTAGAATATATAAATATATATATAATTTCCAAAGATATGCTTACTGTTTAAAAAGTATTTGTTTGTCGGCTCTCTATACAGGGGATATAGGTTGACTAATGTTTCTTATCTTCTAAAGTATGTCTAATTTAGTCATTTACCTAATTATTATCTATTCATATATGTAATTGTTAGTTAGCCCATTAATCGATCTCTCTGTTGATGCAATCAATATTGCAACCATTACCTTCTCTATTCATTAATATTTCTGTGTTGTCTATTTACTAAATGCTCCTATTTATCTAATGCTTGTGTATTGTATTTCTCTACCGAAAATCCTGCAATTTCATTTCCTCAGCTCATCTTGGTCAATCACAAGATTTGTTCTCTGTTTCTGAAATTCCATCAATCTGTAACTGCTTCTCTTCCAAAATATCTATCAGTGGTCTTTCCTTAAATATAAATGTTTAATATACTGGAGATATTTACCTGCTAACTACGAATGTTCCACCTAAACAACTTTCCTTGTAACGTCCAATTATCTGCCTCTCTGTCTGCTGTGATCCATTCATCTGTCTTTCTAATTATTATCCTGTTACAATATCCATGGTATGTCTATCTATAGGCTGTCATATCTATTTTTTATCTAAATACATCATCCACATCTATTCCTCTGTCTATCTATACATCTATATTCATCCTCAATCACAATCCTCTTTTGAATCTATATCTACTATACATATGTATCTATTTATCTATTCATATATACGTTTTTATCTGTCCTCTATTTTTATCTACCTGTACCCATCCCAAGCTATTTATCTTTCTATCTATGCATTTAGATTTATTCCATCTATCCTTTATATTATTATTATTATTATTATTATTAATCATAATAATAAAAATATATTATGTACATTAAATAGGGGTTTATTTATCTATCTCTTACCTATCTATACACATTCTCCATATATATATAGTCTGTCATTTGCAACCCCTATTTAATGTACAGCGCTGCGTAATATGTTGGCGCTATATAAATCCTGTTTATTAATACTACTACTAATAATAATATACATATATATTCATCCTCTATATCTATCCTATCTCTATCAATCCCATCTTTATCCATTTTATGTATGTATATCCATCCTATCTATATATATTAAATCTATCTATCTCCACCATCCACAGCTTTCTTCCTATCTATTTATACTTCTATATTCATCTTCTCTATCTATCCTATCTCTGTCAATCCTATCTATCTATCTATCTATCTATCTATCTATCTATCTATCTATCTATCTATCTATCTATCTTCATTGTATCTCTCTTTCTTGCTGTATATATAAAACATCCCAGCAGCCCTCGGTGGTTCTCCAGTATTCTGGCTCTTTGTTCATTCCTGCAGCGTCCTCCTTACAGTATGTAGTTGATATGAAGCATTGCCATAGACCTATAGACCCCGGGAGATCCATCACTGGCAGGGACTGTGCATGGAGTCTCAGCATTGCCTGCTATTCTGTATATAGGGTCCCAGCATTAGACAGGAGCACTCTGTGTGGGAGGGATCCCGACAAATCGCTGACACTTCTCTCATATGCTAATTCCTGTACATAGAGAGCTGGTATTCAGAATTTGTTATGGTGAGGAAGGAACATTCAGTATAATATCTCTAATTGTGTGATCAGACAGTGGATTATTTCTGTAGTTTTCCATCCCACTGCCAGTACCTGATCCTTCCTATCCTCTGTCACTGTACTTTATATCTCTCCTCATATCCTGTGCAGAACAGGCTTGTTTATTAATATAAAAAGCTAACCAGTCATAGCATTTATATAGAAATATAAGTACATTCACTAAGCCACTGTGTATATGAAAGCAAGAATACGAAAAATCGTTTAGATCAAAGGTGAAATATAGATTTATGTTATAAGATGATATATATATTATAATAGTATAGTAATACATGGAACTGTCATGAAGATATAAAAATATATAAATAGATAGATTTCATATGGGCAGGTAAAGATAGATAGATAGATAGATAGATAGATAGATAGATAGATAGATAGATAGATGCAATAACAAATAGGCTGATCGCTGGATAGATATTTACCATATAGTAATAATATATTATTGGTATAGCTGTAATACATGGATACTAATATATATGTAATACAATAGTATAGTAATACATGGATTTGTCATAAAGATAGATAGATAATTAGATTACATATAGACAGATAGAAATATCTCCAAGAATAAGATAGATGTATAGATAGATATCTCTTTGAGATATAAAAAAGGTTGCTCGGTAGATAGATAAATAGATAAATTACAAATATTTATGTAAAGATTTGATGGATAGAAAGATAATTAGTGAGATATATGTTAGGTATAAAAAAGCTATGTAATAGTTTTGATAGCTGTCACAAAAATATTGCTAGATAGATAGTAGGTTAGATTACATAGTTCTATGTACAGAGCTCTCCTAAACATAGATAAATAGCAGATACTAATTACAGATAGATAAATGAATGGGTTTGATATCTTTCATAAACTATGTTCTGGGTGTATAGATACATGACATACAGTAATGCATCGAGCTGTATGAAGATAGATACATAGATGGATTACAGATAGATATATAGAAATGTCCCTGGTAGAGATGAGATAGATGAGGTAGGTAGATAGGAATGGATGGATCTGATCAAATTAAATGTGAAAGATCAGATTGACAGATTATCTGTTAGTAATAAGATAAATATTTTGATAGCTGACAAAAGGATGGTAGGTACATAGAAGTTATACATAGTTATACATAGAGCTGTTATGAATCGATGCAGTACTGATAGATAGATAGATGGATAGATTGATATTACATAGATAGAATGGAGAACTGGAATAGGATAGATAAATGGATAGATATTGTTGATGTTTTATATATACAGCAATACATTATTATGATAGATGGAGAAATAAAATGGGGATGGATAGATAGATAGATGGATAGATGGATGGATAGATAGATAAATTGGGGATATATATACATAGATAGGATTGATAGAGATAGGATAGTTGTAAAGAAATATCTGAAAAGATAAATAGATAACAAAAAGTTATGCATATGGCTGTCATGAAGATAGATGCATTACACATGTATAGATGGATGGACAGATTTGCATTATGCTGCCAGGCAGATTGATAGATATGTAAAGATCTTTCCTGATCTGTCTATTAGCTGACTTGCAGCAATGTTATTCCTGAGATCGCCCTGTGTATTGCACATCTCTGTATTACAATATTCTGGACACACAAGCATTTCTAGAGATATTTATATGCAGTCATTTTCCCATACAAGTCAGAGATTGATGTATCTTCTGCGGCTCTCTGACAGTCTGTAAATCTCACATCAGTCCTAGTAATTAGTTGATTGTATTATCTATTCTGGATCTGCGTGTCCCCGAGCACAGACATGCAGAAATAGTGTCCTGTGTCACCAATCACTTATATAACATACATGGAGCCTGTACACCCCACCCAGCCAGCGTTCAGCACCATGGACAGGGACCGACCGCCTCGCCGCTGTATGTTCAATCACCCCGCACACACTCCTCCGACCTGCATTGCCTTACATTAGAGCGGTACACCGACTGTGTCATACATATCATACATATTATACATATCATACATATTATACATATTATACATATTATACATATTACACATATCATACATATTACACATATCATACATATTATACATTGCAGGAGTTCATGAGCCCACCAATCAATATCTTTAAAGTATAGCCCTAAATATTATTTTATGTCATTGTATTTAAGAAATGATTAATGTTCCTGGCACACTGCTTCCAATGTGTAGCATATTATACAAATATTTGCATGCTTGTTAGGTAGGGTACTTTTTAATTTATATATTTAATTAGGGTATCTGCGTTCTGGAGATAATATTAATGCAGAATAACCCACCTTGGACAGGAGATATATAAGAGAACAAAACATTTGGTAGAATTAGAATATATATATAGTAAAAATCTTGATCTTCTTTATCTTGATGTTATCAAGATAAATAGCTTGATTTTCTATATGTCTGTATGTGTGTGTGTATATATAATATATATATATATATATATATATAATGAAGATTATTTAAAAAAAGAAGTGGAAAATGTTCACTTAATTTAGGATCCACTTTGTGAAATCATTTACGTGTTTCATGATTGGATCACTGATGTAAATTTTCATTCTTTTGTAAGTGTCTATTCTCAACTCCTTTGTTAAATCATTATATATATATATATATATATATATATATATATATATCTCAATAGATCGATAGATGTATTGTTCTGGATGACCTTTATTAAAGCAGAAACTGCCCACTTCCCCATTATAATCTAATATTTGTCATTTTAATACCATTTATAACCCAAAGACTTCCCAATAACACGTTTTATCATATACTCATGAACACACAGGGATACAATTCCAGAATAACACCAACCGTATTAAGATCACATCATTCGATGCGTATTGAAAGTCATTGTATTACATATTGTCTTAAAATACATTCCACTATCTGGAATAATATTGATTTTTAATGGACTATTTTCTGTATGTTGTGATGTGTTTTGTTGTAGACTGATTTGTGATATAGCTTGATTTTACTTTATCTCTGACAATTATTTGAGACATAAGAGGCGATGATCTTTTAGGTAGTGTGATTAGGATAATATTTGACGACCTGATTTACAAATGATAGTATATTGAATTGGGACAGACTTCTGCCTTTCTCATACACTCCTCTGATTTCTTCTCTGCCTTATGATGAGCAGAATGATCCCAGATAGAATGCAAAAACGAGAATAAATATATTGGGTATATACACTTATAACAATATTAAATAATATGGAATATATTAAAATGTGACATTATAAAAGGTGTACTGTGGGTATGTGAGATGTCATCGGTAACCAATTGTACATGTAACAATACTATTAGAGGAAATGATACATTTTAGGTATACATTGTTTGTTATTACAGATCGTGGTAGGGGAAGGTACATATTAACCTAAAAAAAAAAAATATTGAAAATTGTTAAAAAATGTGAGAAGATGCCAAATGTTTGAGATGGAAAAATGACAAATGAAATAAGTAAATTGGAGATTCAAGGAATCTGTGTTCTATGGATTACAGCCATCCTTTACTCCTCATCTCTTTGCACTAGCAATTCTGCTGGTTTTATAAATTGCTGGATATGTGCTTTTATTTTCTGCACCAGTAAAAAGTAACCAAGAATCTGGCTGGTTGTTCTTCATAAGGCAAATTGTAATATTTCTATAGCTCAGGGCTCAAATGTGATTTCATGATGGCTTTGGTGTCTGACAATGACAAAGGTTTGACCTGCAGCTCCATCAATATAATAGATGTCACTGAATATTGACAAATCAGTTTGTTGTTATTATTAATAGTAACAACATGGAGTCTATTTATAAAGAAATGAATATTACTTTCATTTAAACATCCCCTGGTGGAGAATCTTCTAGGTCCATGCATTTCAATTGAATAATAAATACACTGCTTTGTGAATAGACCCCTAAGAATAGTACTAGTAATTATTATTTATCAGTGTTGCACACATATTATTTGATTGTGTTTAAACAAATGGGAATTAAATAAAAACGCATAACAATAAAAGCACGTTGTGTATTTGTTACTGAACTATACTCATGATATTATTACACCCTAATTATTAGTAGGATAAATCCTTTGTAATAATACCCCCTAATTCCTATACACCTGAATGCAGGTGACTGGCAGTGCTATCTACCAGAGCCAATCAGGTTCTCTTCTCTCCATCATAACAAATATTTCATAGTAGACCTTAAGTGAAGCTTAGTCATTCTTCATTGGACCTCTTAGTACAGGAAGTAGTAATTTTCTGATTTGTTTTGTCATAGACTGACTATATGGTGTGATAGTAGTCTGCAAATGACATGTGTGACTTAATAGAAATACAATTTACTGTTGCTGATCTGAAAGGTCAGAATTAAAATGTATGTTAACAATTTTTTGGGTTGTGAATTATTGGTGATTATTGCCTCTAGCACAAATAACTAGAAATCCAAATTTGTAGAGGAAGTGGAAATGAGGGGAAATCTTCCAATGGGGAGAAAACTGTCTAGGAAGAAATTTTTCCCTCTTTAGGTATTTACTTCAGGTTGTAAGAGAAACTAATGTGATAGGAGTCTCATCCATTCCTTGCTCTGTCCAAAATGACAAATAAAATGTTTTGGCTCTTTAACTAATGCCTTATGGTAGACATGCACATCATATTTTTACCTGTAAACAGCAACCTGGAGGTTTAGGACGTGATTTACTGGCACATAGTAACCAATAGTTCCAGTTTTGTACAAGTAATATCAAACATTGTACACTATAAAAAGAGATAACATCAGCAACAATCATTTGTGCATTTTTATTTATTGTATTAAAAAAAATAAATATAGATTACTTCAAATCTCCACTTTTGCGTTCTCTACTTCTGAAATCCTGGTTTTCAGTTTTATAAAACTAGAATTATAAAAGTGAGAAAAAGTTTTGTTTCTTGTTGATTTGGATTTTTAAAGAAGCAAAAAGCTGTACCGTATTTACATTTAAGTGTCAATCAGAAACCTAATTAGTTCAAGAAACTTATCATAATTTTTTAAGTAGTTTAAAGAGCCCTTTCTCTTTCATTGTGTTCGTGTATGCTAATTTTCTAGGATTTTCTAGCACAATTGCAGCAAAAATGGTGACCAGGTGTTTATAAAAAGCACCACTAATGATTACTGTTTCCTATAGAGATCAGCACTATTATGATAGAAATCTCCACAGGCCCTTTTCAAGTATCTCTCACCACTAAAGTGTTGGGAAGTATTAAAAGAAATTCAGCAAAATCATTAAAAAATGGGTATTCATTCATAAAAAGGGTGATTGTGTCAGCTGATTACCATTTTTAGAAATGGGGTCATTTTAATAGTATTTCTGTATAAATACTGCACTTTGTAATCCGAATGATCACTTTGTTATAAATGTGCCTCTAATTCTCATAAACAGGTTAACTGTCTTCAATGTGACAGAGGCATTATAATGTGAACCATTCTAAGGGGCAGATGTAGGTAGTTTTATATACTGTTTTATATTTGTGATATGTTGGCGCATTACCAACACAGATAATAAATAAGCTTTCTCGTCCTATTATATCACTGCTTTAATTGTCAAATATTGCAGATTAATTCCTTGATTTATTGAAGGTTTTTTTGGAAAATTGTTATTCATTTATATGTAACATCTTCTGACATTTAATCTGTATATAGGCATTGGATGATAGATTCCTGATTCAGCCATTGGTAATGATAAAGAATTGTTGGGGACAATGGGATTAGACAAGTGACATGTTTAGTCACTTTGTGACACTTTTTGACCAATCCCTGTCATCTATTCCCACTGCCCATGGTTGTCTGAGCCCTAGTTTCTGACACTGTGATCTATGCTGTTCAGCGATTAGAGGGCATTGGCACCATTGTTAGGAATATATTCACACAGTGGCATAAATGGCATCAGAGAATTGGTAATTCCAGGATCCCCCCTAAAAAATAATATATAATTATATATATTTGGTATCATATCAGCCATATGTTCATCTAGTCCTGACACTCACACCGCTCCATCCCAGTAGGGCAGAAGCCCGTATTTTCTTTGGTGCAGTTAAGTAACAGCAAAAGGTCCCTTCTCAAGACTGTGAGTGGAGAGTAAAAAGAGAAGCAGCAAACTGATGAGCTTTTCTCTCTTTGTCACTCTGCTGCTACTATCAACGAATTCCTTGTAAAAATATGAGCAGTGCTATATTAGAGATTGGTGCATTGTGCTGCTTCTTCCACTTCTAGTGTGATCTCTGCTGTATGGGGTAAATCAAAAGGCTGTATATGAATTCAAATACAAGTAAATACATTCCCTGTATTCAAAATATTATATGTAGGTCAATATCACACTTGTGATGAAAAAAGTATGTGCTTAGCTGCTCCCAGATGCATAGCAAACTAATTATATATGCCCAGGAACGGCAAATCACACTGCAGGTTAACTCAAATTACATTACGTACATGTGGCCTTTGCAGTGTGGTTATCCAGAGGAAGAAAAGAAACTGTGTGGGAAGAAGCTACAGTATTTGTCACTTCCATCATCTATGCTGTGATCCACTTCAGCCATGTGCAAAGCCTGCACAAAGTGGCTTTAAAGCCTACCATTCAGTTGAACATGGTGGTGGTGGCTTCATTAGGTTCTGGTGACAGCTTCCATGCTGTGGGTCTTGGACCCATACATACATCAATGAATTGCTAAGCTGCCCAAGGCTAATTAAGAGATTCCTTCCTCTATGGATTCTGCTTCTGAGCTCATTGTAAAGGTGTCACAGCTCACCCTGGGTCTCACCATTGTGTGGGTGCTGCTGTAACTGTCACCCATTGGACAAAGTTTCATCCTTGGACAATCCAGTGAAGATATTCATTAGCCAACTGCAAATTAGTGGTTTACTATAAATTGGGAAAACATCTCCAGTGCAGGCAGGAACACTATGCATTGTGAATATTGCTTGTGCTATACAACTATTTCTGAAAGTTTTTGGTGTTCTAGTCTGAGCCATGTGATGTTTTCTATGTCCATCCTCGTCCACAATGAGGTGTTTAGTGCTCTGATTCTCTTTATTGTAAATCTGTAAGATTCCTGCCAACAATTCTGCCGTATTAGTGACCCCCTGTCCCTCACAGACCATCATGGCCTTTTCAGAGGTCATTTGTTTAACCCAATGTTTATTAGTATATAAAAAATAAATGCTAAAATCGATTGCTGTTGTACATCTTTCCTTGTTGTGTCCTTGCATATATCATCCCTCAGATGTAAACAGAAAGGCTGCACACAATTCTTCTGTAGGGAAAGGCTTTCTTTTTCTAATAAAATCAGGCTTGCAATAAAAATTCTGATTCTGCACTATAGATGGGAAAAAGCTTTTGAGAGATGCATGGAATAACAATAGATGGGGGTGGGGGAATGTTGGTGGCAATACAGGTATTGCAAGGTTTTTACTATTTCCAAAAAAGAGGCAGAACGGTGACACCAAGCCTGGGTAATTTCAGCATCTTTAATGCATTTTTTTCCAATGTATGGCCATAAAGCATAGCAGGTATCTGAGGATCATTAAAGCTTATGCAGTGTTTTATAAATCTTTTGGCAGGTATCTTAGGATGCCAAATATTGAAAAGAGCTAAGACTGGCATACGCAGTGAAAGGCTGACAGTGTGCCCATTCACATTCAAATCTGCCACATTACTGCATATACTTGTATATTTCCCTTTTTTGTTTCTTTCCATTAAAAGATTAAGATAATGCATCTTTCTTTTCCTAGATGACTCAATTATGTAGTCTGAGGTCAGACAAATTAAACCAATGCCAAGGGTGCTCATGACACCTTAGAAATAAATGGTGACAGATGTATACACCATAGTGGTGTCCTAGTATCTTCCAACTACTGCAACTTTTCCTGGGCAGCTTGGCCTTTCCATAAATGTGGAGAAAATATGAAAAAGGCATATGAAAAAAAGGGATTAAAATACTAAATAGTATCATTTATTTGTATAAAACATGTACAGTTACAGAGTATAATATGGTGAAAGTGGTGCTTCAAATTTATGGGATGGGGTCCACTAAAAAAAATGAAACAAATGAAAACTGTTGCCAGCCCCGGGCAGTGCTCAGACTAATTTCATGTATTACTTAGAACCATACATATTACACATTTAGATCTATTAGCAATGTCCACCATGCCCAATGCTGACCTCATTCAGCAGGTGTTGGCATATCTGTATGGCTTTTCTGCTTTACCTTCTTCCACTTGCCTCTTCCTTCCAATGACCCATATGAACCTGGAACAACACTATATCAACATATCAAAATCACAGCTTTTCTCACTTTTAGCAGTGAGCAGTTACATTTTATGATATTTGTGTTTCTTTTGTGTGCAAGTGTTGTTGGCAGAAAGTAGAAGTGGCACTGTTTCCCTTTCTCCCACCTCACAATGAGCCAGTGACCTTCAACTCCTAAAAGCCCTTGCACGACAACTAAGGGGGGAGATTGGTTCCCCTGGTCACCAGTTGTCTGCTATATAAGAGGGAGCTCCTGACAGTTACCTAGGGAGAGGGGTAGTACTTGGCATGATTTGCCAATGTATGTATGTAGCCATGGCCAGCCTCTTCCAACTGGATAACATTGCTGCTATGCATGGTGGTCATGAAGTCTAGGCATGGCGACACTGGGTAGAAGGTGACAACACAAGGTATATTTTCTAATTATTCTTTTAGTGTTGTCAGCTCTTGACTGATTAAAACCAGTAGGATTGACGGGGAGGTTTCATAGCAGAGATTAAAGTGGAAATCACCATACACAATAAAGATAATGTACTTTCTACTTTACACTAAGAACATTTAATTCTCTGGTATACACGTAAAACTGAAATTGCAAAATATGAACATGTCAGATTTGACTGGTATTTTATTAAATGGCTTTTTCAAAGACATTTAGAAAAGTTGCATTACATTTATTGTTATTCCAGGTAGCCGTTTTTGGTTATTTGTTTATTCGTAGAGAAAGTCATCCAGGTTACACAATTGATAGTAGCTGACCCGGGCACATGGCTGTCTGCTGTGTACGGTAAGCAGAATATCTTCTCTGCTGGCATACACACAGATGTACAGCAATCTTCCAATCCATTAGCATATTGCAGCCTTTCATAGAAAGTATATGCTTATTGCAGGGTATTTAATGCCAAGTGAAATCCTATTTACAGATAAACAGCAGCATTTTCTTAAGATGTATTTCTGTTTGGTGTTCTTCCTTGCCTGAAAGATTTGCCACTAATTCTTTGCAGAAGATCTTGGTGTGTGTGAGATTTTGATCTGACCTTAATCCTAATCCAGCATTGCCCCATGGACCTGCATTGAAATCCCCGACAATGTGTCATCTTGAGGGATTTAACTCCTCACTTGTCAATTGCTATTTTACAATGACCAACATCCAAAAACATTAAACAAAGTCTTTTGTTGTATTTATTACTTTAATGATCTATGTTGTGTGTTTGGGGAAGAAGAGCAATGTACTAGGGTTGGGTAAACCAGCAAACATGAATTACATTTCCAACCAAGACCTGCTGGGTATGTAGAACTACATCCCTCTGTATGTGGGCATTATACCTATCTCTCCGGTGGGCAAACCGTTAAATACAACTGGGGTTCTGCAGTAAGTGTGTGGGGTGTAATGATTATTAAATATAACTTGGGATCTACGGATTTTCATCTCAGATGTGCTAATAGTTGGTCCAATGGTAGAGAATCCAATGAATCCTGGGGTCAAACATTACAAGGACCATGCGGTGAATTTTGATATTGCTGTTTTTATATGCCACTTATTTTTTTCAAGATTGTTCTTCTTTTTTTTTTGTATTGGGTTAAATGTAAAGATTGTATATTATTGATACAAGGCAGTTATTTGTTTCCTGCTGATTAGCTTTAAAGTAGATATCAGCCTAACCATGAGTTGGCCAAGTCATGAACATTAGACAGACTAGCATGCAAAGAAGCAAAATACTGTAAAATATTACAAAGAAGAAAACAGGGCCAATATATGTAATATAATTCTTACATCCAACTGATCTTTGTTATGTGCGTATCAAAAAACAAAACATGAATTCAGTACGTCTGAACAACTGCAGAATTACATTTTGACAGCAGTCTGAAATCCAAAATACAGTTAAAAATATATATAATTTAATAACTCTTTCAGCATAAAAAAGGAAAAATAAAAATTACTCAATATTAGGTAACATAACCTATAGAATGGTATGAAGGACCAGTTTTTATTTATAAAGTAGTAAGTCTGGCTTATCTATCCTTGGTGGAGAATCTTCCAGGTCCTTGTATTTCAATGGCAGAAATGGATTCTCCACTGGGGAATATTTGGGTGATAATATTTAAATAGACCCTTTAGAGTATTATATAGATCAATAGGTTTTCTCTTCTTGAGCAAGGGTGCATTTTAATCCCCCAAAACATTGGGTACTCTCTGCATCCCATACACTAGGTTGTCGTTTTTGCTTATTTTTACATTATAATTGAATTCAGATTTGTTTGTAAATTTTTATTGCTAAATGGCTGTTGACTCTTGGCTCATATTTCACAGTACTGGGTCTCATTTAGGGGGCCACAATATATTTAGGATTTTGTTATGTGTAATATTCAAATGTATCCATATACAGTATCTGTATTTGAATGATCAATATACTGGAAATCTTTGGTTTCCAATTCTTTGGTTTCCAACTCTCAGCGAGGACACTATCTGCATGGAGTTTGCAGGTTCTCCCCATGTTTGCGCGGTTTGTGCTCTGGTTTCCCTCCACATTTCAAAAACATGCAGTTAGGTTCATTGGCTTCCCACTAAAAATTGACCTCAGACTGTGTTAATGACAAATGACAATGGTAGGGATATTAGATTGTGAACTCCTTTGAGGGACAGTTAGTGACATGACTATGGGCTTTGTACAGCGCTGCGTAATATGTCGACACCATATAAATACTGTGTAATAATAATAATTATGTTAACTTGGCAACAGATCTCAGCTGTTTGATCTTACAGTTATAATCTTATAGTTTAGCGTATAAAGTTTAAACTTTGGGGTATATATAAATCAGTAAAGGTGACGTTCACCAAATATTCACTACATACAAATATTTCAGGTGTCTGTGTCCTTAATTACAGTGATTTATTTACCTGCAGTGAATGTTTGGTAAGTCTCACATTTACTGATATCACTATGGTAATAATGTCATGGTGTTCCCATGTATAAGTCACATTTTTACCACTTAATAATTACAGCTGTTCCCCTTACTTATTTTTATCCTTTCTGTTGTATTTGGCTTTGGATGGCTCTTTATTTTCTCATTTGTATTGTCAGTAAACACAATACTAACTCACAGGTTCAAATGAATTCAGAATTGGGCATTTTGCACTCATCTATCTGGCGTAATAAATATTCATTTATGTGACCCATTTAAAGTGATAGTAATGAGTTCAGCAAGGGACCTCCAGAACCATTGCAGGTACCCTGTGCTTGCAGTGAATGCTGGGAACTGCGGCTTCACAATTGCACTGCAACATGTAGGTAGAGCCGCTGTCAATACTGATTGATGGGACACATGAACGGGGAGGATGAGGAGATTCTGTTTAACAGTTTGAGAAAGGTAAAGCTTTTTCATCAATGAGATTATCATATGAAGCTTCTTGAACTTCTTATCATTGATTTATTGTCATGAAATTTCATCTTTACTCTTTGCAGCATAAATTCCACAAACCTTGAAAGGCAACCATCAGTCTGTGCTTCTAAACTCAATCTCATTACCTTCCGCGGCTGGCCGATGACAGCAGACAGATTTGGGTTGGAAGTAAATTTACTTATTATACAGAAATACCATGTTTGCAGTAAATTAGTGGAAACATTGGATAGATATGGTGCCATACATCCCAGGATCTTCTAATGTAACTGCAGCCTAATTTTTTTAAAATATATATTAAAATATATTTTGGATAGATTAGGAAAGATATTAAGCCTTTGTCAGGTTTTTTAATGCTGTATCCCCATTGACATCACTCTGCACTTCCATTCCTCAGAGATGCCACAGGAATTTATTGGAAATCGGAAGTAAGGGGAAATTGTACCATGAACAGCTTTCAGATCTCCATTTAAAGATATGCAGTAAACATTTGCCGTTCCCTTTCTTTTTTAACCCTGGTGGCAACAGAGCAAATTAAAAAAGTAGATCTTTACAAATGGTAATCCTGGCAAAGGTTTTAGCCATTTGCTACTAAAAAAAAACTTTTGGCCAGAGGTTTACTTTAGGGAATCTCGTAAAGAGAACTTCTCAAATAAATAAACTGAACTTTCCTGTGCTTTTTAATTTTCTGAAAGTCAAGGTTTGCACAGGAACACACTCCTCTCCTTCCCGATGTGACAGTATTGAGTACTGGATATTGTTCACAAATGTTTACTTTTGAGGAACCATCTGGACCATCTCATCACCAAATACTGTAAAGCCCTATTTAATTATAATGACCCTTAATTTAATGTTTATTGCACCGTACCTTGCTAGCCTATAGAGCCCAAAAAACACATGCCAGCTTTTGTTGACAATTAATGTAACATGTCTACTTTAAATACTTGAAAATAATGCCAGCTGTCGGCATCAAGGAAGTTACTTGGATCACATTTTCATGTGCAACCTTTTATCAACACTCTGCATTATTGGGGAGAAGAGAGAGAACACACTGTCCTTTCCAATGTGGGTTCCAATGTTGTGCACACCGCAATACTTGTGACCATTTCCTAGGGCCTATTAAAAGAACCTCTAATTTTCCTGGATGATATCAGTGCTCTTTCATCTTCTGGGGAGTAATCAAAAAATATTTTCTCTCTTTTGAGAGAAGTAAAAATGTTTAACATATAATGTTAACAACATTTAAGAAGGACTTTATAAATTGTATTGTTTCTGGACCTCTTACATTTTTACAGTGACTTTTGGTAGGATCCAAATAAGAATAAAAGGTCTCCCAATGCCAGTGCTTCAGAAAACCACTGTTATAAGGAGCACTCAATGGCCAAAGAAGCTAACACTTCTAGGATTGTGGATCTTTTGATCATTATAAGACACAACCAAAAATCCAACCACAGAGCCCAGCCAGAGACCAGGAGATCAACACTCTTGGAAGTGTTGGTAACTAAAGAGTGTTTGGTTTCATTTGGTACTCAGGGCAGCTGCAAAGTTAGTATATACTATGGTCTTACTAGAATAAATGGATTTTAATATCAGCATAACTTTAATTCCTAACTTGTAAAGGCTCTTGCATACTGCCATACTATTAGGTCAGGAAAAGAGAACCAAACCTTCATGGGACATATCCCAAATGGAAGAATATACAGTGAGGGAAAAAGTATTTGATCCCCTGCTGATTTTGTATGTTTTCCCTCTGACAAAGAAATTACCAGTCTATAATTGTAATGTTTATTGTAGCTGTGAGAGACAGAATAACAATAAAAGAACCCTCAAAAACCCAGTGCTCATGTGCATTGTAATGAGTTGTAATGAGTGAAATAAGTATTTGATCCCCTATCAACCAGCAAGATTTCAGGCTCCCAGGTGTCTTCCCTGTATGCAGGTAACAAGCTGAGATTAG
>NC_092865.1:24614150-24618816 GCF_032062135.1 Pyxicephalus adspersus | reverse complement strand
ACCATTTGGAGCCTTCTTGGCAGTGTCGTCCACAGTCCATGGCTGTTCTTATTATGTTTAACACTAAATATTAGTCCAACAATTAGATTACCACCGGGAAATCGTTAAATGTGGGAGAATAGACAATATTCAATGTAATCTATTCCATCCTGATTTACCAGTTTGGTTTACTGGAATTCTGCCGTTAAGGATATAAACCAATTGTTTATATGGGTCATCAACACCAACTAAGCAATCATATGTGTTGTATACAATGACTGTGTACTGCTTCACTGCCAAATATATGCGGCATGTAAGAATGTTTACTGATCCAGTGATGTTAGTCTATGAATAAATATGGAGGGAGAAAAAGCTCTTCTTTCTCTTTGATAACTCTTTGATAACATTTTCTTCCATGATATTGTAAAGATTATACATTCACTATAGCTAAGCACTAAGAATAACAGTCAACTAAATGTTACAATTTATTTAAACAATTCTGCACACTTTTTATGACTTGGTGGACTGCACCATGACTGCCTAGAAAGCCAAGCTACGGTATAAATGCTGGGGAGTAATGTTGTCTATGAAGTTATGGGACATAACATCATAACATCTATTTATTTACCAGCTGTGCATTCTCATTCTGTAAGTGAAAAACAGTATTTTTCATGTCATCTTCTGCTTTTCAATCTGCCCCTGCAGCCTCCAGTAAGCTTAGCTTGAACACCAAGGCAAAGCAATAAATATATATCTCATACCTCCTTACATCAACCAACTCCCTGCATGAACAAAGCACAGGTTTATTATGGCAGGCTTGCTACATTGTTGTACTGTGACATGCAGGGACTGCTTTTTAATAATGACATTTTCATATTGAGAAGGATGTATTGAGCTAGTTATTAAAGACTAATGTGCTTAGTTAGTAAACTTAATCATTAAGAAAAATATTCTATTTGAATATTGGTCAGGGTTAATAATAATATGGGGTTAGCCTTAAGAGGAATGGATGTGTTCTGTTTCAGAATTTGGGTTTGGCTGTGTTTTAGGCTGGGAAGGTAAAGTGTGTGGGTTAGGGCCACTCTAAATGGGTTTGTTATGGAAGGGGTTAATCTTTTTATTTGTACAAGAAAACGTGTGCCAAAAATGACTATTGGTGATAATGAGTATCAGTGTATCAGGGATTAGTGCAATAATGAGTGCTTTTGTTCAGCATGGGATTTCCAACAAATTTGTGTACATTTGTGAACCCTGTCCCTGCAATCCTTGGCAGCTCATCAACCAAAAATTTTGTAAAAATCTGTAATTAATTTAACGATCAACTTGTAGTATTTTTCCCTTCAAAGCATTTATTTATTTATTTGATGTGTATTATTGTGTTGTTGAATACAGTATAGTATATCTACTAATGACAGGCATAATTGATTGTGTCTGTTCTGTATGTTGCCGGTATCTTAAATCCTGATCCTTTAATAAATCCCTGAACCTTTAAAAAGTCAGGTTTTCCATGTTTGGACCCCTATGCTCTCTCAAGAAAAGTAAGCTACACAACTCAGAATCATAGAGACCACAAGAGACCAGGGTCAGACTGGGGGACCTAGGGACCCACCAGATTATACCAGAACATATATATATTTTTGTAAAACTTCAGTGACAAATGCCTGCTTAGAAGGCCAGTAGCCCTACATGTGAACTGTTTTTGGAGGCATATCACTGGGGCCAAGTAAAATTGCTTTCTTGTTCTCCAATAGGCCTGTCCAACCCAGTAAGAGACTGCCATCTTGCTTAAACCACCTTGATTGGCTGCTTATTATAGCTGTGGGCAAAGTTTCTCGCCCTTTGAGTGACACATGGCTCTCCACGCATGCATGGTCCAGAGTCAGTGCATTTAGTGGTCCGTAGGTCCAAAAAGGTTGGAGACCACTGCTTTAGAAGGTTGTTGGCTATATCTTGCATTGGATCACAAACTGCTAATATAGTATTGTGTAACAACGTAGCAGGCCACTTCATGTTCATCTTCACCTCCCTATAGAATAGATCAGGTGTTTAAGCAGAGAACATAGCAGACATCACTTCTAAACTGTTACCCAAACTGATCACCAACAAGCAATAGCAAGTTTGAACTTAACATACTTTTACAGGGCATAGCAGACACCCAGGTACCCCACTGTATTTTGCATCTAACCCTGATGTCTGCCAAACATTTGAGTACATCATCCAATTTGTTCAATATTGTTTGCATTAGATAAGGAGGGTCATCTCACGTATATGGCTAGCATGATATTACCTACAAACAGACATTGGCTTTTAGTGTTTCTGGTGTATTTCATGTCTGTAAAAGAATGCTGCATTGCTGTTGGCAATCTATGGCTGCCCAGTGCATGTGAGTACAAATCCAGAGAGTTTATATCTTTCTGTCATAGTGATAATTTCACATTGAAGTGCCCGTTTTTCATTTTGAATTATTATCTCACACTATTATTTCAAATACAGTTCATTATTTAATAGCTTAATTATATCACATAACTGTATGGTATCTTGGCTACAGAGATCCTTTGACTTTTCTTGCCATCTCCCTTCCTTTACCCCCGGTACTAATGCTGGATTAACTCCAGTACATGGGGAAAAAGAGATTTGCTGGATCACACAGGTTCACTGATGAAAGTGTATCTTCTCCAGCTTTGGGAAGCTGTAATACATCAGACTCGATATGAGAAGCCCATGAATGCTCAATGGGAAATGAAAAAATCATGTTGGAGATGCGGCCTTTTTTGGCTGTTTAATGCCTCTCCATGCTAATGCCTCCATCACGATTCCTGATTTCCCCAGCTACCTGTCTCAGGAATTTTGTAGACACCTAAATAAACTTGAAAGCTGGCCATGGCTAATAAAACTGTTCGGAATTTCAGTGCAGCAGAGGCAGCAGTAAAAATTGGCTTTTTTTCCTTTCTGGTGCATTTTACAAAAAATGGGTAAATAGCCGTGTATCACAGGGATGTATTGCATGTGTTTTGTAATATTATGCCCAGACATATGTAATTATTTATTGTCCATAGCCTCACTGCAAATGCTCTTTATGGTATTAGGGTATTATTCTAAAATACCTTTTAAAGGGATGCAACTGCCACCTCTTTGTAATTTGCAGCTTTAACAATTCGCCAGATTCCATCTGTTTATTTGTATCTGCAATGTATGTTGTACCTTTATTGCCCTAAACATTTTCATTAGTTTTTCTGCATGTTATAGCCTAGAGGGTTATGCTGCCAATGTGATAATACATTTACTTTGATAATACCATATGTAGGGTAAATAAAGTGAATGGGATACTGCTTGTACTTATCAAAATCAGAACATTTTGAAATACTTCAGTGTTTTGTACAGGACAAACTGGTATATGGTTTAATATTTATCAGAGAGGCAAAATCTGAAACCATAAAATCATCATCTATCAATACCAAGTGTTAATAAGCTGCAATTGCTGATTTCACGTTTTAAAAATAATAGTTGCCTGGCTGTCATGCTGATCCATTGGCTTTAAAACCTTCTAAAGCATTAACCTGGAACAACAATAATCCGTTTTGGAAATTTACATGCCTTTTCCAAGTCAGAAACAGCCAGACATTTAGCATTCTTGAGGGCCATTAATGGCAGGCCCTTTATTTTAATCTGTGGAGGTTCCTTAAATGAATAAAATCTGGGAATTGCAATGGATTATACAAGTCCATGGGGTAATCATATGTACTGTGCATGTTAGCACACTCAAAATATTTTTGTGCTCGGTAACATTTTTTTGCACCTCGTCTTTCAAAATTTGCTGACAGAATGATGGAATTGTCACCATGGCTCTATAAAAAGAATATATAAAGGGCAAAATGATAAGGAATTGGGATATTCATAGGACGGTGTAATTGGCGGTATTACTGTAATACCCCACCTACTATGATAAGCAGCAGGAAAATTAAGATAATGAATGATACTGCAAACCTGTTACTAATGATAATTTTTATCTGCTTTGTCTTTCCATAGAGATCCCACGCTGCTCTGGATGTAATGAGCACATTTTGGATAAATTCATCCTGAAGGTTCTGGATCGCCATTGGCACAGTGCATGCCTGAAGTGCTGTGAATGCCAGGTGCCCTTGGCTGAGCGCTGCTTCTCTCGGGCTGGGAATGTATACTGCAAAGATGACTTCTTCAAGTAAGTCCCCAAACCTTACCTCTACTTTATTGTCATAGGGTTTGCGGTACTGCCATTTACCGCTGGAAAATTGACCAGCCAAGGCACCAAAGTGTTAATTGTGATATCCATGATATATCTAACAACAACAACAACAATATTGAAATATTATATGAGATAATATAGTGTAAAATGTCCACAAGGTTACCAAACTGAATCTATCGTAATGTAGGAAGAAACCAAAAGCTCTTCAAATAAATCCGTCAGTGTTATTAAAGATTGGCTTTTTGTGTTGTAGTAAAGTGTGGCCAAGCACATTTTTTTATCATGGGTTACTATACCACGTTGAACATTGCACTTGAAATAATAAAATTGGTGGCCATGCACCTGCCACCAGACATAGCATTTGCTGTGATGTGTTGCAAAAAACATTCTACAAGGATATTTATAATCAATTGGCTTGGAATGGCACTCTATTCTAAATTAATAGTCCTGTCTAATACCTTTATT
>NC_092865.1:24555358-24613425 GCF_032062135.1 Pyxicephalus adspersus | reverse complement strand
CCCTCTCCCATGCTGCTGTATTTTAGGAGGATAAAACCAAGCCAAACTAGTTATTGTACAGTAGTTGCATTGAAATACATTAAATGCTTTTTTAATTATAAAGCCACATAATTGTGTGACATTTATATTTACCTAGAGCTTCATCTTTCAATATGGCTCAACTAAATTGATAAGGAAAACTGGTAAGGCATTCAAAAAACATTTTAAAATTGATTCAGAAAATGTCAATTAAGGGAGACAGGTCCACTTTATGTATAATTAACTCTAACCCCAATATAAATGGCCCTGACTATTAAACTTGGCTTCTGTCTATAAATCCTTCTTGAAATTCTAAGCAGCATGACTGTGCTGGCTCCCAGCTATCTCTCTCTACTTCCAAGGATAAAGGCTGCATTGCTAGGATTGCATTTTCAAGGCTGTGCTCAACAAGTTCCGTGACTCACAAATATTGTCTATCAGGTTTTATAACATAAATATCAGATTTATACGCGGCAGCTATCTGCGGCTGCATAGCAGCGTTTGCTGAGGTTAAGGTGACCACTGGGAAAGGAGGGGCGCCAGTGAGGATGTTTGGTGAAGATTGTATTAAATCTTCTGTGTCATAGGGCACAGCTGGGCTCTAACTGATCTTGTGTGTCATTCAATGTCTTTGTATGTGGGCGAAAGGCTAAAACTCCCATTAGAATTTTTTTTATTTTGTTCATAACTTTAGCACATTGTCAATGTATCTATGAGATAGGAAACCAATGAACTTGTGTTCATTCTGTTGGGCTTTACCAAAATAACTTTAATTCTGAGGTCCTAAAATAACAAAAACTGTCTTGGTCTTGGCTTATGTAACAACAGTCTATGGTATATACTGTATAAATACATTACAATCTAAGAGAAGAATTGCTTGACATGTCCCGTTGCGTTCAATAAAATTCAGATGAGCACCGGCAGATAAAAGATTTATAAATTTATAAAAGATTATTCAAACAAAAAAGCCTTCTTTGGACTCCCTTAACTGGAACTGGTCAATTTACTAAAGGAAGAGAGCTTGTTCACATAGTGAACTATCACCACATTCACTAAGTTAATTATCTCATACAAGGTGGTAATTCACCTTGGTAAGTGAAATACAAAATGTATAAATAAATGTTATTACGAACTTTTAATGGATCTTTTATCAAAAGGCGATCACAAACATATTATAAAATCATAATTTTTTTGGAATTGTAAAACTCATTACATGTATCAACATTATCTATATACACAATGCACATTGGGGTCCCATTTGTCTGTCATCAGGTTTAGCAGGAAAGAAAAATTATGAGATTAGTATGTCCTGTTTAAAGATAAATGAGACCCCAATGTGTTTAAAGTCTGTAATAATTTTATTTATACGTTTTGCATTTTTGATGATATTAGATGTGGCACCACACCTTTTATATTTTCTCTCTGCTACTCCTTAGGCGTGGATAAAAATTACTGTAAAAGGACATTTCTAGGCATTGTACCTTTCAACCAATCATATTTGTGTTGTCATTTTTCAGTAGCCCGTTAAAAGTATCCAACAATATCCCAGCTGTCATTTTGGAGGAGCAGGTTTTTATGATTCCTGTATCATTGTTAAATACAACCACACTTAGATTTATATTTTATAGGCAACGGCATATCCACCATATTTCACTATATTTCATCTCAGATTCTCCAAATAAAGGTTGTCCTGTAAATGTGTTTTCTACTTTTTCATTTTAAAATAAAAGTTGAGATCTAACCAGACTACGTTTGGTGTATCTGGCTGGATGATCTAATTTTTTCCCAATTTTTAAGTTTGGCATCCTTGGCTCGGCTATATGATTTTGTCTTAATAGGTGTAAATGTTTAGCAGCTGGCCTCCAGCCAGATCCAACTGACACTAAGTGAATGGATTTGATTCATTGTTTCAAATGTTCTCGATATTTGTTTGTCCACTTGGGCAATGGGTTAACACTTCTCAGGGGAACTGTTTGAAGTTTTTATATTAAAAGTGATACAATTTTTATTTAATTGGATTTTCTTAGCATAGTTAACACCATCAGACTTCTATTCAAAAGGAAGGTGGAGTGTTGTAGTGTCTACATCTAACCTCATCTGTTGTCCTTATCTGGAGTTTTATTGCCTGTGTTTGCTGCTACTCTAGTATATATACCCTTGATGTCACTCAGCCTTCTTGGTGGACATTTACAATTTCTAAAATGTGCTTACAAGCAGGAGCAGGGATATGTTGAATGGGTTCTTCTGATGGAATTTGATGACTATGGGCTAAGACTTAACCCTTGGGTGGTTCAGTGAACATGCTGTTGGCTAAAAGATATAAATCTAAGTGTAGTTGTACACAATGTGGTTGCAAACTGGGTTATTAGTGGTGTACCACATGGTTCTGAGTTTTTACCATGTCCTGTTTTGTTTAAGCTGTTTGTAAGGAATATTAACTGAAAATAACTGAAGATCCATTTTGGGTCTTCAATCGGTCCTCAATTCCACACTTCTCCTGTAACCCATCCTGAGAAATCAATGTTTTCCTTACCCTGTGAAAAAATGTATCCTTTCCTAAATTCAACAATCCTTTAAAGTGTTGCTTTGGTGCTCATTCCTCCTCTGCGGCTCCCATGTGCCTTTTACTGACATCATTCAGAAAATGGGCCTATTTGTTTATTATTCTGATTGAAGGTTTAGAGTGAAACGTATGTATTTTTGTTGCACACAAAGGTGTAATATTCATGGACATATATTATGTCAGGAGAGACAGCAGGAACTTTGGTTATGAATTAAAGGCTGAATGGACCACTTGGTCTTTTACTGGACTTGGTCCATAGCTTTTTTATTTTTCCTGGAACTGATTCTCAGTAAGGTTTTCTATTATATTCATATGCAAGTCGATCTTGAAAGTCAATATGCTGAATCAGACAAGAAGTGTTTCTTGGAATTCTGGTAAATCTTTAATGGACAGTGGTGATTTTGGCAGTGGCAAATGGTCATTTTGGAACTGGCAAAATCCTGAATGAACGTAGGTCCTCAATGAAAGTGGGTCATCTACCATTCTGCAATGTAAATTTATGCAAGAAACTTAGGGTTTCCTGTGGCTACAGAGAATATTGTAGATGACATGTAGTAGCACAACTAAAGCAGTAAACGTAAGGCAACTTTTAATACTTTAGATTGTGATGATGGTACATGAATGAGCTCAGAGCTTGAGATATGTCTGATTAAACACTGCCTAGATTTTTCCAAGAACTTGTTTTTCGCTTGAAGGTCTTGTTAGGTCATAGAAACCCTTTAGGTCCAAAAAGTTGACTTGTATGGGTGTGCTAAAATTCCATGATTGTACTGTGGTACCTAACCATTGCTGCTAAACAAGTCCTCATATTCATCATGGCTGCAGTGTTACATCTTCTTTTCTCTTTTTCCAGGAGGTTTGGCACCAAGTGTACGGCATGTCAGCAGGGAATCCCCCCAACCCAGGTGGTACGGAAAGCCCAGGATTTTGTATATCACCTGCACTGCTTCTCCTGTATTATTTGTAGTCGACAACTTGCTACCGGTGATGAGTTCTACCTCATGGAGGATGGGCGGCTGGTTTGCAAAGAAGACTATGAGACTGCAAAGCAAAATGGTGAGAACCAACCTAAACTTTACTTATGGATGATGTCTTGGCAAGCATAAGGATGAGAACATGACCTAGCTGTAATAAAGATTATTTGTATTCAATATGGCTGAGAAAAAAAAGAGTTTAGAGTTTCCTAAGGAAATCCATATCATTTCCTTATAAGAGAAAGAAGTACAGGGAGAATGAGGTTGACTGCTATGGGTCAATGTAGACTGGCTTTGTACAATATTGAAAATGAAGACAAATACTCGGACAAGATATGTTGATACAAATTAGTAGCCGCAGATTCGAGAAAATGTATAGTGTTCTGTTTGGTTTGCAGGTATTCATGATTAAGAATAATAGATATTATTTTTATACATTAGTCTTATTTTTAGTTGGATACATTGCAATATTGCATGTTTTTAGTATATATTAAATATGTATATTTCAGCCACCTATTTACCAGGATAATACTTACTGCCAGTATTGTGGTAAGAGAAAAAGCAGTCACAAGATGAGAACATGACATTTTACACAAATAGTATATGGAATACCCCCCATTGTTGTCATGCTTATAAGGCCATAGCTAGATATAAGATAGAGGATAATTGTAAATAAAACCCAACTCTGGCTTTGGTTCTCCCTATTAAAACATTGAGAAAAATTGCATTTTACTGATAAATAGCTTTTGAGTTAATGAAATGATCAATCCCAATGATTGCAGTAATTTAAATGTAATGTAATAAGTTTTTTTAATATTTTGTTCTATCTTGTACTTCAATTACAAATATTAATTATGCTTATAATATCCAGTTTTATTTTCTAAAGTACAGTGCAGACTCCAGTGTTAATACAATTCATTTGTCAATATTCGTACATTCACTCTGTACTGTTTTTATGAATTGTCTTATTTCTGTTTGGATCATTTGTGAATCCTCCACACATCTTACTGTAACATATAAAGCTGAGCTGTTTTTATTGAACCAAAGTATAATGTAGTTAGGTTTTCATGACATCATCACCAGCATCGTGCTGCAGAAGACTTGTTTCTGTAAATGAGGCATCTTCCTACATCTCCTACATTTATTCTCAAAACTCCATTAATAACTATATTTTATCGGATCCTTATGGAGCCAAATGTATTTGTTTTTACTTCTGGATAGTATAGGAGCCAGATTTAGCCAGTGCCAGGTCGCCATTGGTCAGATTTGAATTTCCATTACACACTATACTGGCATATTCATTGACTGATATCTGGCTTTGCTGAGAACATTTGCCGTGAAATATGTTCTGAGCACACCAATGTGTAAAGTAAAGTGTCCTTATTGTATAGAGATAAACAGGGAGTAATCTGCATGAAATACATTGGGAGTAATCTGCATGAAATACATTGATCCTGCCTATTCCAAGGACCCTGTAAGGCGCTCTGTGTTTGCTGTGGATCCAGTTGATTGAACCTAAATTAAAGTTAAATCAACAAACTTTTTGGAACAGCCACAGTGGACTAGAATATATCAGTAACACTCTAACATATTTTACTTCTAACCTGAAGTTATTACTAATGAGAGAAGCAATGTAAATTATATATTATGGGGAATTATTATTAGGAAAATGGAATAAATATTTAGGTAACTTGACTTAATTATTACCTTGCCCATTGCTGTAAACTGTGAAATAAATTTACTTGGCACAATTAAAGGTCTATTTATAAAGCAGTGAATCTAATATTATTTGGTGAAGAATCAATCTGTGTCAGTGAAAATGCATGGACCTGCAATATTCACCACCACAGAATGTTTGGTAAACGTCAGATTCACTGCTTTATTATCTGGCCCTAAAGAGTGAAAACATTATTTAATACAAGTAAAGAGTTTGAATAAAATCAACTGGATGAAAAACTTTACAAGTAATGCATATCTATCTATCTATCTATCTATCTATCTATCTATCTATCTATCTATCTATCTATCTATCTTTTACCAGTTCTTAGGTGTTGTGCTTGCATTAGATTTCTTTTTCCTTTATTTTTCCTGGCAGTTCTGCAAAAAACATACTTCTTGTACCAGGCTCACTAAACTTTTTCCTCTCCTGTACCTGTGGATGCAGCCAGGCTGCTCCCTTGATTTAGCCCAATTTGTCTCAATTGTTCTCCATTACATTAGTGGTGGAGGAATTAATACTTTATAGAAGACATCTCAAAACGCAGTCCTTTTGGTTCAAGAAGAATTGAAATCACTGCATTTTTGGAAAGATCAGCAGGTATTTCTTGTACTTGCCTAAAATGTTCTTAGACTTAACCTAAGACCACTAGATTCAAGAACAGGTAAGGTGCAATACATATTTAATTTGTGGTCCTTAGTTGAAATATCCTTTAAAACACATACAGCTATGAATGTCTCCACACCTGTACAGAAATTGTACAGCGCAGTCTACTCATGATCATGGCCATCTGGGGTTATTGCCATTCTGCTATTTTGAGACCTCTGCCTATTATATTATATTAGGAAATCTTTGACAAGTACACCAGCTAGTGATACATGATTTAGTGTTCCTTTAGATTTGATGTTAAATTTTCATCTTTTATCTAGATGACTCTGAGGGTGGAGCTAAAAGACCTCGTACCACAATAACGGCCAAACAGCTGGAGACATTAAAGAATGCCTACAAGAACTCGCCGAAACCTGCCCGGCATGTGAGGGAGCAGCTGTCCTCGGAGACGGGGCTAGACATGCGTGTTGTGCAGGTATGACAGATGTGGAAAGAATACATCAATGCTCAGTTCTCTAGCTGAATTTAAGCATAGGTATACATTTCTCTTTGTGATGAGGCTGGCGATATTTGTAAAAATAAAATAAAAAAATAATTTCAAGGCAGGTAAATAAAGCATAGGCGCTGTACAGTATGGCTAATTGACAACTATTTGTGTAATGTGGATCGTTGTATGCTGTAATAACTAATATGTATGTGCTGTGTTCATGACTGGGCATTGGTTTAAGCTAAGCCTTTTAGGACTATCAATGAAGATTCCAAAGACTTCCAATATAAATGCCAGTAGTGTTGAAATCTAACCTGTCATATCCCTTTAAAGCCCAACTTTCATTTTAAGTTAAATTCATTCCAGTTTCATCAAAACTAAAGGTCTTAAAGTCTTACAGTTTATTATTTTTGGAAGGCAGCCACAACTTGAGTAGGAAAGCCTGTCCATTGCCAGCATACTGTAGTAAAGGACCTTTTTTGATTGACATGTTGTCCTACTGCTGATGTCTTTTCCTGAGATGATCAGGAGCACGTGTTTTTCCGTTTACCTCTATGTCTGATCATTTTATTTTTATTGACGGTAATGGTTTTGCCTGTATTTTGTCTAGTTTATATATTTCAACTGTGCACATATAAAAGCATAGAGTCAGGGCCGGGCCAAAGAGGCAAAAGAGGTGGCTGCTTTACCAGGATGGGGGGCTCAAAAAAGCGATATATGGAATTCATGCTAATGAGCTAGTTCACGGTTACCTGGGAGAAGGGACTTTGGTCTTCTTGTTTTGCAAAACAACCTTGCTTCAGTTCCCCCACCAGCCTCCAGAAGTTTTTTAAAGATATTTATGACGTTTGTTTTTTTAGTTTGTATTTGTATGTAGCCTTTTTCATCCCCATTTCTCAGAGTTCATTGAAATCCATAGACTATTGCAGTATTGTTTGGAAGACAGAGACCATGTGGTCTAGGCTGGTGCAGAGCACCTTGTTATGCCTATGGCAAGATACATGTGCCCTACTGGAATTAAATTGGCACATGTGTGTGCTGCTAAACTGCCGCAGCAATAAGAGGCAGAAACTTTGTAGATCTGTAGCTTATCAACTAGAACGTCCTTTGGTATTTGCTGCAATAACTCCCTCAGTTTAACACTTAATTTATAGAGGGCCATCAAAGCTTAAATGCACAGGCCATACATATCAGCATTCATATGCATCGTCTTTATCTCTTTGTGACTACCAAACTTTTTTTGCACTGTTTGAAAACATAAAGAGCAAATACATACATGTATTTGCATGGTGGCTCAGGGGTTAGCACTCCAGCCTTTGCAGCGCTGGGTCCCAGGTTTGATTCTCAGCCAGGACATTATCTGCATGGAGTTTGCAGGTTCTCCCCGTGTCTGCGTGGGTTTCCTCCCACATCCCAAAAACATGCAGTGAGGTTAATTGGCTTCCACCCAAAAATTGACCTTAGATCACATTATTGACATATGACTATGGTACGGACATTAGATTGTGAGCTTCTTTGAGGGACAGTTAGTGACATGACTAATGGCTTTGTACAGCGTTGCGTAATATGATGGCGCTATATCAATACTGTGTAGTAATAATAATAATAAATACATTCATGTTTGTTATATTTAAAAACACTGCTCAGATTGTTTATTAGAAACTGACGATACAAATTGGTTTCTGATTGCCATGGTCAGGGCTGGTATAGGAGACAACAAAGTTGCAGAAAAAAGCAGCTTGAATATTTGCAAAGTGATGCAAAAATATATGAGACCAAGTATATAAGAGAGTCAAGTCCCAATAATTTTAGGTGCACATGCAAAAAATAAAAAAGTTCATGTTATCCCTTAAGTCATCAATTGGGGAGGAAGAATTGGGGAGTAAGAGAGGAAAGAAAAGAAAAGCAGATGGCACCTGCCTGCTCCCACCCTATTGGAAATCAATAGAAACCATTCATTGGTCATTTAGTGATCTGGTACAGTGGATTATTAAACAATGCCTAGCACATAAGCCATAGCCAGGCAGGTTCTTCATTGCAGAAGGGACAGGCGATGTCTCCCCTGTATAACAACAAACATACCTGCCTGTTCACAATTATTTAAGTAAACTAAGTTAACTAAGTTCTCTCATTCTCGGCAGCCAGGCATGTGCAGGTCAGTGTACAATATAGAGCAGTGGTCCCCAACCTTTTGGAGCTGTGGTAACACTAAATGCACAGACTCCGGACCATGAATGCGTGGGGAGCTGTGTGTCACTCAAAGGGGAAGAAACTTCCCCCCAGATTGACATCATGATACCAGAACCCACCCAGAGACACAACCCATCCACCGCCCTGCGATATGTACAAGAGACGTGGTCTGCGGCCCCAGCCGGTGCGCTCCAACCCCCAAGTAGGGTCCTTTTCCTGAACACGCTGGGGGGTCCACCGACCAGAGCCGCAGCCCGCCTGTCAGACTGGGGGTTGGGGACCCCTGCTAACAGGCAGATAAATTGTTTTATTGCAGAAGAGACATGGCCTGTCTCGATTTCTGCATTTTACGCTTTAGTCCTGCTTTAATAACCCCTTTTGCATTTTGAAGGTGCATCTGCAGGATCAGAGAATGTTAAAAAAAATATACATTAGAGTCATGTGTCACTTGTTAGATTTACAGACATATTGCAGATTCAGTAAAATGTCAGTCTGAGGCCAAATGAGGAGGGCCAAGAAATATGGACATTTTCTGGCATTGATGAAACTCTGGCAGATTCTGATGACAGTTCAAACATACAGCCAGTAACTGGAGATAGCTTAGTTATATGCCATTACTGTTAGCAGAGATTTGCAACATTGTGATTAGAAAGATATTTTGTTGCCTTTTGCCAATGCTCAAACACATTTACCAATTATATTGCACCTTGTTGTGTCACATGACTCCCTGAAGTAGTTTCGGGAATGAAATATGAAATACCTGTAAGAATGAAAATACATACATAACCGACCATAGACGCTTATTTTTTTATACGAAAGATAAGTGTATGTGGTATTGTTATACTGCATGTTTGTATGGGTGAAAAACAGTTATACGATGAATGAGACAGGAACCAATTAGATGAATATTTAATTATTTTATACTGTACCTATGTACAATAGGGCAAATTTAGGTTAACAATAATCAACGTGAGAGTGATTGTTTTTATATATCATAGACTGGTAACATAAACCAGCTGCAAACATGAAACACAAAAAAAATGGACTTCTAATAAAATGATTCTAGTTCCAATTCTGCATGTGGTCAGAAACTTTCTTATTCTATGTTTGTCTGGTAAATACATGCACATTTCTCCAGGTTGGACACATTAAAATGTTGCCCAGTGCCCAGGACCAAAGACGAAGTTCAAAGTTTAGGATTTAAGGAGTCTCTTCTGTCCACCTCTGGACATTTGCACGAGAATTGTAGGAGAAAGGGATGCAGAGGATTTGCAGGGGAGTGAAAAAGTTCTTTATAGTTCATGAAACGTTAAACTGTTATTCATTCCCTTTTATTTGTTTTCTGTACAGCTAAAATAAAAGTATATATATATAAATTGTACATCTACTACATCAAACAGCACATTCCAAAAGTCTTTTTATCCTAAGATACTTCATGCAATATGGTGAACAAAAGAATATCAATAAAGTGTGGCATGATATCTAGAATATTTCTCACCTGTACCTGTACCTGATCTTTTGTGCTGATCTGGTCACCTGATATCATTTTGTGAAAAGATCTGCAAAGATAAAAAAGAATCTGCATTGTATCTGTCTTCATTGATTGCTTCTGTATCATGGATGCCACAATGATATTTGTGATCACTAAATATTCCTTGACATGCTTAAACATGGCTCTGTTTCAACCTTTCTGCCTTATCATCCTTCTTTATTCATCCATCCTTCTTCTTGCTGACTATGAGGGCCAAATCATGGCGCTTTCAGTTCTGCCCAGCTGGACGTCCTGGGTAACAGGAGAGGCCATACAAAGGTTGCAATTTGTTACTTTTTTTTTTAAAAAAAAAAGCTTGCAAAACTTTTATTGTTTTTGAAGATGCAAGTTTTTTGTTTTGTTCAGTGTTGTGCTTTGTAAATGGCAGCACAAAGTTGGACCAAATTACATTTTCACTGTGTAGGAAGATCATGGCCGGTGGAAAGGGCTGGTATGGTTCTGTGCCGAAACTTCCAGAAAACATCATAGCACCGCCTCCGTGTTATTCCTTTAGTACTCCTTGATGAGCCATTTGCATGCAGACCACCCTTGGTAATGTCCATATGTGATGCTGAGCCTCCATGATTTGGGAGAACAAATCCAATGAATGAAATGGGCAATGGGGGGGCAATAAGGGTTAAAAGGAATAGATAATACTAGACGCCCACCAGCCTGGAAATTCTAAACCACAAGTAAGAATCTCACATTGTACAGTAAATTTAGAGAAAGCAATTTTAGTACAGTAGATGAACCTGAAAGTGGAGTTGGAGTTGGGCTTTGAATAAAAAAAAAAAAGTCAAAATAAAATCACATGATTAAATGATAGGGGTTATAGGACTCTTCATATTAATATTAGATCCATTTATACTACAGACAGAAAATTCATTCTACTTCTCATTTCAGGTTTGGTTTCAAAACAGACGTGCAAAAGAAAAGCGGCTCAAAAAGGACGCAGGACGGCAACGCTGGGGACAGTTCTATAAAAGCGTCAGAAAATCCCGTGTAGGGAAGCCGGGGAAGGAAAGTTCTGCAGAAGATTGTGGAGTTAGTGACAGTGAATTAAGCTACAGAGGTAACTATGAAGTCATTGTTTTATCTATAGAGCTGTATGGTGACTGATGGAGAGCATTCCATAGGCTTACCAAATCAGTGTGATCCATAGCATGACTGACTTGGTATTGCTGTTGGTTCCTGTATTGTGCACAGTGTCGTCACTTCTATACTGCTTTTCTATACTGCCTTGTTAATGAAAAATGTGTCTAAATAGTGTTGGTTAGGAGAGAAATAAATATGGGTAGGAGAGTTTAAAGAATAGGGACAGCCCCAGAGAATTTATGCCCTGGAAGAGGAATATATAGGGGTGGAGAGGACGGCTGGGAGTGGAGAGGAAGGCTGGGGGTGTATAAAAGGCCAGAAATGTAAATCAGACAGAAACAGTAGATTGATTACAAATTTCTGCCAGCATCGCGACACTTTTTTAAAGAAGACATCAGCTAAAAGAAGACTTCATTGTTACCTATTCAGCAGCATGTTTATTTAAAAGCTACTTTACTTCTTTTTAAGTGCTTCAAAAAACTTACATACTCTCAGGTGTGTGGCCCCATCACACAAAGTGAATTCTTCTGGCTCAATATAAGACGTATGAACGGATGGGAGGAACCATAGTGAGCGACTGGGTAGTAGACAGTCAACCCTGTCCGATTGGGGTATTTTTTGCAGTGATTGGATAATATGGTTGGATTGATTACCATGCAGATGTAAACTATGGTACATCTGATTCCTTCAATATTTGGTCTTGGGGAATTCTTTTAATTAGATATTATGATTAAGCTGATCCAAATATGGATTGATTATTTAATGAAATTATCATACACTGAAGTGCAGATTGATTGCAATATTGATCAAATATCTATCTCTGGAAGATTGAATAGTGCATAGTAAGCTTTATGAAAAATGCTGGGGGAAGGTTTAGATGAGGAATTCAGTTTTATCCAATGTAAACATGGGACCCATAAATTTGGTACCCATGCACTGCCAGCTGCACCAACATCCGATTATTCCACAGAAAGCAGCATGGGTTATCGAGATTCCCCTGCTAGATCATCCTCATCAGTTTTATGCTGGCATGTTGGGCACCTGTCGGTGGACCAATTTTAAGTAACTAATGTGAAGTGCTGGATATAAATAATATTATTTAGGAGGCAGTCATGGTGGCCTTTCGTACAGTACAAGAGTGAGGTACACAATAGAAACACCTCTTTGAATGTAGGGTCCAGAAAAAACTTTAGATAGGTCTTTACCACCTCTCTCCAAAACAATTTTTTTTTTATCAAACCTAAAACATAGATATTTTTTTAGAACCTACAAGGTGTGTATTGTAAGCCTCCTTTGTGTTGCCATCTGGTCTCTGGGACTGCCATACATGGCTCTTTACATTTCTATAAAATCTTTAGCTCTTTAGAATACGATATGGCATGTATAACATAAAACTGCCCTCTCCGTTCCCCCATGATGCTTTTGGTTGGCCAAAAATCAAGATCGGTAACAGCTGGAATGCAGAACACAGCCCTTCATTTAAAAAAGTGCAAAGCAATTCACCAAGGCGAAAAGTTACAGTGAATTATGGCAGTGCATGCTGTGTTGTTATGAAATATAGTGCATTGTAATGAACTTTGTATTTGTCAGCCGGTTTGCTGGCCTGCTCGAAAGTTGTAGGTACGACAGAGCTGACAGCCATCGGTAGTTACAGCTTCCTCTCCATCTCCAGTAAATACCTGAGTAGTATTCCCTGCAGTCCATTTGTCAAACACGGCCGTGAACTAGGCAATTGATCAAATAAATAAGAACGGCGAAGCAGCATTAATCATACCTCTAGTTCAGCCATCAACTGGTTTATGATGATTTTGGTGTGTGTGGAATATTAAGCAGCTTATAATTCAAACTGGCTGCCTATTATTTGATATCGGACTAATTTCTTCATTATATCTATGTTTTAGTGTTTTATAAAGAAGAAACTTAAAAAATGACTTGTCATGTTTAATGGCACTATAGCGCTACATTGGAATTTAACACAATTTAACATATTTTGGCTTTGGGAAGCCCTTTTTTAGTGGTTTATTTACTCTGTGTAAAAATAGGTGTCTTTTTAAAGACCTCATATAATACAACCTGCCATGAAGACAAAATGAAGACTCCCATAGTATGCTTCCTCTCTGAAAATCAGTCAGCATGGCGGAGAACTGGCATTTACAGAAGGATATCGGCAATGGCTCTTCCTCATACTCAAGTTTTCTTTGATCCCTGGTGGATAGGTTAATGCACTCATTGATACTTTATATCATTCTGGGATCCCAGTGGCAAAATTCTTATCTTCATGGCTTCTCTGTCATATAATGAGCCAAGGTGTCACTTCTGAGAAGTTGTTTGCACCATAAGAAAAATTAACACGTGCAAAATCCCATAGTGGGTTGGTCATATTGGATGCAGAATTTAAAAGTTATGTGCAGATATAAGATTTTTAAATGGGTTTAACATCTTTACTACATAGTTAATTATTATTAAACAGGATTTATATAGCGCCAACATATTACGCAGCGCTGTACATTAAATAGTTAATAGTATAATGCATGTTTGTTATATAAAAGAGGTGTGTGTGTGTCTGTGTGTCTGTGTGTCTGTCTGTCTCTCTCTCTCTCTCTCTAGGGGCAGGTCGCACACCCAGATTTTTTACAGTCCAAGACCAGCCCAGGTTCAGCCATTTTGCAAGCAATATGAGAAATAAATAATATTATCGGCTTATTATGAACAATATTTCCCTAGCCATGGTAGAAGCCAGTATATGATACATAGGCTCCTTACACATACTGTCTTAGAACATTCCTGGAAATGGAGTTTCTAGGTAACAAACTTGGTTTTCCCTCCATAGGTACTGATATGAAAGTACTCTTTCAGGAAAATACAGTAATATTCGGTTTTGGTGCAGGGTATTGTGATAATGACCAACAGATCTTTTATGTTCTTTATAACCAGATGTGTCTCATTTAGCTAGACAGTTAAGCAATTGAAATATACACACAAATATTTAATGATTTTGAATCGAATAATAAGTAAATGATAGCAACTAATCTAACTATTGTACTTTTTAACAACAGATGACCAAATTTTATCGGAGCTGGGATCTACAGGAGGCATTTACAGTGCAGGAGGGGACCTTGTAAATGTGCCACTGACCAATGGAGGCTTCACGATAGATGCTACTGGACAGTCCTATCAGGATCTTCATGATGGCAGTCCGTATGACATTCCTCAGTCACCCTCTTCTATCTCCTCCCTTCCATCACATGGATTGCCATACAACATGGACAATTCAGGGGGGCTTTTACCCCATGCTCCTTTACGAGCACTGCCAGCTGCACCAACATCCGATATTTCCACAGAAAGCAGCATGGGTTATCCAGATTTCCCTACTAGTCCAGGCTCCTGGTTGGACGAGATGGATCATCCTCCATTTTAAAAAAAAAAAGAATTGAGGTCAGATCTTAAAGACGATCAGTTTGCCAAAACTCTGCAGACACCATATTCAGCCTTCAGAATTCTATCAAATAAAACCACAAGCTCCTTTCTAGGGACAATAATATCAAACTGATGCAAACGGCACCAAACCTATCATGTCCAAAATGAAGTTCAAGAAGCAAGTTGGAGGGGCTTTCAGAGACAATAGTTGAGAACACAATTTGATGACACTGAAATGGAATGTTTGCACTTTTGTGGGTCAAGATCTCCCTACCTAATCCTGGGGGGATTCTAGAGACATATTTTCCCACATTTCTCAAGTCACTAGGGGTCACATTAAACTGTGCTCATGAGTATTTTCACATTCATGTCACATGAATACAGCTGATGGGTATCCTGGACAATACTGCTGGTCTTCTTGAATGGCTTAGACCATTAGTTTTTGACATGCAGCCGACAATCTTTACCCATTTTAAAGCAGCATCTGTTGTGGGCTAGGCTCCTTTGTTTCCAGATAATAACAGAGGAATATGATTCATTATAGCACCTCATTGTTCACAAAGCAACTCCACAACACATATTTATTTGGTCCACGGCTGCTATTAGGACATGTGGCTGCAACTTTATTTCAGGGTCTCTGATCTGTAGAGATTTCTGACGTTACAGAACAATGATTCTATCTACCACATCTCAGCTACTTGTTGGAAGGGCAGATATCGACATAATACATTCACAAACCAGTACAGTATTTAAAGGGGTAACTCCTTAAACTAACACAATCATTAATCACAAAGCACATCCATTACTTACCAGAAAATGAGCACCGTAAAAACGTAGTTTATTTTTCTGCAGATTCATTCATAACACATCTGTACATAAAACACACTATATAATTCTATGCCTATTATATTCTTCATTTGATCTCTTAAGACAATACAGCATTTCTTGATGTTTTTTCCAATATGGTTGAGAACAAGTTACAGCTTCTGGTATTTCTATAGTCAACATAATTTATTTAATTTAATCACCCACAGTACACATAAGACATTTGTCCAAAATATTAAGATTTTCATTAATTCTCTGCTACTACCCCATCACCCTTGCTTTATATAAATAAGCACGAACACTGTGAATTGTCAATTTGTTTTTAAATACCATTATGCCCATTTTTTGCCCAGCATTGTTTGGTATGGTTGTCTTTTCACAAATATTTTAAAACCTTTCACCGGAAAAAAAACAGTAATTTTGACAGGTATGGCATATAGTGATAGTGATGGAAAGATCACAACGATTCCCCTAGTTTGGTAGGATTTAAGAAACCCATGAGATGATGGATTGTCTATTTTCTTATTGGAAGGTGATCTGATGCTGTTGGAGAAGTCAGGCAATGGAATAAGTTGCAAAAAATTGCTTTTTTTTTTTAATTGCGTTGCAATTACATTCAAAAAAGTTCATAAAAAGTTAGCAAATCCAACTTTATGAGTCCATGGATTACACTGGACAGCTATACCTGGGGTAACTGGATGTTTCATTACCAAGTGAAAACACAAGCGTGAGAAGGAACCACATTGGAGAAAATAGGAAAACCATTAACAAATCATAAAATTTGTGCAGGGTTTTACATTTCCACATGCTTTTATTATTCAGAGGTTTCAAGTAGATGCCGGGCCATGAAGAATAAAATTCACTACAATTTAACCACAGGGTCCAATATTCATTCCCCTTTTTGCACTGCAGTTTATCATACATGTTTTTTTCAAAATCACTTTCTCCATTTTCATCTATACATTTCTGTCTCTTAATAGCACATGGTCATACCCATTCCAAATACCATGTCAAAGCGCACATCCCAATCCTGACCTAGCACAATTTTGTCTGTTCGCACAACTATCCATATAATACAGCTTTATCTGCACAGTGCTGCCCCATCTGACAACACCTGCATTAAAAATGCTGAAAAGATTTTTATTTTTGGTTTAAATAGAGCCCTGGGGATATAAAAATGTTATATTTATAACACTTCGATTTGTAGATGCATCACAGTAGGACGGATTTTTTCTCTCTTGAGCAGTGGGTATTGATGTGCTCCACCCACATGCACTAAGGCACATTCAGCAGTTATCTGCCTTCCTTAATGTGTCTTCTTGATGTCCAGGACATTGACCAGGTTGCACAAAGTGTCAGCTTTCCTCAATGTGTATATACTGTACAGTCAATGCAGTGAAAGTCTTGTGATGTATTTATTGCTATGTGTCCGAGAAAGTTCCATATGTGTCTAATTCATGTAAATAAAACACAGTCTTCTTATCAAGCTTTGCCTTTGTTGTATATACACTCACCGTTCAATTTCCGTACCACCACTGTGCAAGAAGAGGACTACAGTTACCAACTACGCTGAAAAAAAACATAATGAAGAGCCTCAAGTATGTAAAACACATTGCAACATGCATTTTACTGTTATTTGTATAGGAACTCTTTACATTTTCCAAGAAAGACCCATTTTTGAGATGTAGAATTCAATGAAACCCAACTATTTGAAACTGGTTCCTAATACTGGTGTATTTTTGTGTTTTATCTATAAATATTATGTTGACAGGTGTGCTGTTCAAAGTGAATCCAAAATGTTGTGTTGGTGAGCTGGAACCCTACTTTAGGCAAGATCACAATGTTTTTTTTTTTTATAACGCACCAGACTTAGAAGTTGTGCATAGATTGTGGTCAGTTGATTCACACGTGAAGCTAAACTCACTAGCAAAAGATGGCCTGTTTGACCGTCTGTGCACAACTGACCATAGCTTATCTACACAAAACCTAGAGATATCCTCCATCTAGATACTATGGGCTCTATTTCTAAAACAGACAATATCACATTCACTGGCAGGGATCAAATACTGCCATTGAAACACATGGGCCTGGAGGATTCCCACCAGGAAATGCTCTGCTCGACCAGCAACTAGAGAATGGCACTGCATTTACCCATCTGTTAAATTTTTCAGAACCCTTCTAAAACTGCTAGCTGCCTGGCCATTATCCCTACAACATGCAGAAAAGGTAAGAATATATCCAAAGTCAGTATTATAGTTGTTATGCAAACCTCTATTGGATGGCTAGTGGTTTCAAGAGACAGACATTGCCTTTAAATTGTGGTATGCAGAAGCCTTAAGATTTAATGTCAGACTTTAAATTCCTTTTCTGCAAGGTTTTCTCTGTATTACGGTGAGATATTATGCAAGAAAAGGGGAGGGATAGAGAGATAGTGGCTCTTTACGGCAAATAAAGGTCTAACATAGCTTAAAATGCTTTATCCAAATAACTAAATATCTTTAGAAACAACATTGGTAAAAAGGCCATGACTTGATAAAACACTCACATATACAGCAACATATATATAATCACACACACACATGCATACACACTCTCCTGTCAATAGTAATTTGTGGTCAATTAACTCACACGTGTAACTGAACTCACTAGCAAAAGATGGCCTGTTTGATCTTCTGTGCACAAATGACCATAGCTTTGCAAACAGATATCCTACAATGTTCAAAACCAATCTTCCAATAAGATTTTTAGGTTCTATATTTTAGCAATGGACTGAAACAGCGCATCACATATCTATTCAGGCACACTACTAATTTTGCTCTACTTATCCACCAAATAAATATGAGGACACTAGGCAGTCTCATGTCAGAAGCCTTGTTAACCAGCAGAGGATTCAACACTTCCTCTCCTCCCTCCCATATTATTGCAGATGCTGGTCCCAGCCCCTTTTTGGGTTTTATTTATATCATCTTTTTTTAATCATTTTAACATTTAATGCTCCTCAATTAAAGTGTTTTTAGAGTGGATCCAGCTTAAATTGTGCATTAAGCACTTTGGTTAGCGGTAGTTAAGGGAAAGGAGGGATTACAGCCGAGCATGTGTGTGTCAGTGTATAGATCTTTGCAGAGAGCTTGGCTGTAAAGCAGATTATGCTGCAGCATTTGCAATGGCGAGGGTAGCGCACAAGCTGCATGCATACACTCGAAGGGCAGATTAACCCTTTTGTAGAAGGAATGCACAGAACCAACATATTAAAAAAAAAAAAGGCAGAATGTTTTTTTCGCACATTGGGGATTTTTGGACTACTAGCATTTTATACAACAGAGGAAATTACTCATTGCAAAGTGCCAAAGTCAATTTAAAAGCACTGCACCAAGGTGAATTAAAAGCCATTCTTGAAAGGGCACCACTTGTGGGAAGGTTTGCTGGCAGTGAACTTGCAGTCTAAGCAATGCTTTAGAAATTGTTTAATATGAGGTTTATGCATCAGTGAGCATATGCTTTATGTAACAGGACACAAGATATTTCATTAGGAATAGGGGAAAATGGCATTTGCTTAAAGGTGTATTTCATTTGGGAACATGCACTGCTGCATAAAAATGGACCTCCTAGCTCTGGATTAAGCCTTGTTGTTATAATAAATAGCTGGAGGGGCAATAACAAGGATAGATGCAAGCTAGCCCTCTTATTAGAGGTTGGAAGCCAACTCAATTCAGGGGCTAATGTTCCCCCCCCTCTTCTTCAGGGCTACAAAACATTTTTGCCAGTATTGGCACAGTCTATGATCTCTAAGAGACCATCACGGAAAATCCCTCTAAACCACCCTCAAATTATTATTGCAGCTCACTAAAGTTGAATCAGATCTAAAATGAAGTTAGCTTTCATTGTTTTGCAAGGAGAATTCCATGCTATGATAACTATAGGAGTTAGTGATCATGCGGACAACTAAGCATTATGGCCATTTTCTCTTTATAATGGACCAAAATATTAATGTATTGGCTTCCTAATTAGACTGGTTGATCTATAACACAAGTCCTTGCTCTGTAGAACCTGAACTAGGGGTTACCCCAGCATTTGTTTAAACTTGGGGTAGAACAAGTTTCCTTTCCTGGTCCAGACATCGAGAAGAGTAACTACAGTTTTTCTGCAGGATCCCCACATCAGACCCTAAAAATTCTATACATTTTTAATAAATTGCAGGTGTATTTTACAAGGTGTATTCAATACCTTTTTCCGTTTGGGAGTTTAGCGTTTGCATATTTCATTCATTGGCTTTATATTAAACTTCCTCGAGTGTACATTTATATTACATAGACTATATAGAGTAGTCTAATGAATCATGGGTCCATATAAGTTTATAAAACCAACAGCAAACCTTGTTGCATCTTTGCAAATAACACAAATCCTAAAGGGGGCATCCTATGTAAATCTGCTCCAATGGGTTTGTAAAAGTTCCATATAAATAAAACACCATTAGCTTTAAAGACACTTCCTTTAATACGTAACATTTGTTTCTGAATGTATAAAAGTAATACACGCAAAATATGAATGAAAACCGATGAGAAGTCAGACACATCGGGTACATACTGAGCAATAAAAAACACCAGAAACTGGGGCAAAAAATATAGACTTGTACAGTATGTCAGCTTTATTTTGACATTTTGGAAAGGCTTGGAGGCTTGTCATGTTCCCCATGTGTGGCATGTTGCTTTAGCATATTTGCTATTAGCTTGCTGTCTGTTGCTTCATCTGCTCGGAATCCATCATTGTCCACAATTAAAGGGTCAGCACCATGGTTCAGAAGAAAATCCACTATATCAGCAAACTCACATGCAGAGGCTGCAAAGCAAAGAACAGATCACACAATAAGCACCACAAAAGGAAAAACAGAATGCACCAATTCACTATTGAAGTATCTATTTGTTTAGTGTTCCAAAAACATGCAGATCACTTTAATTCAAACCAGTCATGAAATAAAAACCCATTCATTGATGAATTTCTTCTGAAAGAAGTAGGCTGACCTTCCAGTGAAAATACTGACTGCCTGGCTGTCATGCTGATCCTCTGGGAAAAGAGTTTTTTCAGTCAGTGGGCTGGAACATTTCAAAAGATGAAAATTTCCCAACTATCTGTTCCATACCACAGAAGAGCATCAATCAATGGTCAAGGTGGGGGTGTTCAGTAATGAAAGCCTCCATACTTGTTTAATGAGAGGTTTTATTCCCGAGTGCGACTCGGGGTGGATTTTACTTGCAAATAGCAGTAATCCCGAGTCACACTTGGGGTCGCCAAAAACATAAAAAAAAACACTTACCTTGTTCCTTTGGCATCCCCCGGCGTCCTGCTCGTCCCTGCAGGTCCTCAGGACAAGTCTTCTTCCTTCAATTTTCAGCTGGCAACTGCTGAGATGTTCTCTGATGACGGTGCGGGAGGAGAAGCGGGAAATTCAAATAATTTTGTATTGGATTCAACACAAAAAAACTGTATTGAATCCAATACAAAAAATCTTTATATTATACAAGCTACTGTACAGTTATACTACAGGTTTTAGTATTTTTATGCATCCTTGTTTTAACAGATTTTTTTTTTAATTTAATTTTTATTAAATTTATCAAATATTGGACATATTTCAGTGAGTTATGCCTAAGAATTTTAGACCTACAATGTAAAATAAATTTCAATGCAAAAAAATGTAACGCTTTTTGCATGAAAATACGGACAGAATTGGAAGGCCAGTGGGGTTAATGTCCAACGGCAGCAAATGCATCTGTATGCCTGTTAGTCATGGGTATACTAACCCATTCATGCATCTACATAATCAGGCAAGCAGGGATTCAAAAAACTGTAAATGTTGAACATTAAGGGCTCAATAACTATTATAAAGACACCACCTGCAGCAAAAGTGCGGAAAGAACGTCAGAAATAGAGTGGGGTAAAAAAGGATTGAGCACAACAATGTTCTTCTCAGTAAATATATTTCTAATGGGGCCATTTACATGAAATTTACACCAGTGTCATTATCAATCCAAGTAATCCAAATGTACAGAGAAATCAACACAAATAAATCCAATAATTATGTGTAATAAAGTGGAATAGCAAAGGGAATTACTGCAGGGAAGTATTAAACAAACACTCTTATAAAAATGTAATACTTGTTAGAAATGCCTTTGTTGGTAATGACAGCTTCAAGATGCCTCCTGTATGAAGAAACTAGTAAATGGCATGTCAATAGCCCCATTAGTAATATATTACCTAAGAAAAACATTGAGGTATCCAATACTTATTTCCCCTGCTGTGTCATTTCTCCAACTCAACCTAAAGTGGTCCTTGTCCACGAAAGTCCATTTACTTTATCTGAATGGCCAGTTATAATCTAAAGAGCCTTTAACAGAAATCTATTGTCTTGCTTGTGCAGTTGATCCCCACAAACTTTAATAGGGGCTGACTACATTGTCCCCATGTATTGGCAGGCGATCCCATAAATGTAGGGAAAGAACTGCTCAGCAAGCAACAAGGGGGTAAACAAATCAAAAACTTAATCTATGTGTTGACTTTAAAAGCATCACTCCCAGAATATATACAAAATATATGAAACACCTGGTGTGATGGACAAAGATCATACTGTTCTCCACATCAGACTGCAAATTAACTTAAAAGAACAGCGTGTAACTAAAAGTGTATGTGTGTATGTATAATTATACATGCATACACACACACACTACTAAAACAATAGAACAGCCTCTGCCTTTGATAGTTCCATTGGCAATTAACTCCCCTAGACATGGGCTGATAATACAGCAGGGACTCCTGACTAATGCATGCCTATGTATAATATATGTATGTATTCATTCTCCATATAGTTTGGAATGTGCATCTGGTTGCAGAACTGTTGCCGTTCCATTTTTGCATCTTCACCAGCTAAATATAGATGTACTAGCAAGTCAGTAATGTGATTCTCATTGGATGACATCTTTAAAAGGCTGCTTAAATATTATTGTACACTTTTTTTTGGAATATAAATATGTTTCCTCTAAGCAATACAGCCACTTTAAAATCCTGATTGTACTTCTTTTCACAGTGATGACAGGAGAGATGTATATTGCCTCCTCCCCATACCAGATGGGCACTGGTCTGATTTCAGAATCTCTGGCTTCTCAGGGAAAGCTGATTTCCACTGGGAGATCAGGAAAATAGTATTTCATACCCCTATTCCAGGGCATTTCCAGACTGGAGGCGGCACTGGAGGGAGGAGAACTCCATGCTGACCTTGGATAGTCATAAGCAAGGAAGATGGATTTACAGCCATTTTATTGGGTGCTTGACCTTTGCTATTACCACTTGCTGTCAGGTTGCAGATAACTTATGAGAGCGGATCTGCCCAGCACATAAAGAGTTTAGGGACAGGCAGATGTTACTTCAAGGTCCTGCTGTACATAGACCTTAAAATTCTGAGCAGCAACAGGCCACTGCAGGAAGGGGGAAGCTCAAGGCTACTCACAGATATAATATTCTCCAAAAACATCATAACAAGCACCATAAAGGATTTGTGCGACATTCCCAACTTAGTTGTTTACTGCTGTACTTTTAGGTTTATACCTAAAAAGACCTTGCTGCCAGGTCAAATCACTTTATAACAGACACTGGTGTGGCCATGAAAGAACTGTGGCTCTGATATACAGAACTTATGAATTTACAGCTGCAGGGTCTGGCAGGCATAGACAAAGCGTTGCCATTCCAAAGATTTTACCGATTACTTTCAATAGTAATTAATTTTGTTATTCGTTATTGAAAATCTGACATGAAAATATTGGACAATTACCACCCCAAATCATGAGGACAGGGTTCCCAAAAAACCTGCACTGATGCCGACAGTAGGGCCACTTACAAACAGCTGTAATATAAGCTCTGCTGTCAGAAGAGTCACTTATAGACCTTGGAGAGCTTCATGATAAAAATCTTACAACCAGACTTCCTGCTGTCAGTATTATGTTGAGGCTTTCTTAGGAGAATGGCATCAATCCATTCCAGTCTTTTACAGCACTGTGCCAATAGTATTCCACTTACACTATGCCCTGAAGAAACTTAAAGTTAGTTTCCCTGGGAGGGTTGGTTGTGAATTATTTTGCAAGTATTGCAACAAAAAAACTGCAACAAAACTAATAAGCAAATAAAACTATTAGGGGACAAGTATGAATTATTTTGCCGTGTTCAATAGAGGCAAACCAGAAGGTTGGCATGTTAGCGGGGCTTTAAGGGAACATTAAAAATTTTAAACATAAAGCACTCCAGACAAATACACAAAAATTATACAGATTTAGGATGACCAATTTGTTGTGTCAGAGAGTATTTCCTAAACCTGTGTGCTGCACTGCTGCCTATATATCTTCTAGTATGTTAGTGACGAGTCCGATCTCTGGACATGAAACAGCAGTCCCTTATCCACAGAGGGAATTAAAGGCAAAGAAACTGCAAATCTGGAAAAAGTGGTGTCACTTTTCCGATTGTGAGAACTGGAATTACAAATATATTGGCAGGTATGTTTAATCTTTGTGTTGGGCAGCATGGTGGCTCAGGGGTTAGCACTTTGGCCTGTGCAGCGCTAGGTTCGAATCCCAGCCAGGACACTATCTGCATGGAGTTTGCAGGTTCTCCCTGTGTCTGCGTGGGTTTCCTCCCACATCCCAAAAACATGCAGTTAGGTTAATTGGCTTCACCCTAAATTGATCTTAGACTACATTAATGACATATGACTATAGTAGGGACATTAGATTGTGAGCTCCTTTGAGGGACAGTTAGTGACATGACTATAGACTTTGTACAGCGCTGCGTAGTATGATGGCGCTATATAAATACTGTGTAATAATAATAAAAGATTTTTTGTTATAGAGGTTTTGCGTTAAAAGTAGTAGAGAAACCGCTACAAGTAGACACCATGAGATGCCTTCTATTACTTTTATTAGCTGGACAAATCTTTAGTACACTTTTCCCCATTTGCTTTCCTTTTGGTACTTGGGCTTAAATTTCCCTGGGTTAAAAGCCAATCGCCCTGTCCAGAGCACTGCCTTTATTACTTTTACACATCACCATTGAACATTTAGAGGCCTATATATCAAGCTGTAAATCTGACATTTACTGAAATATTCCCTAATTGAGATTTTCCAGGTTCATGTATTTCAATAGCAGCACTAGTTTCTAAATAAGGGAATGTTTCAATGATTGTCAGATTCAGTGTTTTATAAATAGACCCCTTGGGGAAGCAAAGGGTAACAAAAAATAAACCAAAAAAGAAAGAACTGTATTATGATGCATAACATTTAAGGCAGACCTACGGTGTCTGTTTTCAGGCAAGACATTTCTTTTAAGACATTTCTTTTCTTTCTAAAAATTATGGATTCACATTCAGTTGCCCAGAGAAACATCTATGCTGTATGTAGATACCCCCTGGCACCAGCTTTACCTAGGGACGAGGATTAACAGGGTGCCAATCACCTTGTCTCACAGAGGAAGCCCATGATAGGGTGCCCACAGACAATGACTGCCTGAGGTCTAGAAGTTTATTATTTAGGCTTTTATTTCATTTTCAATACTCATAAGAAATCAAAAGAACAATTGCACTGAAGAAAAAGAACCTACTTACCATAATGCAGAGGTGTCTGCCCTTCTGAATCCTGGGAGAGAAAAAATACACAGATCAATTGTGTGTACAAATTTAAGTATAGTTGTGCTAAATGGATTGGCAAAACTCCTAAAGATCCCTGTAAGAGTTGACCAGGTTCAATGCTTATTGATAAAATGTCACATCAGAGGCCAGGAAAGCATTAACGTATTCTAGTTCCCCAGTTTGGAGAACGATACATTAGACTGATATATGCACATTTGATGTCCCTTACTATCGAAGCGTCAAACATTTCATGTAAAATTAACTTAATTACTACAAACTTCATTAAATTGTGCTACAACATTAGACTTGTTATGAAATATAAAGCTAGTAATATTCACCTTTATCAGAACTTGTTCTGGTGGAGCAGGCAGTGGCTGCAAGAAGACATTTTGCCAGAGATTTGCTTTTTCTTTACACTTAGATACAACAGTAAACATTTCAAATATTTTGATGGATTTTTAGACATGCTGTTTTCTTTCTGAAGGCCCATTAGGACTTTTCATGCAGGGAACACGTTAACAGCAAAGTGAATACCGGCCCTAGATGTCAGAGGTGTAAAAAGGACAGGATTCCCCATGCACATTTCCTTGTTACTTTGCTCTTTCATGATAGTTACACTTTAAGAACCATTAAACTGTTTTTAACATCTGCATACTAACCACTGTGCTCCAAAATTTCTACTGTGTTGCCAACAGCCTAATCTCTGTATGTAGTTTCACAATTAATAGAAATTCACTTACTGCACATTAAGTTGAATCCAAGGCAAATATAAACTTTACAAATGTTTAATGGTGCATTATAAACTTTATATTTGCCTTGGGTTCAGCTTAATGTATAGTAAAAAAATTTATAATGTGTGTGTTTATAATGCGCCATTAAATATTTGTAAACACAATTTTTTAAATGTATTGCAGGTGCAATGCAAAAGCTGCACCACAGTTCACAAGAGAAGAAAACTAGCAGAAGAGCACATCAGTCTGCTGCTTCTCCTTTAACTGTCCAGTCACGGGCTAAGAGATTGAAAAGTTCTGTCACTGTTCTGTAAATGCAGCAGAGAACAATCAGGTATCTCGCCTTTTTAGACAGGACTGAATAAATCTCCGAATTGGATGGACAGATATAGAGATAATTTGGAAGGTAGAATAGTACTTTTTTGTCAGAGTTGAACTTTTATCTGGTCAATACATTTTGTGTTGTGGGAGGGGACCATGCACATTTACTTTTTTACAATCCAGGCTTGACATTACACAACTTTTTTATATTTTCTTTAGTGGCATTAGACTATTTAGCCTGTATACCTACAACACAAATGCTAAAATTCCCAAAAAAAAAAAAAAACTAAATATGGAGTATATGGTTTTAAATATGTAATTGCATTATAGGAAGAAATAGTAAGCTAATGAAAGCTATTAAAAAGGCTCAAAGTATTGAGAAGGGTATCTATAGCTCGCTGCTCCTAATTTCCAATAAAAAGAATAAAATGTATAAAAAAAAAAAAAATAGTTTTGGTTATGAATTAAACTAGTGAGCTTTAAAAAGCTTAAAAAATGAAACATTACTTCTGCTGGTTTTATTTTTTTTAATTTCCACACTGTATTACCAGCTTGCATTACGCCTATCAATCTCTTTGCAAAGGATTGATTTCCAGTTGTGGAATCGATCTCAGCCCCCGGCTATTAAGGAGATACACTGTAGAAGATTAATTGAATTCTGTTGTCTGGCCACAATTGTAGTTACTGTTGAAGTTTGCAATAACAGAATTGTAAATTCCACGCCTATCTTTGTCCATGAGCAGACACTTGTATCCCAACAGGGTTTCCTTCCAACATATTAACACATGTAAAGATTAAACAAAACACTGACTTACAGTGCTAAACATCTATTGTGTCCTAAATGCTTTGTACAAGTAGGAGTGCGACAAGTGAAAAGACTGATGGACTGCAGACCACCCAGTAGTGCAGTGGTTAAATTAAACTGACAGTAGCTTTAATAGGTGGTCCCAAGAGCATGATCACTGAGGTTAATGAATACAAGGATACACAAAGCTGCACAGTGCTTGTGAATTCCACCTGACCCAGGCAGAGGGAGAGACAGAATAGGGGACAGATGATGTGGGTGGAGGATGGGATGGGAGACTCGTGGCAGCCCTTAAAAACAGCCAAGCATCTGAAGCTTGCCACGTGTTCCTGATTGGATTAACATCTTAGTTCCCAACACACGAGAAGAGTGCGTCTGAAGGGATCATGGAAGGTAACAAAGGTCTCGTCCCGTCATCTATTGTGCATATGGCCTGGGAATAGCAGCTAAATTGTTCCAAATGGTCTAGGATTTTAGTGAATTTACCAAACACAATGTATGTAAAGCCAGCACTCTTCAATTTATATACATAGGAAGTTGATCAAAAAAGGAAAAATTCTAAGTGGTAAAATAAAACTGAGCGTTCTTCGTCCACTGTTTTCAGTTCCTTTAAACTACATTTGTTCAGACAGGTTTTAAAAACACCCAGATTAGACAAATTTATAGGCGGTGAAAAGTTCGTTTTTTGTATAAAACATCACCAGAACACCGTCTACTTAGTCCAGCCTACAATTGTGTAAAATATGGCAATTTGGTTTACTAAAAAAAATTCACCAAGAAAGAACCCAATTTTTTTCGGAGTAATCTATCCATTATACTAGATTTATTTCTGGCAGTTTCAACATACAGACCTTGTTTATTCAACTGTTGTCAGAAACCTTCTACAGGCATGGCCAGATAGTGTTGAAAAGAAGCAGAAATGTTCTGCTGTCATCTTACACCCATTGGGTCGATGTTGTCAGTAGCAAAATCTTTACATCTGATGAGTAGGCAGAAGCAGAATCGCCATTTTCCATAATGGACCCTTTTAGGTCTTACCAGCAAGTGTCAGAATGACATATCTGTCCGGTACTGATGAAGCAAATCCAACGAACAGATAAGAGACCTGTTAGCAATCATGTCACCAGAAAACATGAAGTTTTAACCTACTTTATCCAAAACACATATGGTTAAATTTTACTTTGACAAGTTGGCAAGCATTTAACTCAAAAATGTTATACAGACGTTTCAGTAATGTCTTGGGACACTTTCTTGAAAGGATTGTTGTATTGTTTTTTGTTACATTAGGGAGAAGAGGGAAAAAAAAAAAAAAGCAAACTAATTTTACTAAAACAAAAAAGTGGATATTTTATTTATATTTTTTCTTTTATAATAAATGAGTTTGTATTCAAACTGATGAAAAGATCCAGCCTTACATCCATCTCTAATGACATTATGTCTTTTCTAAAAACCACAAGCAAAGCAATTGTATCAGACTCTCTAAGAGAAGAGAAATATAAGAATCTCCAATTCCCAAGAAATAAAATAAGAGTTGGAGAATTACATAAAGTAGTATGAGATCATAACGAGTCTGCTGCACAGAGTATGACCCATACAAGTAAAATCGTACCCAATCAATTATATTCTAGAAGTCGGTTATATCAGATCAGCAGGACATTGTCTCACCATCTATACATAAACATGGTCAATGCCAAAGAGAAAAAGGGAGGACTGCCACCTAATAGGTACCAGGATGAGACATCTCTGTTCACATTTAAAGGTCACTGAAGTGGACAATGGGTATGCGATGCCCAGTTATGCTGGCACAGTCTGACTTGGCTGAAAGAAAGATGCAGACAAATATTCTTGGCTGAAGGTATCTTGGAAAACTTGTATGAACAATCTTCTCTCCAGGACAGTCTGTTTCCCTATAATATGCTGGACAGTTAGCGTGCATGTTTGTGTTTTCTTCTATTACTACAGTTGGTGTTGCTTGTGTAAAAACACTACTGCATGTAAAAGTGGCTTCATACTCATTTAAAAGAGCGCTCAAAACCCATTTTTTTCAAACATGCCTACCCGTTTTCTTCTGTTTTTTTGAAACCACCATTACTTCCCACCACTGCATATCTCCCATCCTATTGTGTGTGAAATTCCCCCACCTACTAGATTGTAAGCTCTTCGGGGCAGGGTCCTCTCCTCCCTATCACTCTCTGTATTAGTCTGTCAATTGCAACCCCTATTTAATGTACAGCGCTGCGTAATATGTTGGTGCTTTATAAATCCTGTTTAATAATAATTAATAATAATAATACACACACGGTCATACGAGAACACAGCAGGAGAAAACACTTCCTCCAAACAAGTGCCTGCAAAGCATCAGATGGCATGCCTGGTTTAACCCTGACCTGCTTATACTAATCACTGCAAATTGGACTGGTGTTCAGTCTGGCAAAGCACAAACCGTTATTCCTAAAAAATAATCTGCTGTATTCACTTATATCACATTAGGTTACATTCCTTCTGGAACGGTTTGCAATAATTGCTAAGGGCTCATAACAACCATAGTGCATAAGGACCCATGTGTTTTAATGAATGATTTAAAGTGTAATAGTACAACACATGGTAAAACACACTATATACATGTTCTACCATTCATTCTTTACTGCACATAATATACATACTGTGCACGCTAACACTGTTTACAAAGTACCGCACAGAAGTTACATCTTAAAGATTCTGCAGGTGCATTTTCTCAGTCCTTAAGCCCTAGTGACAGCCACTGCAGTCCTACATTGTTAGGATACCAGAATGTTAGATCTCTTGTTTTATAAGGAGATAGTTTCCGTTTTTATTCCCCAGCTGCTGGAGAAGCCTGAAATAAGGCAAGTAAAATTGCCATCTACACTGCAAGGGTAGGGGCAATGTAAGAGTAGTCCCATTGTAAGGGCGGTTTTCTAGTTTGGGATAAAATGGAGAAAGGTTAGCATTACTAAGGGTTTCATTATTGACTTGGACCTTGTTTGGTAGATTTCGCTTATTTTCTGTCCTCACAACATGACTAAAAGAGAAAGCAAGGAAAACCTCCAAAAACAGAGATAGCAATACAATGCTGATGGAGGTTCCATGTTTCCATTGTTTAAAACAAGTTTTAATGCAGTGTGTCCCTGTTATATTTTCATTCACTTCCTGTCCTGCCACATTCTTTTCTGCTAAAAAAAATAAAAACAGCTGCCAAGTTCGCCCAGGGGATGTAAGGCTGGGTACACACGTGCAATAATCATCATTGGAAAGGATCTTGAACGATGACTACCAACAGCACATTAGATCTCAGAGGCTGCAGAAAGTCTATGGTTTTCCAATAAAATAGGCCCTGTTCCCAAGACTTAGGCTACCTACACACGTCAGATAATTCTCGTCCGATAATCTCCTCAGGGCTGATATCAGATGAGAATCTTGTTTGTGTACAGTGCTTGGTGGACGATCGTAATAGAAGTGAAGGGGAGAGAGCGCAGTGGGGTGCTGCTCCGTCGTCCTTCCCCATCGAGCAGATATTTGCACCATCTATCTATGACTCCATACATATGATCTACATCCAATTAAAGGGGCATTTAGGATCATGGAACCAACAATGTTTGGCAATCATCTGCAAATCCCAACCACTTGCACACATTTAAAGCCAAAATAAATACAGAAAATGGATAATTTCATTACCAGTTTAGCTGTAATTGTTTCATTATAGTCTGAACATCCTACAAGGCAATTACATCATTAGCAAGCTGATATTTTGGTAACAAGCACTACTTTTTTGGCCAAGATGGAGAAACCTCCAGTACCAACTCATACCAAATAATCTACTCTCCTCAGCTCTAAATCCAGGACACAAAATGGGGGCAAGAGGAAGATGAAAGGAGGGGACAGGTGGGAAATGCTCTGAGCAGACTGCAGCTTTTACAAATACATACAGAAATAATTAAAATCTAAGGGGTTTAGAAGGGTTAATCTGCTTTGTATAATCTGAAGCATAAAGCCAGCACAATCGCAGCTCAAGACCGGCTGTGCCATATCAGAGGCGGGAGCACAACAGGAGGGGGGATAAGGGTGTAGGGAGGATTAACAAAGCCTGGAGAAAGGCAGGGAGGCCTATTAGAGAAATATATTGGGAATGAGGTTGTGCTGCAGTGTGGTGAGAACACGATGGCCTGAGCAGCCGTGCATTTGATGGCCCCAGTGTTAGAAAAGAGGAGATGCTGATGGGGTAGCAAGGTATGCTGGCCCACATGCAGCATCAACAGACCCATCTCCTCCATGTCAGGCTCAGCAGCAGGTTGAGGGGTCAGCAGAGAATACCTTTCATACCGTGGCAGCTGAGAGTGCTCAGCCTCTGCAGATGGAATCATGGAAATTGGATTGCGCCCATTTACCATCCTGAAGTAAAGCACTGTATTTATCCTATTACCAGGGACATTGCAAGAGCAGTTCCATTACTTCCCCCTCCCTGCTCGGGCTAAGTGCTGGCCCCCCAGCAAACCTGTCACACTCACTGAATACCACTGTTACCTTAAAGAACTTTAAGCAGAAACTCTGATATAGTTACTAGATAAATGGCTTACATTCCTACACATATACAGGTTGTAAAAATGGGAACAGTGTTATTAAATTGGCTAATTTGCATTTGAGCAGACACCCAGAATAAAAGATAGATGGGTGTCAGCTTTCACTATTAAATGATAATACGTAGCCACATCAAGAGCAGGGGAGAAGTTCCTACTAGTCTGAGGTCCTTATAAAAAAAAAAGTGCGGTTTTATCAATTTATAATATGGCCAGATCATATGTGAGAAATGCTTGCTAGAAGACTTGAAGTCTGGCTATTACACATGGTTCTGAAAAACAAATTAAAATATGAATTGGGAACTACAGTTAAAATTAATCTGTCAACCCCATAGCATTTACCATTACAGCAAGTCCAAGTAAGTTTGGGCAAAAGTTTAAAGAATTGCAGTTTGTGCCATTTGTCTCTCTCAGGGCTGCAGAAGGATTCTTCACACATCTTTTAGGCTAAGCTGTAGTAACATGCATGTTCCCAGAGCCTACAATGACGCAAGTTATGTGCATTGGGGTGCTTTGGTGCCAGTCACACCTAATGGAACCCCAGTGCATCGTGCCATTACAATGCACACTAATGCACTCATCCACACAGTTACAGAGAGTTACAAGTATAGTGCATGCAACTTTTTTGGTGCATTTACATACAAAAGTGTGGGTCATGTACTTTAGAAATTGCTGACTCACAATTATGCAAATCAGAAGTCTTTAGTAAAGTTATATTTGTGGATATGTATTGTGTGTAAATATATTTGTGGATATGTTCTGTAAAAAAAATAAGGTTAAGGAAAAACAGTAAAAATGCAACTATCTGGGAAACTTTGGTAGAAGCTACACAAAAATTGAAATAAAAAAACAGAACTTCAGCTTCACTACAAGTTATGGTCACTGCTCTGAAACCAATATACATGCCTGGGGATGGTAGCTTTGCATCCAAACCTCCTCAGGTGCTTGAATTTTCCTTCCAGATAACATAAGTACAGAGAAAACTAAATATCTTGGAATAATTTGTCAAGGAAGCATGTGGCGGAGTCTGGTCTTGTTAAGCTGTGGTTACAGAATGACCACGGAGTTCTATCCAGAACATTGGCTATATGCCATAAGATTGGCCTTCTTGTCCCCCCTCAGAATCATGAGCTTTACAAACAGTGGTGGACATAGTGTTTCTTTGTGCAGAACTGATTTGGGGCTTCCATGGGGCACCTGTTGGGTAAGGAGGGTATAGGGCCCTTGCGCAGTGGCACACTATGCACCACTCTATGTCCATTTGTTTCCAAAATGCTCTCAAGTGCTTATCATTGCCTAATAATAACCGATACAAAAACCCAGCAGTCACAAGCAATATTAGAATCTACTAGATCTTATATGACCATTGGTGTGTGAAACCAACATTAGTTAAAAGCCATGGAAGATGGCTCAAAAAATGTTTGTTACTGACCTACTTGCCAATAAGGACCTAGGACTGATCAACAGGCAGATAGCTCAGCCAGAACTACAACCAATGAGACAACTGCCTGCCTTAAGTCTAACTGTTGAAATGTAAAGACTGTATAGCGTTCTTCATGTTTCTCTTGTAAATATTGGTGATTTGTTAAAAAATTTTAGGAACTGAAAGATTCCTGCGTGTGTTAGCCTTTAAAGTCCGATATTTGTAAATCTCTGTTCTCTGACGGCTCAGTACACATGTGCAGCATCCTACACTCGGATACACCGCTCTTGAAGCCAGCACTGCTTCTAAACAAACACTTATGCTAGAGTTGTATTCTCTATAGTGAAAAGTAACTATTGAATGACAGGTTCCCTTTAAGCAGGAGTCCTCCTACAGCTTTATTTTCTGGGCTTTTTTGGATGCTAATCCTCACAAACGAAAGTTAAATACCATGACTTACAAGAGTGCCAGGAGAGCAAAAGTGAATTCAAGCAGTAAGCATAATGCAGGACCCAAGCTACAAGTGGAATCAGTTTTGTACTACATGTAATAACAATATCTGCCTCCCCTGGGATTTGGAAATAAAAAAGAAGGGTAAGGGGTCTTAAGAGGCTCAAAGGGAGTGTCACGGTGCATGTTTTGCTATCGCCTGCTAATCCTTTCTGAGAGTTTCCTAATCTGCCTTGTGAGATGTCAGAATTGAGTTTGAAAAGAGAGCACAAGATGCTGCAATGGTTATTGGAGTGAGGGTCTGTGCTAAAAGGATCAGGAGGTGCTGGCTGGAGGGGGCTGGGAAAAGGATAAAGCTGGAGGTCTAATCAAATCAGCTGGGAAAGCTTCAGTCTCTCAGCAGTAACCTTGCCAATCAGGGAGGGATGGAAACATGTCTGTGCACACTAATCCCTGGGTGTCCTTCACCCCATCTGAATCTTATGGCAACCCCCAAAAAAACACTTACATAGCAGCACAGTCACATTCAGAATTCCCAGAGTTTCTGGGTAAGAAGCAATAGCAACAAAGAACAGATCAGCGTTTTTAAATGTAGCATATCAAACTGTAACCACACTGGCAGCAAGCAATGGGTGCACCAACCACTTTATAAGCTTGGTAGGTGTAAATTACTGGCATGACTAGTCGTACACCTGTAGGTCAGGCTTATGCTGTATGCTGGGAAGGTACAGATGGGAGGTGGAGTGGTGTCCTTAGGGAGAAATATTTATGGGTATTGATCTGTGGTGAGAGCAGTAAGGAGGGAGGACTCTGCCCTCAATTAACTTATGAATCTGAATCCAATACAGCCAGAGCTCTGACCTCGTGCCTCGTTCTGCCTGTGCTCATTACAGTTACCGAGACCTCTTTACCCCCTCCCGGACCTGAGCCGGCGAGCAGACTGGGATGCTGACTGATAACCAGCTTGTGACATCACTCATTCACTGCCAATACCAATTGACCAAACCTCTATACCATCACATATAAATTAAGCTGCCATCTGGACATTGGGGAAAACAATGTTATTTTAACATGTTATTTTAAATTGCAAAAAAAAAAAAAAAAAAAAAAAAAAAAAAAAAAAAAAAAAGAATCCTTTTTAATCCATGTTTATGGAAAATATTACATACTATTAGTAATATATTGGTACTACTGGGATGCTCACCAATGACAAGCACAGTCTATAAAGTCTTGATTGACTCAGCCTCTCCTAACAGTTTATCTATTCTAACATTATTACAGATAATTACTCTTATCTGAATAATGAAATTATTCTCATTACCTACTAAACCCTCCCACAAAATGTGTCTACAATACATGTTCAACCTATGAGCTTTGCTGGAATCCTAACAATTTGAAGAAATTGGTTTTTTTTACAACAAAAGTGGCGTTATACTATAACAATGTGACCTGAAGGCTTCTACTTCTACATCATAGCTCTTAATGTTCTTAGTGACTACTTCCATTTACTATTTAGTAAGGCACGCAGTTATCCAGGGGAGTAAAGACCAAATAACGTAAAATTTTTCTGAAAATAAAATAATTATTGTGCTTGTCCTCTTAAGAACACAGTGGGAGCAGTGCAGTTTCTGCTAACCTCCACCACTGACAGAAGATGACACTATGGAAGGAGAATGGCCACACACATATCCGAATGGTTTTTTGGACACGTATGGAGATGTGAAGACCCAATGAATAACTATTTGTATTACCGGTTTATCTGTTCACATTGATTAGAGTTGTTCTTTAAACTGCACTAAAAAGTGCAATGTTCATACAGACCCCATGTGTACCATGTCTGGTTGCAACTTGTGTATTAAAGTTTGGTCTCCAGGCAGCTCCCCCTTTTCTATAGTATGGATTTGTTAGAACAACGTACATACTAATGGTTGCCAAGCAGATTATTCTTTTATCAATTTTTTTTAATCAAAAATGTCCCAACATACAGAGGCCAAAGCTAAAACATGACCACAAATCTATACCAACGCTTTAATTTGTTATAATGACATTTTTTTTTTGTTGAAATCCCATTGTTTGCAGTGGCTCTCTGCAACGTACACAGTCGTAATTTATAAAGTTTACTGAAAATGTATGTAAAGGATTACACTGATTATTTTGATTCAGTCTGAAACTGTAAATGTGATCTGTGATTATATGCAGAAAGGAAATCTTCTATCCAATACCTGAATGTAGGAGAACCTTGGTGCTCTTAGCTGTCTGGGCTGCAGGTTGTTGTCAGTAATGAGATGGATTTGGCAATGGATTGAGCGCTCAATAATAATGTTGTTTGTGAGAATCTCTCCCAGTGGAGACGCTCACTCTGCTATTTATTATCTCAGGATTGTCTTCCTCTGAAAGCTTCAAAAAGACCCCCACCCTGCTACTTGTGTCATCCCCCATCTCTAAAAGACAATCTATTTATAACCAAATCTACCATCCAGGGCTCATATGGAAAGGGGTGTATTTTAAGGGGGGATTCAGTTTAAAGGTTACTTCCCAGCCCCCAAAACTTTCATAATGATGTATGAATAGGTTCAGGAATAAATTTGTAGAGCAAGCATGGGCACACTTCTACGGCCTGTTGGGCTTTATAATATGGCCTGCTTTTACGAGTTATTTATATCAGTCCATGCAAACACTCCATCCAACCGACACTGGCATGGCTCATCTGTCAAGTTTTAAAACTCATTGTGGCCCCAAAGCCAAAAACATAAAGCACTTACGGTAAGCCAGCACAATGTCTGCACCAAATCATTAATTGCCCACCTGCAACCTGGACCAGGCCGTCTGCAGTCCATACAAGAGTCCTGTTGCGATATGGATATTATTGTTCTTTAAACGGCCATATCAACAAATAGTTTCTAATGCACGTAATGTTTTTTTCGTGGAAACAATGAGAACTTCACTTTACACAACACACAAAGAGGAATATTTTGGTTCTGGCTGGCTTGTGGAAGTCTGAACCACCAACCAGTGTGGCACCCGTACATAGACTTGACGTGTAATTATTACCTGCATATTTAGGTCAGCATCATGGTAATAAAGTATAGACACTAGCTCTAGGTGTCCTCTATCACAGGCCCAATGGAGAAGGCCACGGCCCTGTAAAAGATAACAGCACACACAGTTATACATATACTTTATATGAAACTGCCCATTTACACAAGCCCATAAAAGTGTCTGAAATAGGAACATTTTTTTTATAGACCCCATAACAGAATAATTCCTTCTTTCAACCATGATTCTGATCCAATTTTTTGGTATTTTGCATAGGGTGCATATTGCTAAACAAGCCTAGTAATTGGGCCAGATAATCTTGCAAAAATAAATTAATACATAGTATGCTTTAGCAAACAAGTCAGATTTTCTGTCCAAATCTTGGACAGACTTACACCACACTAAAAATGTAATGTCAAACAGAGTGAAAGTCTTGCCACTAAAGAGGTCTCTTTGGCAGATAACACTCTTGCAAAGGCTAATCTCTGAGAAATCCAGCAAACATGCTTATCAACATAACTACTGGTTCTGAAAGAGTGTTCTTTCTGGGGTCTGCCAAATGTCACTATAACAAGCAATGATTCATATAGAAAGACAACCAACTGCAAACCCATATTTTTATTTAGAGCAAAAAGAAACAGGTTGCTGTAAAGCCTAATATACCCCAAGCATATTTGCACCTTTCCGTCACTACCCCACAGCTCAATTTAAAGCCAGGAAGAAATATTCAGAACTTCTGGGTGGGGGGTATGTGAATTCACCTATGCGATAATGCTGGGACAGTCAGTGTTGTCATAAGCCCAGTCTAAACCACGATGTTGGTGAGGAAATAAAAACTCATCCCCCAACTAACCTTACAAGTAAAACTCACATTAAAGACATTTCACAGCAACTTTTTATCCACTAGATTAATAGCAAGAATATATCACAAGCATGAATGAGCTGACAGTATGTAGGTAAAATGACTTCACATCACAAATGGAAAAAATATGCAACCAGTGGGCTGCCTAATATGAAAGTCTAGATCATATCACTAATACCGTAGGGAGATTAATATAAAATGGTAAGCACTCAGTAACCCCTCCCAATCCTCATTAATTCCCTGTGTCTCAGGCTATGAATTGATAATTCCATGTCAAACTTAAAAGAGACCATATGAAGGGACTGCTAAAAGCACAAGTATGAAATGGGTACATGAAGACAAAGTAAATAAAATAAAAAACCTAGACCTTAAGCTGCTTCAGGTAATAGTAAGGATATAGGCCTTATAGTGAAAATACAGCATAGGGTCTATTGATGTAAAGAGTCCAAATTATAGACCAAATTATAGACCGGCAAACAGGCTGTTTAAACAATCATATACACAAATAAGGCCTATTTTGTTATAGATGAAAAGCCACTTTATATAATTTACTGTGCTCTTTACCATATCTAGAAAGGGGAGAGTAACCACCATTTGTATTAAGGCGGGAGGAAGAAAACCTAAAGTAAACTGTTTTGATTACTGTAATATTATTTGTATTCCTGACTGTAATACATAAAAATGTATTTGGGGCATGATTTAAAAGTAGTGTGAACCAAAGTCCTTTTGCAAATTTAGATAATCTATACATAGAGATAGAAATCCAGCTATTAGTAATTTTTGCTGCAGCGTGACATACACAAACACACAAAACAGAAACGCAGAAAGATATTTCACAAAAAGCCTTCCATCCTGGTGTACAAGTAGTCTGATCAAATATCTGAAACTGATAATAGGACTTATGCTAGCCACACATAATACAATGGGAATTCAATTAGTAGTTCATGCTGCAATACACACTCACAGATGTGCTTGACAGTAGAACAGTAAGAGCACCACATCTGTTTCAATAGGATATTTATTTTCCGCCTCAGTTGATCAGTATTCACTCTGAGGTAATTTGACAGCTTCAGCTAGGTTTGTTTGAAAACAATACCACACATAGTAATGACTGATCAGACCGAGGAGAGAAAAAAATAAAAGTTAGAAAAGATACCTTAATCATCATAATTGATGTGGGTAAAATAAAGTCTGTAAGTGTTAATGCCAAAGTCAAAAACCCAAAGGTAGTACTGCACCAAGAGAAAAGGTTGGAGAGGCTATTAAACTATTAAGGTCTTTTATTGTCTTTACAGCAGCCCCAACTTCTTGTTATGGGTTTCATTCAGCAGATCCAAAGCAATGAAGTGGGTAGATGGGACAATCGACCTGCTCCATAGAAGTAAATAGTAAATCTTATATCTAGCAACTCTCTTTCAGTAAACAAGCAGAACTGAACTCTGTAAATCAAACAAACAAACTTTCACACTTTGTGCCTGATTTTTTTGTTTTTTTTAAGGAAATACTGATGTTGGAGTTGTGCCAGGTATCCCAGAATCCCCCAGGGCTGCTGGGACTAAATAAACTTACATGCCCATATGCAGGAGTTACTGTCATCAAGATGACTAAAAACCAGGAAGAGAAGATTGTGCCACTCATGATGGTACAAGGACAAGAGAGCATTTTTTTTTTAAAGTTGGGCAGGTAGGTAAAAAGCATCCTTTTGTAGAAGGGACATGGACTGTACCCACTGTAAAAAAGGAGCTGCTGGATCACAATTTAAGGGTAAGGGTTTATTTCTGGTTTAAGGGCCCCTATTACAATATGCATTATAGTAAGAATATATTACCATGCTTTAATAGGCAGCCTATTCTTTTTGAATGGACTAGGAGTGCACCTTTAAGGAACCAAGTCAATGAAAAATAAATGGGGGCTATCATTGCTTTATTTATTAGTTCTCTGGCTCAAGCAGCTAAACACCCCCAAGCAGGACCTTTTTTTTTCCTTTTAAACACAATGCAAGGCAAAAAGTCAGTAATACATACCTCATCATCTGTAGCTTTGATATCAATTGTCCCTGCAGCCAGGCCCTGTGATATTCGTGCAATATCATTCTCCCGGCAGTAGTCAAAGATGTCTTTATCTTCATCCCTGTGAGAACAAAGACTTGGTGAACATATTGGTCTCACTAATGGCACACATTTCTACACATGATGCATCAATAAGTAAAAGACTTGAGCTTTGAGCACCTAGTTTGAGTTATGAAAAATAAATTATAAGTGTGTATGTTGTAAAGCACAAACAAACTTTGGATTCCTGAAAACCAAACTGGACTCCTCTAGACATCCCTGGGGGAAGCCTGCTAAATTAGAATCCGATTTCAGATCAGAATCAGATTTAAGAACATGAATACTAAGAATAAAATACCTGTACTGAATGAACTGCCACTATATGGCAGCCACCTCCATTTCTTTACGACTACAACCAGATATTTAGGTCAGGAACCCACATCTAGCAACTCCTATCAATAAAGCTTAATAATATGCAAAGCACCTGTGTTTGTTTGCTATATGGAGACTATGTAAACTTTTTTTTCTCTTCATTTTAAATTATTTGAACCTTCTGGCTTCAACATATTTGAAATGTATTCTATATGAACAAGCATCTAACTCAGTCCTTTGTTAGCCAGAATTTAATACACAAAATATAGAAAACATCTCAAACATGTTAAGTTCTAACTGATAAAACCAGCAAAGAGAAAAAGGAAAGGCTGCGTATAAGAGGTCCTCATAACTTCCTCCTGGTACCATAGGGACCAGAATTACATCACCTGTAATTATTTCTACTCTTTAATCAGCCAATGCTCACCGACTCTTAGGGACCAAAAGAAGCAAAAGCTCATTAAGAGCAGCGTCCACAGCCCTTGGTAGCGCAGTGAGCTTTTAATTGCTTAGTGTGATTAAAGCAGTGGTGCGAGAGTGATCATTTTCATAAGAATGGGGTAATGTGGGCAAAGGGGGGGTTGGCATCCCTGAGGTGCCCAGCATACACACACTGGGCAGTCATGCAATTATTCACACCAGCTGATCTGCTCCATGGCTGCATGAGCACAGTGTTGAAGGTGGGGGAGAAGCAGTCTTAGGAGATAAAGGGGCTCAATCTTATGCACGATAAGTCAAGTAAAGTAGACTGGATATGCCATTCAGGAGAACATCAGACTCCTAACACATACCAGGGCATATATCTGGTATTGCTACTAAATGGACAGAACCGCTGATGACTACATACAAAGATCAACCTAAGCTGATCTTCCATCAATGACCATTAAAGATTTTTACACCAAACTGATGTTTTCTATGCAAGGTGTGACACACTTTTGCCCTCCTGTTCCTTAGCTAGTTTAAGGTTCAAACTAATGGGATCCCAATCTTAACTCATCATGGTAATACTTCCCATGAATGAATACAGTTAGGTGTAATATCAGACAAAATACATTTACAAGCATAGCTTTATAAATAAACTGGTTCTGATAAAATGCCAATATTATTTCAATCATGTGAGTGCATCCTTCAAAAATGAAGTGTACCTATTTGGATACCTTACTCAGCTTTGGAATTTTGTTTCATTTGAAGATTACATTTCTAGTAATACAGTAGCTCTTTGGGATAGATGCATCCTAGTACAACAAAAGTCCCTTTTCCTTCCATTCTAATTTGCAACATTTAGATCAACAAGCACACTTATACAATATTTCACAGAGCAGTGTGCAATGTGCATGGCCAGTAAATTCTGCTACTCTGTGCACATCTCTGTAAAAGCAAAGGCCTAACTGCCTGGCCACACAGACTGACCTGTGGTACTTAATGCCAAAACAGTCCATTTATCTAGAAAAGTAACTAATCAATTGCAGAGTCCATCAATCATTCCTGGTTGAACTAGTCGGGGCTGAGCAGAGAGGAGAGGACAGATGGCTGCCTGAGAGAGAAGGATTAATTCAATTCTGATAGATTACTGCAAAGCTTCATGGAACAAGAAAAGAGAGGAGGACGAGAGGCACAGTGGAATGTGGGAGACCTGGTATGTGAACAGAATGAAAGTATAAAATGGTCACAGGAGGGACCGCAAGAAGAGACGTCAAGTTTGCACATTCATAAAAAGATGATAAAGAATGAGTGGGGGATCCCCCTTCAATTACCTAAGTGGTTCCTGCAAACGGCAAAGGCAACTGACCACTCGTCCACCAAAGCTACCAATGCTAATAATCCTGTGCTCTTCAACAGGCTCATCAGCAGACTGTAAAAAAGAGAGATTGTATACATCAAACTTTGGAAAACAAACAAAATGTAAATCATGTATCTAAGTAAATAGGTTTACAAACAAATCTAAAAACAAAAAGGAGTTATGATTTTCTTACAAGTGAAAGTAGCAGAAACAGTTTACCTTTAACTCTTTATGGCATGTCCAAATAGAGTAGGAGGATGGGGGAGGAATAAATCAGTCCTCTCATTTCTCCTGGGTTTGTTGATTTGAGCCTGAGCTACTGAGCTCTATAACCGGACTTTCAACTTATGAAAATAAGTTTACCATGTGTTTAGGGTGCCAAAAATAGGACAAGAAACAACCAAAAAGGTAAATATCAAACAAATTAAAACATATCTAGAATCTTATTTGATTTCACACATTCTGGTAAATATAGGATTGACGATGTCTTAAATCACCCGTTTAAAAAAAAAAAAAAAAAATTAAATACCTTTTGATTGTGCCAGAAAACTTGCACGCAAACACTATTTGTGACCTCTAGCTGTGCCAACTATGATCAATTACATTGTTAAGAGTGGTGTGCTAACTATGTTATAGACAACAAGAAGGGTGGTGTCCTGCGGTAGTTTTCCTTTTTTGCATTCTCATACAGGATGAGGGAGAGAATTCTGCTAGAACTAGTAACGTGTTACTGGCTAAATCTCCAAGTGAAAAAAAAAAAAAGATTTAGAAAAAAAAAAATGCAGCTACTAAACTTTGGAATTGAGTTAGGATTCACCTAAAAAAATTATTATTATTATAATTATTATTATTAAACAGGATTTATATAGCGCCAACATATTACGCAGTGCTGTACATTAAATATATTCATTTGTGTCTGAATATGTCAGAAATGTGTGGAGAAAAAGCCCACTGAAGCCTGATAGGTGACATGCATGTACCAAGCTTTTTAAAATAGTGTCTTTACCATGACTAAAAACATTCTAAGGCTTTTCAGCAGCCCATGCTGAACTACAAATTTGGTGAACAGCTTACTTTAAAAGTTTTTTGTTATGATAAAATAGGGGAATATTTATGCAAGAGTCTTCTTCTACAGTAACAAAATTATTAGACAGTTACAGGACCCCAGATTCACAAAACATTAGGATCAGCTATGTCTATGCAAGAATTTGCAATGTACACGATTAAAACATTTCTAGTGACAGCCAAAGTTGTATTTCAAGTGTCCATCTGTAACGGAAAGAGTGCAATAAATAATGCTGTGGAGCCGTAAATTTCCAATGAGCAGGACATTAAAAGGCAGGCGGCAGGTAAACATGAAGAGCAAAGTATGGGAGGAAGACTTCCAGGATGCATATATTATACAATAGTCTTTCACGGCTTATAAATATGTAGCTTTTTTACAGCTTAAAGCACCATAATATCCCCCCCCCCCATCTAAAATGTAAGTGAGCCCATTATGTATTTTTGTACAAGGTTTTTTTTTTTCCCCTTTACAGTTGTAACCAGAAAGATATCCACCCTGCCAAACTTACCTACTGCTAGCAGTTACTTCATTTAGCAAACAGAGTATATCCAAAGATGACTAGAGCATCTTTTATAGGATGGACTGCACTGGATTGGACCCCAAAAGGTGAATCTGGGCCAAAAATACACCAATAGGCCCTACTTTTAAGTAAGCAGTGCTAACACAAAGATAGAAATTCAAAAAATTGTAAATATGAATATATAAAAACTATGCCAATATTGATCAAGTTGTGGGGAAAAGTTTTGGCAGGTCAGGTATGCAAGGGGAAAAAAAAAGGAATGGACAATGTTTTCAAACCTAACCCCTTTCTCCTAAAAGAAGTCATGCGAGACTAAGGACAATGAAACGTATTCACATATATAAGCCAATAGGATTTGAAGCCCTGATAAGGCTACAAGCTCTCCTAAGACAGGGATTTGTAGAAATGGCCCTATGTGAAGTCCTCTGGGGCAGGGGATTCTTAGCATTGGCCCCATGTACTCTTGTAACAGGAACAGGTGTTATGTGGCATGCTGGGACCTAAAAAGAAAGTATTTAGATGCTTTTCAGTGGATTTATTTCATACCATCATACCAGAATTCTACTGTAGCACCAAATAGTGCTAGCCGGATTTTCAGTCGCATAATTTGGACCCGTGCGGCACGCTAACCCCTTTCAATCGCATATTTTTTTTTTGAGGAAGTCCTGTGTTTTGTCTGTTGTTTTGATACATTGGTCCAGTCGTTCGTTTCCTGTGGAAGCAGTCATAGTATCTGTGAAATGTGTTGAGCCTTTCAAAACGTACATTGAGAAACTAATGGACCTCATCAATGTCTTACAATGTTTTCATTGTGTTAATGTTACTATTCATGTTTCTTGATATTTAAATAAAGGTTGTTGCCATTTTATTCACTTGTGTAATCTTCTTGTAGTTTCGGACGCCTAAAAAGTCCCATAACGGATAGATTTGTGGAATTGCATGGGGATGTGCCATCTATCAACTAACCACTGATTGGTCAGAAAAAAAGTTTTTTTTCCTTTTTATCTATTGCTCTTGTAACGGTTAAGCAACTCATCGTCATATTAACGGAAATAGGTATAAACAGATATTCTTGAGTTTTATATAAAAAGTAACACAAATAGATACTTCAACTAATGCCACATTTAACGCTTTGATTCATTGCTTGGATCCACATTTTCCAATACCAATCAGTCTGCCCCTGGCACGATCTTTACCCAGCTGGGCAAAAGGAGGGGTGCTTGGATTAAAGAGACCGATGTGGCCCTGAAACAATAAAGCAGCTCTGTCTCTACAGACTTCCCTGGTGACAGATGTTTCTAAATGGTGCTGTTATTTTATGCAAATGTACGTCTGCTCTGGTTTCTCATTTACATACCTGAATACTAGCAGCTAAGAGCTTGGCAATAAACCCGCATGCAGAATTATAGCCACAGGTTGCAATGTGCAGACCGCACGGGGAGGGGAGTAGTAACTCCTTATGTGCCTAGGACATTTTGCAGACAGTTATGATTCCTATAAAATTCAGTCAATGCCTGTAAAGACTGCATTGCAATTTGTTAATGGAAAGCCTAGCGAGAGGTTATCCTAACCTCCCAGCATAACAAGTCTTTACGTCTCCAATGTAGGAATGACAAATCAGGCAAAGGCACCAGCATTTGTTTCATAGGAAATGCTGCCGTCAAGGAGTTACAAGGCAGATTGCCTTCCATATGGGGGCAGAGGAACAAGCATGAAACTCAAGAGGCCAACAACAACCTGTGATCCTCCAGCTACTGCTAGACTACAATTCCCAACACTGCTTGGATGCCAATAGATAGGGGACAGCTGGAGAGTCACAGGTTCCTCACACTCCGCCAGTTTGCTAAATTAGATCTGTGTGCCCATTCACATCTGAAGGCTTTTCACTTGTTGTTTAACTCACTACTCCTCAATTCCAGGCAGATAAAACACACCAACAAATAGAACTGTGTTTAGTTTGTTAGATTAGCTCACAGATCTGAAACAGATTAAAAAAAAAAAAAACTGAACAAAGTGTACAAAAACAGAATGATAGAACTACCACTTAAATTCACACAAGAATTGTACTTTTTATTCACAGCACCCATGAACTGTTCACTTACCTGTGCACAGAGATCATTTTCTATCTCCCCAACCCAATGCACCCATATCACTCTGTAATCTTGATACAGCAATCCTGTTACCCCATCTCCCTAATCCAGTACAACTATATCACCAAGACATGGTATCCCCTGTAACCAGCTTTCACCCTTCACTACACTCCTACGGCACCTGTCCTAAATAATAGGGCCCACTGGAAATTCCTTCAAATCTCAGATGGGCCAGTGTGGAGCAATGACAAGAGTGCCTGGATGATGTATATTGTTTATTTTATTAACATTAGAAGTTGCATCTATGACACTTATCCCACTGAGCAATCTAACCTTTGTGACCCAGGACTGTGTGATGCCATGATCAGCAGAGTTCTTTCTATAATGTGCACACCCAGCCTCTGTTTATGGATGCAAATACAATTTTCTTAGTTCACTTGGTTTGGGCTTCTTCCAGAGAAGCAGTCACCAACCGGTGGTCCGAGAGAAAACTTTTGGTGGTTCGCAGCTTTGTCCGCTGTATGGACACAACCTGCCGACTCTCCCAGCTTTCTAAACAGCTTGGGGGAACAGTAGTGTTGGGCTGTGGACATAACTTTTGTTGCATCCACAGCCCTGCGCTGCTGTCCCCCTCGGAATTTACCAAGCAGGTCTGAGCCTGAGATGGGGGCATGGGCAGGTTCTGGCAACATCACATCACTCTGGGAGAAGTTTCTTCCCCTTTGAGTGACACACAGCTCTCCCTTATGATCGGCCTGGATGCCATGGATTTAGTGGTTTAGAGGTTCCCTAAAGAGCTGTATAAGTCCATGTAGAAGGCTCAGGTGCCACCAAAGAACATGTGGTGGATTACCAAGCTGGTAAGAGAACATATTTGTATTTCTTAGAAAAAGCTGAAATCTAAACTCAGTCTATCATTCTAAATGTATCAGGCATTGCTGCATCCAGGAACACTAAGAACTATGTAGCCAACTAGAGTGTGAGGAGGAGACTTGTAGGAAGAGGGTAACAAAAGTCCAAGTTGTGGGAGGGAAGAGAAAGGAATAAACTGAGCAAGGGAACGGGGATGAAGGGCGAACAGGCTTGGTGCTTGGCTGAGTACAACTGTCTAGAGGACAACTTTTCTAGCTATAGGGTCAATAGCTGTCAAATAAAACCGGGTGGCAAATAAGGCTGTCTATATTTTTCAATTGTATGCAAGTAATAAGCATGTACCATGGCTAAAAGTCATGCTTCAATTTTACAGCTTCCAAACAAACTTTGGACAAAATCATTAAAGTATCAATTTAAAATTAAGAATTTGGCACAAACATAGCTGACACTTAATAAAACATTTTGCAAAATGTAACTGCTATGCAAACACAGAGGTGCAGCACTAGAAGACAGACAGAAGAAGACATCATGTGACCACAATTATTATGCTGCAATATTTATATAGCACCAACATATTAAGGAGCACTTTACAAAGTCCATAGTCATGTCCCTAGCTGACCCACAAAGGGGCTCACAACCTAATGTCCCTATCATAGTCATATGTCTTTAAAACGGGTCAATTTTTGTTTTTGGGGGGGGGGGGGGGGGGAAATAATCTAACTGCATGTTTTTGTAACGTGGGAGGAAACCCACACAAACATGGGGAGAACCTGCAAACTCCATGCAGATATTGTCCTGGCGGAGCACTCTGACCTAGCACTGCAAAGGTCAGAGTGCTAACCTCTGAGCCACCGTGCTGCCCACACAATACAAACAAGCAGATAAAGAACAGAGTAATGAGTTTGTCAGACTGCTACGAGGTCCTAACTGGCCAAATACAGGCTGGGAATTAGGAAAATGATTGGGTTGTATCTGAAGTAATCAGAAAATCAGATGGCCAAATAAACACACACACGATTTGGTGGTGTGCCAGCAGTTGTGTTTTAAGGATAATTTATAAAGATTAACAAAAAAAAAAAAAAATTGTCATTAAACCAATAACATCAAACTATATCTATATGCTATGCAAGTTTATTGTGCATGATATTATACTAGGTGTAGCGTGGACATGCCTCTGCCAGCAACCAATTATAAGACTAATAATTGACAAGGCAGCCTTACAGCTATAGATTACCACGCATGTTTACTGATGTGTATCTTCCTGTTAGTAAACGCTTAGATGTTTTATGATCTGATACAACCTACGGCCTGCACAGTCCTCGATGGCCACTGAGCCATATCACTCCTTCCTCCTCCCTCTCCAATATGATTTGTATTCCAACCATACTGACACCAAAGCCATAATTCAATTAGTTGGAGAGGAGAGGATCCCCCAGGAGTAGCATTCTCCTGGCCCAAAGCCCTGCATTTCTTTGTCAGATGACAGTGTGCGGTAGTGGAGGGGGGGACAAACCAGGCGAGCAGTGACAGGGCTGCAATGGAGGAATCAGACAGCCCACTTACCCGCTTTGGTTTTTACTTGTCCCATAGGGGAACTGGGAAATGATGTGCACACAGCAGAGATGGGCAGTTAACAAAACACAGAGAGACAAATAACTCCCACTGCAACCATAACACATTAATTTACAAACTGCTCCCTTGGGCAGCCCATGTGAAGTATCCGAGCTGAAAGAGGAGGGGGCACAGCGCAAGCAGATGGCTTCATGTCTTGTGGGATCGTTTTCCAGATTAAAGAGCAGTGTCATTAGAGCGCTGCATACAGAGATTACAAGCAGTGTCACCTTTTCAGACTTTCTGAAAGTTACAGCAGAAGTTTCGATATTGTAAGGACTCTCCGTCACAAAGGAAGGGGTTGGTGGCACCACAAGGCAGACGTTCCCTATGACTTCAGCCGCACAGTGTATGAAAATGATTGTTGTGCCAATCTCACCGCCGGTTCTTCCATTACTACAGAGGAGAGCAGCAGTTGGCTCTTTTTATGGTCACACAAACAGAAAGCTGTTAATCAAAGATGTCTACCCAAAATCTCATGGATTTAGATTTTAACAATTCAGTGTTCTCTTCCTAAACCGCAGGTCTCCGTTAAATTAAAAATTACTTATATTTGGATGTTTTTCAATGTATACATACATGTTTGGAGATCACAGACAATCTTGGCCCATAGCTTTCAGCACGTCAGGTTATAGTTTACAATAATAAAATAAAGAACAGGTTTTACATTTATTTTGGTCACAATATCATAACAAATAAATGATTGAAGTTCTATTGTGGCACAAATGTATGGATTTGTTTAAATTAATAAGTAGAGCTGTGGCTGTTAGTAATGCTCCCTTGATTTAAGGGTTGCATTTCATTTACTTTAGGGTATTTTTGGTTCTTTTCCATGCACTTGTATTAACCTGCCCTGTTCTGCCAATGTGTCATTGGGTGAAATATCTAAACCCAGGGACAAAATGGAACACATTGCTGCCTATTGCCTTGTAATCTTACATTTCCTAGCTGCATTGTTTTTCTTATTTTACTTTTCTGCAAATACTTGTTGTTCCTGACAGTAATTTAGTTATCTCATATCTTCCTGCCTACTAATCTGAAATCTTTGTTTCTAGAATTTACTAGCTACAAAACATATCTTGAAGAAACTAATTCATATATTGCTTTTGGTGTGCATTACTGAATGTGTCCACAGCATTAGCTTTTGTTTTCTAGATTTCTGCAAATTCTACATTTATAGTCCCTGGGGGGCTCACCCACTTCCATTGCCACACAGGCTGAATTTATAAAATCACCTGCCTTTGCTAATCCTGTAATTTCCTAGTGTAGGAGTTAAACAGTTTGCACAATACACATTATGCCCAATTTATTAAACCCATATATTAAAGATAAGATGACACATCAATGGAGAACCTGGGGGATTCAGCAAACCTGGAATTACATTTAACAAAAAAATAAATAAATAAATAAATAATTTGTTAGCAAATAGTTTCTAATCCCGAACCAGATCCATTCCAGGTTTGCTAGATCACCCAGGTTCTCTTATAAAAAAGGCTGTTCTCCATATATAAATGATGTTCTCCAATATAAATGATGTGTATGGTTAAACAGCAGAAAATTGGAGACACAAGACCTCCTTTTTATTTAATGTACAGCGCTGCGTAATATGTTGGCGCTATATAAATCCTGTTTATTGATAATAATAATAATAATGCATAAAAATACAATATTAATCTGTCACACTCTAAATTATGTAATTGTTTCACCCGTTATTGTTATTTATAATTCTTTTGTTAAAGCTATTTTTCTTTAATAAAAATTTATTGAAATAAAATGTATGACAAGTGAATTTTGTATTGATCAACAGGTTTTTGTACTTGTTAAAAATGTTTTTTGGCCTACAAAAAAAAAAAAAAAAAAAAAAATACCCAGAGACACACAAACGTAGCCACCACATCTAAAAAGGACAAGTAAGCTGCAATATGATACACTTTTTTTCTAGGGCTTAATCACTTATTCTTAAAAACACATCTTCCTCTACAGCCTTTTTCTTTTTGTGGCCTTTAAAGTGCCACATAAAAGGAAAATAAATGGATTGCAGAAACCAGAAAACACAATCTAGGCAATTTTGAGTTCTATCCTCCTACTGAGAATCATACAAAATCACTCAAAGTGCAACAAATAGTATAAATGATAAAATACTTATACATTTATAAACAAAGGATTATTAATCCTATTTAGCTATGGTTTCTCACAGTGTGCCATCAAAAATTTGACTTCAGCTGCTCAAATCTTTGGATTTAAAGAATGTTTTACAGTTCTACTAAACACTAAACGAAATCTGCCATTGAAAACCTGCAGTTGGTCCAAATGAGAGGAAAATAGCAAAGTTTAGGTAGCATTAATTCTTCATAAATAACGACACAAAACACAAAATCAATACAGAGAAAAAACAAATGAAAGATGATGTATATTTACTGTACAATACTGCCACCTGCAGGCTGGATATGAAAGTGCAGTAAATGGAGGAAATACATTATGATAGAAATATAGGAGCCTGGCATGACTGACTTTATCCAAAATGCTACTACCTGGCTGTGAAAGGCTGTGATCAGGAAAGTTGGCAATTGTTAACATTACACCAGAAAAGCTAACTGGCTGTGATCAGCAGTAGGAAAGTCCTTTTCTGTATTCATGTTTAGTTACTGCTGTCTAAAATATTAGATTAAAAAGATCAGCAAGGAGCAACTAGCTTTTTCAGGAATAGACAGCCTCAGTTTCTCCCATGATTTACTTTAAATACCCCAATTAAGAACATTAAATACTCCAATGCAATAGAAACTATACAAGGCTGGCTGTGATGGATGAGCTTTCCTGGTCCCACAGCAGCACCCAGTGGATTGAAGTGGTATTACAGATGAAAAGGCATAATACTAGAGAAGATTTAAGTGTTGGCTTAATGGGAAAGCTTCCTAGAAGATGGCAAAAGGTTAATACATCAAGGGACTTCAAAACTGCTTTGGCTAGACATGAAGCTTTCTTGAAAATAACAAAAGGTCAATGACCAGCAGTGCCTGCAGTCTGGCAGAAAGCAGAATTCAACGTTTGTGTAATATGCACATGATACAAAGTTCTGTTGGTCACCCAGATGTGAATTAGGGCCCCTGTTTTCACTTGGATGTTCAGGTGTGTTGTGTCATGTGTGTTGCCTTAGGGCAGGGTGGTAAATGTAATGGCAGCTTGTCATCCAATGCAGTACACCGCAACATAAGGCAATGTGTTGCTCTAGATTGTACAGCACTGCAAGGCATGCGTGTCATCAAAATAAACTCTACCGTGCACAGGAGTTATTAAGTACAAATACCGTTCCACCATGACTGATGATCATTTGGAAGCCTGTTCGAGGCTGGCTACCAGCATCTACTGTCGGACTATGCAACTTAGGGCGATTCAGTTTAAGATGTTTAAACTGAATTCAGTTTAAGATGTCATCGGAGGAAGGTAATGGCCAAAAACATACAGAATTGTATTGTGCAATACATGTTAATGTTGTTATGCAAGGTAAACAATATATATTTTAAATATATATATATATTTTGTTGGTAGATCATTTTGACTTCGAAATTTTAAAAGTAGCTCAGAAACCAAAAAAGTGTGAGCACCCCTGCCTTGGACTGTTTGAATGCCAATCAAACACTTCAATGGCTAAGTATCAATGGGCCCTTAATGCATACATGTTAACACATGAATGTGGTATTGAAGTGTAATTTAAGTCTGATTAGGCAGGTGGTTATTGCAGAAAGGGACAGGCAGGTGACTTCTCTTTTGCAATAACTTCTTACCTGCCTGATCACTGGCCAGCTGACAAATGTCTAAGCTGTCAATGCACACTTAGCATTTGTTGCCAGGAATACCAAACAATCCCAATTTCTGTAGTGCATGCCGAGAATGAATGAACTCCAGGGCGCCCGGCCAGGAGTTATGACATTCCGACCAATCAAAATGGCCAAAGATAGGCCCCGTGATGGAATGGGAACAGGCGAGTATGGTGGGTTTAGTTCCACTTTAGGTTTTAAATCCCCCCCCAAATTTTATTGTGTAGTTATTTAAAACAACAAAAACTATTTTGATATAACTATTACAGCCCTTCATGCTCTTTATTTTTGTATGTAGACTTTGTTTAAATAGTTATGCAGCACTGCATTAAAATGACTTGCAGACTGAAGCGTTCAGCCTCATCAAGGCCTAACAGGTATTTATTCAGATACAGCCCTGTACTCTTAAGGTGCGTACACACTTCCAATTTTTATCGTTCCAATCGAACGACGAACGATCGATTGGGCAAAAAATCGTTCGTAAAAAAGTAACCAACGACGCCGACGAACGAGGAAAGTCGCTGGAAACGAACGACCGGACCGACGGATCGGATTGGACGACGATCGTTGAACATCGTTCGTGTGTACCGTCGTTCGTTGATCGTCCATGATCAGAGCATGCGAGATGAACGAACGTCCGTTCACTTTCCTGTGGTGCACATAGTTCCTCTATCGCTCAAACGATCGTATCTATTGTGTGTACAATATCTACGAACGATCGTGTCGTTAACTCTATGTGCAGGATCGGTGCTATAGGATCGTTCATATATATCGTGCAGGAACGTTCGTCGTTCGTTTTCCAACGATAATAATTGGAAGTGTGTACGTAGCTTTACTAAAGTTTTAGGTCGGGCAGCAAGCAAACAAACAGCTGAAATAAACAAACTTTCTGAATTCTTAACTGAAAAGTCTCCATAATTCATGGCTTGATTTTTGTACCCTCTGCATACAATGTGTAATGTTTAGAGCAAACAAAACAAGAAATCCATGAGATCCTAATCCATCTGCAGAAAACTGAAAGAACAGGACACAGGAGTGCAATTTATGTATCCACCATGTTATTTTCACACACTTTACTACAAATACAGATTACTGGAGTAGTTTATGAGAATATCTTTACCTTTGGACACCAGTCTGGATCAAGCTTTTTTATAGCATCTATATATTCACGCATTGCTTGCTGCGGAGTGTAGTTTACCAGTGACCTCCATGCATCCCTGCAGAGGAAATAGAAAATATATGTAACTTGTGCACACATTGCAGGAAAACAAACATTTCCCTCAATAATAAGTCCCAACTTAGTGCAGACAACCCTGGCTAATGGCAATACAATTTTACTAAAGATGAACTCATTGGAAAATCCTGCCTGGATTTTAAGGCCACCCAAAGGCTTCAGATCTACACTATTGCTAAAAGTAGTATTTGCTTTGATGGCAACAGTAAAGAATTAAACAGAGACAGCATGGCCAGCGTTCTCCACCCAACACTTTTCAGTAACCACCTGGCTGTTTTTGTTTGGTTACGGCAGAGTTGGGTCACAATACAGGGGGCTGCCACTTAAAAACTTCATTTCACACAAAGAAAGAAAAAAAAAAAAAAAAAATCATGGGATGGATTCAAAATAAACAGGAACAAGGGTATGTCACCACATATGCCATAATGCTACAAGCATTCCTATTAAGTGTGCCAAGTTCAGTGTTCTCCCCGGCCCCTTTTAGCTGGGCACACCACCCAACACTTTAGTAACCACTGAGCTGTTTTTGTGTGGTTACTGATGAGTTTGGTCACAATACAGGGGCCACCACCCACCTACAATTCTTTGCCACCCAACTTAAAAAAAAAATAAAAAAAATTAAGTTTAGGAGTACAACTTTTGAGCTTGCAAAGAAATTTTGCTGTGTTCATAATGGCTCAGAACTATGCAGGGGGCCTCCTGTACCCACATAACAGCAGCTAGACACCCAGTACTTTAATATATGAAAGTAATTGAGATATAACATGTTGCCATACCCAAGAACAAACTCCTTTTGGTATATGCCTGCCAAATACCTTACTTTGCCAAGTCTACTTTAACATGATTGACATAATACTGATAATCAGAGTATAGGAGTAAGCTAGACCAATTCAAAAGCCGGCAGGCATTGTTTGAGAGGCAGGGAAAATATGCTCCGACTGACAATAGAAAATAATGTTAGGTTCAGACATTGGCTAGCCAGCTCCTGGGATTTGTCCAACTCCCACTTCTGACTGCTATCTCCATTACAGCGGAAAAATGAACAATACAGACTAACTGGAGCATATGATAAAAAAAGTTCTATTAAATTAATCTTCGTGCTGGAAAATAATTAAAGGCAACTATAATGAAAGGTGAATGAGTAATTACCCTTTCAAGTGGGCCTGTCACAATAAATTAATTTTGTGGAATACATTATGAAAATAATATTCCTTTAATATTTAAATCTTAAAGCCGTGTTCAGCGACCAGTGTGTGGTATCGCCCTTCTGTGTGATGTCGGGGACCTCACTGATCAGTCGACAGGCTGTGTAATGAAGCAATAGATACAAGTCTGTCACTCTCAGGGTAAGTATTTTGGAAAACTCAGGTAAAGGAAGACACTTATGAGATTATACATAGGACATGGTAATGAAGCACAGCTAGAATATAAACTACACATGGGGACCACTGAAGTCTGCATAAGGGACTAGAGGAAGCTCCCATCTCTTCTAAAGTGAATAAGATCAGCCTAATGTTATAAGAAGTGTTTTTTTAACATTCTCCAAGTATAAAATATAAACATGCCCACTGTTCATTTAGCAGATGTGTTACTATTAGGCCAAGTCTACATGGACTGTTTAACCTGCGTTTAACCTGAGCATTTAAACATTCATGTTTGATATTACTATTAATTCCAATAGGCCTAGTCCACACCAGAGTGTTTTCTTGATGGGCTGCAAAGAACATCCTGCAATGTTGGAATATAAAAATGCACCCAAAAATGCCCATAAACACTTCCGACGCCCTCTCTATTGATATGAATAGTTTTCCACACAGTTTTCTGCCACATATCTTGGTTTAAAAGGTCTTTATGAACATTTAAAAACCTCACACGAAAGCTGTATGGGCATTTATTTATAAGTGTTTAAAATAAAGTTGGAGTAGACTTTGCCCTAAAGCAGTTCTAGTGTTTATTTTGTTTAGTTCTTTACAAACCACTACACTTACACAGTTATTATTATTATTATTATTAAACAGGATTTATATAGCGCTAACATATTACGCAGCGCTGTTAGACTGGGTACACACGTACAATTGTTGTCCAATTGCTCAGGGCCAATTATCGGACGAGAATTTTGCATGTGTACAGCACTCGTCGTCCATCGTCCCAACGACCATCCTGGACGTGAAGGGGAGAGAGCACAGTGGGGAGCCGCTTCATCGTTCTCCTCCTCCCTTCTCTATAGAATAGAACGGTGCTGTATGTACCGAGCTCATTCATGCATTATGCAGTCGTTTGTCATTCCAAAAGGATCGGGAAAGATCCTTTTCAAAGAATATTATTACACGTGTCTACGCAACCTAAGACTTCAGCAATGTGTGCTACAGTAGCTCCAAGTTCCTTATATTTTTTTCTTTTGAGGTGATGCTTTGTATTGCCTAGGCAAGAATGACATGGTCTCCTAAACCAGGCTCATGCATAGCATAATGGTAAAAAAGATCCCAGATGGAGTTTGGGTGTCCATGCAGCGGGTGTCTAAAGCTACGTACACACTTCCAATTATTATCGTTGGTAAACGTACGTCGAACGATCCTGCACGATATCTGCGAACGATCGTATAGCACCGATCCTGTACATACAGATAACGACACGATCGTTCGTAGATATTGTACACACAATAGATGCGATCGTTTGAACGATACAGGAAGTTACGTGCACCACAGGAAGTGAGCGAACGTTCGTTCATCACGCATGCTCAGACCATGGACGATCAATGAACGATCGTACACACGAACGATGGTCAACGATCGTCGTCCAATCCGATCCGCCGGTCCTGTCGTTCATTTCCAACGACTTTCCTCGTTCGTCGGCGTCGTTGGTTACTTTTTTTACGAACGATTTTTGCCCAATCGATCGTTCGTCGTTCATTTTGAACGATAAAAATTGGAAGTGTGTACGCAGCTTTACAGTGTGGAGTGAATCGAGTTGTATTGTTGGGGTGAGAATGCTCAATTTGTACAAGCTAAAACTATTTCCCAGCTAAAGCATCAGATGCCCAACTATTTTAACAAAAATCCTAACATATTATATGTGCATTTCATAAACATCTAAGAGGTCTGCAACTGCTACTAGGCTCTGCCATCCTGGATGTGAGGACAGAAGGTGTTATTCTATTGGAGCCCTTCTCAACCTTTTTAGCCAAGGAACACTTAAAATAATTTTCAAGCCAGTCAGGGGAACTTTTACCTTCATCAGTTCATTGGGGGTGTCAATTGGAAAAAAGCAAGAGGACTGGGAAGAATCATCAGATATGGTCCAACTATCCACCCATATACCTTTTAAACATGGATCTAAAACTACTCACAAACAGGCTGCATCAAGGTCTGGGTAGCCAGATACATGGAGATCAGACAGGCTTTGTTCCGTGTAGACAGGGAGCTGATAACATACATAGGGCTATCCAGTTGGGTAATCTGGCCAGCACCCAAGGCCTGGAGGCCATGTTTTTGGCCCTTGATACAGTTTCATGGCCTTCCCTATTTTTTGTCCTTAAGAGGTGGGGGTTCAGTGACTCCTTTTTACGATGAGCATGTAATGCTGTATACAACGCCATCGGCCTCGTTATGATACTGTTGGTTTGAGTCGGTACTTTCCCCCTTGCGGAGAGGGAGCCGACTGTCCCCTTTCTCCTATCCTATTCATACTGACAATAAAACCCCCAGGCCAATTTTTATGCCAAGTAGATATTAAGGGCATTGAAGTAGCAGGGATTACACACAAAATTATGCTCTTTGCTGGCTATATATATTATGAAGATTTCTTTGTATTGGACTCAATACAGCTATTTTGGATTGAATCTAATACAAATCTATTTGAATTTCCCACCAATGCTCCCGCCCGCAGTGACGTAACCGGGGAACCCCGGAGACCGTCCCTGCATTCGCCAGCTGGAGATCGGAGGAGGGCGTGTCCCCAGGACCTGCGGGGAAAAGCGGGATGCCGACGAAGCAAGGTGAATACTGCTGGGTGGGGGGGGTGGGGTTAACATAAAAAACGAGTTCTAGCCACACCTCCAGGTCTCTTCTTTGCCCAAGCGGTGAACTGCAATCTGGGCAATGCCTTCCTTGGTGGGAGTGTTTCTAATCCACTCCCACTGCCTTAATTATGCCTTAATTAATTTTGTTTCTTTCCTTACCTGGGACTCTCATGTCCCTCAAGTGCAACTGTTTAGTGTGCAGCTACTTCCTGCATCTTCTCAGCTTGTGAGCTCTCCTTGCAGAGGGCTCCAGGTAGTGAGGGAGAGGAAGAAAACAAACTTGCCAGTCACAAGCTGGCTATTTCTAAACACTTTATAATTCAATATATTTTTCATGGATACAAGCTGACCCAGCCAGTGCCACCAGGTAAGACTTACATTTTAGTGCAAGTAAGTAAGAATGGATTAATAATTGAAAGACTAAGTTTTGAGTTCAGTTCCTCTTTAAGGTGTGGGACTTGGTAAATTCAAAAGGTAGGTTAATGTCTCCCCATTTGCCTCTTGCTAGGTTTCCCCTGGCTATGGAGTGCCCGCAACAGTTCCAATGGTGGAAACAGAATTTAACTGGGGTAATGGCCTTTTTATCAGGAAGGAGCGTTACACCTTTGCAACACTTTAGGGATAATCATGAGGGCCCCAACTCTTGTCTTTTTTCATATGAGCAAATTAAACACTTCCTTTTCCTCACTGCTTCGAGTCCCTGAGAGTCTCCAGAGTCTGACCGACTTTGAGGGACTGAATTTTCCATTGGTCCTCCACCTTGTGCTTCAGGGGATGTAGAGAGGTGGGCTCTATGCAGCATATTTGGTGGGACTGTCCCGTTGCCCTGAAGATATTGGGCAGCAGTTTTTCGATACGCCAATGAGATTTTGGGATTGTCCCGCTGACAAACGGCTACTTTGGCTATGCTGCAGTTGGGCTGCAGGAAATCACCCAAGGTTGGCGCGTGTATTGTTACTGCAAATTATCAATGCAGCAAGATGTATTCTAGCTAGAGCCTGGCAATGCCCAAGACTTCGGAAATGAAACAAATCTGACATGAAACATGCCTTGACGGAATAATTTTTGGGCCGTGTAGCCCAAGGTTAAAATGCAGTGCTCTTATGGGGACACTTATTTCTCCGCAGTCATGGTAAGTTGTATTTGGTTCAATACACTACTGTTTATTCATGATCATTATGCGAGCTGCTCTAATTTCTATTGGTATATTGTACATGACAACACTGTTTACAAAGTATGTTTTATACCACACTATTATTGTCCTGTACTAATTGTTTGTAACTATTTTTTCAATAAAATCAATAAATATATTTGGTAAAAAAAAAAAAAAAAAAAA
>NC_092865.1:24537094-24553970 GCF_032062135.1 Pyxicephalus adspersus | reverse complement strand
AAACATTAAAAAATGTTTGAATCTCAAAGTTCCAACACCTCCTCTATAAGATTTTCACAGAATAGGCAAAGTGTCAGTCTGCCCTGTAGCTATAGCCAATACATTTTTATTGCTTGCAATGTATCCTTGCAAAACACAGAGCAAGCAACAGGGATGGTCAATACCTTAACTTATCCTTGCCAAAGGCAAATGCTTAGGCCTAGCAGCATCCATGCCAAAACGCAGATGTAGATGGCATTATTACAGGGCAGCAATAAGCAAAGGCATTCCCTGCTCTTCTGACCACACAGCTATCCACAAGTCTACACAGATTCTGAGGAAAATTTTTTTTTGGGAGCAGTGTGGCAGTGCTAGCAGATGGTAAACATGTGGGGTATGTAATTCAAATTATCAAAAAAACAGTTACTAAAGTTAACAAAGTTACTAAAGATAGGATATTTCATGTAGCCATCTATAATTTGACCTTAGACCCTGTGAAGACCTCTGGGAGAGCAGTAAGGAAAGCAGAAAATAAATGGCTGATGCTATACTTGCAATTAGGAGAAATGACATAGCGGAGCTTTTATGTCACTTTCTGACAGTCAGTCCTAGTCCTTTACAGCATCCTGCTGCCATTTCATTCACAGGTAAGCCGTGCAAAAACCACCTGGCCATATACACAATCTACAGGAAAAAATTCATCAGACCACCTCATTCTATGAACCTATGTCAGGTGCTTTCAGTGGCTGATAAGAGTCTGCATGGCACCGATTGGTGTGCGGCTTTATACACAGCAAGCTGCACTGTGTTTTTTGACATCTTTTTGATGCCCAGCAATAAGAGTACATACATACGTGCAATGGTTCTCGTCTGATAATCAGCTCAGGGCTAATATTGGATGAGAATCTTGGGTGTGTACAGTGCCCATAATTCATTGTCTGAACGACCATCCTGGTGGATCCACAGACGAGGAACAATGGTAATGCAAGTGAAGGGGAGAGAGCGCAGCGGGGTGACCCCCTCTATAGAGCAGAACGGTGCTGTATGCACAGCTCTCGCTCATGCATTGGTTTGTCATTAGGAAAGGATCGTTAAAGATTCTTTCCAATGACAATTATTGCATATGTGTACTTTGCATAAGACTTTTGTTGTGTTTCTAGGGATTGATGAAGCCCTTGACATTATTTGGTATCAATCTCTTGACTTGTGCCTCTCAGTAACTTTATCCATAGATATTTTGACTTGCCACCCATAGTTGGTTGTTTATTTTCAGTTGCAAAACCAAACACTGGAATACTTTAGGAATAGCTGATCACAGGTGTAAACCAATTATATATTTTTGGATGTAAAAGAGAAAGCAATCGCTCTCCCAATTAAGGTTTACAACCTTGAGACCTTTCATGTCAGCGATTCTGTTATTTTCTGAACTTTTGCTTTTATGTCGATCACTTACCACCCGTTGCCATGTGCCTGTGTAAAAATATAGCCATTTACTTTACCTGCAGAGCGTGTACAGTTTTGGCTGATTACTGTATTTTTTCAAAAAACAACAAAATGGTAAAACACAAAAAAAAACAAAATGGTAGCATAAAAAACCCAGGATATAAAATACTGCAAGGCCACACTTCTGCTTTCTCCTCCAACACATCTTATGACATTATCCTACCAGACATGTACTCCACCCCTGATGTGGTGCTAAGTTACCAATGGCGGTATTCTGGGTGGAAAGAAGCTGGACCCGGGAGGCAGCCCCTGCATTGTCACCAACTTTCCAGTAACCACTCTTAAACAGCCGGGTGGTGCACCCAGCTTAAAGGGGCTGGGGGAGAGCCCATGAGGTGGGCTTTATGTACAACAAGATTATGGTAGATGCTATTATGAGAACAATGCAAGGCATTGTTGGATGGCACCCATATCTTTTTAAACGCATGGCATGGCACCCATATTTTTTTAAACATTCATTTTCCAAATTTTAATTTTTTTAAAAAGAATTTTAATCTGGCTGTTATTACCCAGCTTCTCCTGCACACACTAGACTGGCATGCATGCTTACCATTTTCGCTTGCCTTCATAATCAAAGAAGCCTGGCTTTGGAATATTGCATTTTCCAACCTTCGCCTGCCAAGAAAGAAACATTGTTCAGTGTCGCTCTGTATTTACTTGGGGCACCATGTAGAGAAAGAGGTCTTGTTGCCCCCAACAGATGATGTAAGAGCTAGAAGTAGATGCATTTATATCACCTGCTTGCATGGTAACTGGCATGAAACACATAAAAATCAGTACAATGGTTGATGGGGGGTCCAGGGCTCCATGTCATTATGCTTCTAGCTGGTATATAATGGATTATGGGGAGGAGAAATAAAGTGATAAATAGTGCAACATAAACTAAAAAAGCTCAATAGTGACCCAATAGTGAATGTGTAATTATTCACTTGGTGCCTGACCCAGTTGGTATTACCCAACATTCAGGGTACAATGGCTGAAAGTAGCAAAAGACACAACATGGATGTACCTACAGGGACCCGATGCCCATCTCATTACAGGATTGCAGTTAGGTATGCCATACAGAACAAAGGAGAAGTATTCCTTAACCTCAATTTTAAGAGTTCCCCCATGTGAAAAATTACAGGTCTCAGGGATCCCCTTCTATTACTAATATTACAGTATATGAGTGTGGTGGTCAGTGGAAGAATGTCTACTACACTGCTGGCCATTGGGAAAAATGTAACCCTTACACATAACCAAAAAGATCATTGATGTCAACTAAACTGACCTGGGAGTCACAAATTCCTCAAAGGAACCCCTAGCATCCTCTGGAGGAACCCTGGCTGTGTGATACACTGCCAGGGATGAACTCTAATGGATAGTGGTGGCTGCTATTTATCAGGTGAACACATATGGCTGAAGATAGCACTGGGAAGTGTCTAGACCATAACCCATATATTAATGGTATATTGGGTGATCATCTATAAAGTATAATTGGTGTATGGGTAAGGAAAGGTCACATGACAGAAGAAGCACTGGCCTTTTGCCCCTTTATCCATAATATAAACCAGTGGTTGCCAACCTTTGCGACCTCACGAAGCACTAAAATCACCGACTTTGGACTGCGTATGTGCGGAGAGCCATGTGTCACTCAAAGGGGTAAGGAACTCCCCCCTGAGCGAAGTCATGATGTCAGAACCCGCCGCTCTCCCATCACATCCCATCAGACCTGCTTGCTAAATTCCGAGGGGGACAGTAGCACAGGGCTGTGGACGTGACAAAAGTTGTGATCAAAGCCTACGTTACTGTTCCTCCAGAATGCTTAGCAAGCAGGTCTGGGCCTTCGATGGGAGAGTGGGTGGGTTGGGCCCATACAGGGGACAGAGCCACGGACCTTCAAAAAATCAACAGTTGCAGTGCTTAACCCAGAGTTTTTTTTAAGCCAGGTGGGAAGAAATTGTAGGTGGGTGGAAGCCCATGAATTGTGACCCAACTCTTCAGTAACCACCCAAAAACAGTAGGGTGGTTGCTGAAAAGTGCCGGGTGGTGCACCCAGCTAAAATGGGCTGGGGAGCACACTGGGTTGGTGACCGCTCGTATAAAGGGTGTAGGGGATAGAAGAGGACACATGGCAGACAGAGGACTGACCAATAGAATAATTATTATTACACAGAATTTATATAGTGCCAACATATTACACAGCACTGTACAAAGTCCATAGTCATGTCATAGTCATGTCTCTCAATAGATTGTGAGATCCTATGTCCCCACTATAGTCTTATGTCATTATCACAGTCTAAGGTTCATTTTGGGGGAAGCCAATTAAAATAACTGCATGTTTACAGAATGTGGAAGGGAAACCAGAGTACCCGGGGAAAACCCACACAGACACAGGGAGAACCTGCAAACTCCATGCAGATAGTGTCCTGACCAGGATTCAAACCTTGGACCCAGCACTGCAAAGGTCAGAGTGCTAACCACTGTGCCACCATGCTGCCCACATTATTACATTGTATACAGCAGCCTCTCTCCACTAACATGGGGAAAGCCTTGGATTACCTTTCAGGTCTTCAGAGACCCCTTTCTATAATTACTATGTCCCCAGCTCACAGTATATGGCCATAGTGGTCAGTGGGATGAATATCTCTTACAGTGCCAGACAAGAAGAATGCCACCTTACACAGAGCCAATATCATTACTGTCTAATAAACTGACCCAGGGGGCAGAAATTGTTCATTACTGAAGTAACCCCTAGCAAACTCCAGAGGAATCCTGATATATATAATAATAATGTATAACCAGTGAAGGGCTAGGGACAGGCACATGACAAAAGGACTGACCTATTGCCCGGGAAGGAATGGGTCACATGACACATATATTGAGTGTAGGGGCTATGAGGTCACATGACACATAATAGGTTATGGAGGGGGTCACGTGACATGTAAATTAGGAGCGGGGGCAAGGGGTTTACATGACAGATGAAGCGCGGGGGGGGGTCACATGACCCGAGTTGCCCGGCTCCTTACCTGCTTGTACCTAGCATACAGGTAGAGAAGTTGATTGGTGGTCGCTATATGGGCCAGTCTCTGGGCATGTTTAGTCGCCTGCTCAAAATCAGCCCTGAGTTCTTCCTCAGCCTTCTGCGCCACGAGAAAGTCGCCCAAATCCACGTAGCTCCCAGTTAAGGCCTCCCCGGCGTCGGACTCCTCAAAAGACGCCATGTTCGGAATTCACACAAACACCCTACGCATAATCCGAGCCGTGCCCGAGCGGCCGTATATACGCCTCTTCCCAAACTGAACCGGGATCCCGGTTACCAAGTGACATCCGGGATTTTAAACTGGCAGTAGGGTACCACGCATGCGCAGAGCACAGAGCGAGAGATGACAGAGCGACCCGCGCATGCTCGGTGATGACAACACGTGAACTGTCTGGGATTGGCTGGCTGTCAGTGTGAGAGATTCACAATATGAAGATGCCATGTGGAAGCAATGATGTCATTACCAGCAATATCGGATAGGTGAAAGGTTCGTTATTAGATTTCCCTATCTAACCCTAACAGCCAATCCAATGGCTGCACAGGGATGCAAGGGAACCTGTCATTTCTGAGTTCCTGTAACTCCATTTCATACATTATTATTAAGAGTACATTTATAAAAGCTCTCATTTTCTATTTTGATTTGCATACATATATTTTTACCATCTGTGAGATGCCGCATTTCCATACTATTACCCTGTAAGCCCGATATTGGGGGTGGCCCACCACAAGGGGAGGTATTTGGTGGCCACAGTGTAAGGGAATGTCACTGATTCCTATTATAGAGACATTGACACCCTTCTCATGCAAGACAAACTGGCAGAGTCTATACAAAGGGCATCCAGTGACCCCTTCATGTACCTTGCTTCATTGCTCCTTGCTTCTCCACATCTAAAATACCCGTAACTTTCGAGTATGGGGGAGCTTGTGACCGGATCTCATGTGAAAGTGCCTGGGACTAGCAGCTGCTATAGACCCCAGGACTGTGACCTGATTGGGGGAGTGACACCATCACTCCTATGGATTGCACTGCAGAGGAGCAACAAGATGGAAGGGAGCAGAAGTATGGAATTGTAGTAAGGGCCAGGGGATGTCCTCAGACTCTGTCCTGTATGGGCAACTGTGGTCTGTCATCTCTGGTCGGTGCATTTCCCAAGTTAAAAGTAACATGCATACAGATAGTCTCTGGGTTACATACAAGATTCGGACTGTAGGTTTGTTCTTAAGTTGAATTTGTATGTAAGTCAGAACAGGTACATTATTTTAATACATGCTATTAGGACAGATGTTTGTCTCAATATATTATTAGGAAGCGTGGTGTCAGTTACTGTATAAAATCCTCACAAAGCATAAAAAATGAAAGCTTTATGGAGCCTAGACATTTATTAACTTCTGGAACAAGCTGTGCTTTCATATGCAAAAAGAAACAACTGCAGTGTTTGTCTTGGTGATTAAAGAGTTACAAGAGGCTGCAGAAAGAGCTCACCCCCCTAAGATCACCCACAACCTCAGCTGTGTTTAGCAAAAGATTTCTTCTGCAAGTCATGCAAACCACCCCTCCTCCCCATCCATCCCCTGTTCTGCACACAAGTGAACAGGGAAGCCCCGTTTCTATCTAGGAGGCGTCCGTATGTGGAATGTTCCTAACTCAGGGACTACCTGTATTGTAATGGGCCTTCACCTCTGATCGGAGCAGTGAGAGGTTGTCCCTTAGACCTTCTGAAGCAGAATCTGAATAAAAAGTCACTATGTAAAAGTATGGCATGTTTAGCCATTCTCCCCAGATTTTCATGGAGATGAGGAGCGATGTCCTGTCTTTAGGTAATACAGACAAATACTTTAAGGGGTGACAAAGGTTAAAGAATACATGAGGGGTTGGTCAGGGCTTGGGAAGAAGAAGGCTAGCAGAGGAAAACATGTTATTGGCCAGATCTGGTGACCCATTAAAAATGAATATTTGGCAGGTACCGGCAGATTTTTTTTTACTTACAAATAAATGATCTGATCCAAAGTCAATTCCAAGTAAAATGTACTTTCAACCAAAAGCTATCAGTTTTCTGTATTTGGATCGGTTGAGAAGCAATAAGGCATGATGGCAATATCTGTAATGTCACATTGTAACCCTATGTGTTTATAATGCAGTGATGGACAAAGTCAGCTTGTGAAGGAAGTTCGCTCTGTTTACTATAAGGTCAGTGAGTGTGAGTATTTTGACTGGTAACTAGAGCAGGTAGTCCACAGACCAGTGGTGGTCTGAAAAAAAATTTTGGTGGGCCGCGGCTCTGTCTCCCCTATGAACACAACGCACCCACTCTCCCATTGCATGCTCAGACCTGCTTGTAGAACTGTTTAGCAAACAGGTCTAAACCTGCGATGGGAGAGTGGGCTGGTTCTGGCATCATGACGTCACTCTGGGGGAAGTTTCTTCCCTTTGTGTGACACACAGCTCCCTGCACATGTGCGGTCCGGATTTCATGGATTTAGTGGTCTTTGAGGTCCGAAAGTACTCTGCTGAACTAGAGTACATATCACAGGGAGGCTAAGTACATGGTGGCCGCACTTCTATTGACAAGTGTACCGGCCTCCCGTGTTAAAGATATTGCAGCACATATAATATTATACAAATGATCAATTACCAACCAGCTCAGTCAGTTAAGTTCAAATTTTGCTTGGATCTTCTCAAGTGTACCAGTCCTTAAAAGAAGAACAGATACTGTACGTGTAACTAGTTCCTATCTGATTTTCTACCTGACTAGATGCACTAGTAGAGCAATAATATGCCTGCTGAGTTGCTGTCCATTGCCAAATAAAGAATTCTGGGTGGAGGGAAGAGAATATCCCTAAAATGTGCGGTACCTATCTGCTGCTGTCATACAGTGCTAATGGAGAATATCTGAAATACTAATTACTAAAGCCTATGTGCGTACACCAGCTGATTGTGCTAGAACCTAAATACAGTACATTTGCTATCAAATGTGGTTTGTTCCACATCTAAATATATGTTAGGCATATCTAACTGTATGGGTTAAATTGTGTGAAAAACATGATGAGTTTATGTTTCATAGAAAAAAGGTTATTTACAGTGTAAAGTATACAAATTAGGGAAAAGGACAGAAAAAGAAAAAAATGGCACATTATAGTTACGTATTACTTTTTGATCTACCAACTGGTTAAAAAACCTGCACACAAACGCAGAACCTTCTAATACAATGTAGCTCAACCACGGTTCCTGCAGAGGTTGCTAGGGGTTCCTCGAGCAACTTGGACCTCCCAGGTGAGTTACCACTGACCCCAATGATATTTTTGGCTACCTGTAAGGGTGACATTCTTTCAACTGGTCAGAAATGTAAGAGGCATTCTTCCCACTGACCACAACACTAATATACTGAGACCTGTAAATATTTTATTTATAGAATTTGAAAGTCATTTCAAAAGTTCCTCTATGTTAAAAATTTTGGGAAACACTAATATATACACTTTATAATGATATTTACTCCAACATTTAGTCCTCTTACTATTTCCCGAGACAGCATACAGTTCTATAGCCCAAAAAAACTTTAAACACTTAAAATAAAATAAAAACTAAAAAATGAGCAGGGAGGTTCTTTATTGTAGTATAGACAGGCGATGTTTCTTCTGCAATAAAGTAAATGCATCTGCCTGATCTCAATTCTTTAAATGAAGCTCAACTCCCCTCACACCTTCACAGGTGCTGACATTTTTACCCAGTTCTTTTCTGAGTTTGCAATCTTTGTTTCTTAGTTAGCCAGGCTGGAATCATATAACTCTCACACATTCACCTGGAAATTCATTCATTCTTGGCAGTTGGGTATGCTGGGATTGTACACTGTGTACATTACAGAAAAGAATGTCAGCAAGCAAGTTTGTTTTATTGCAGAAAAGACATTGCCTACCCTACTGGAAAAACAAACCCGTCTTCCTAAAATTTTTTATTTGTAAAGTATGGTTCTGCTTTATCATCTGTTGCATAATACAATTAAAGTTTTATGTTTTGTAGCCTTTTTCTTACATTTCCCTCTGCTCTCTTTCCTATGCCTGGACATTACTGCCTTATTGAACCCTATTAGGCGCTATTTATTGTGGAGAAAATGAGTGGGGCTGTAATTTGCAGGTAGCAAAATGGCAGGCGAATGTAAACTGGATCCAGGTAAGTATTAAATTGTGAAGCGTGGGTTAGGTTAGTGTGGTGGTCCATGTATATATGTGCGGGGGTTAAGGGATCGTTTGATAAAAGTACACTTATTCTTTAGGCAATTTATTAAGTATAACAAAACTGCATAATATAACAGTAAAAAGTCAGATCTAAATGACAAATACCCTTACACATGCTACCTTTTTTACTGCAAAAGCATAGTGTATTGATATTTTTGACCCGCTGCTTTGCTTGGAACCTGCTTTGACTGCAAGTTGATCACATTAGATTGATGTGCATTTCTAAACAGAACAGAAGGAAAGAACAAAAGCAGAATTATGTGCAATATCCATGATAAACCAAAAGTGCACCATGCACATTAAAAGTTTGGATTGCTGTAGGGAGTACAGTCACTATGTGTACGTACATTCTTGCACTTGTGAGAGCCGTCATTGTAAGCATATCATAACAATTTATCTTGGCTCATGTTCATTTACTTTAATAAATCAGGGCCAGTGAATCTGTCAGATTCCAGAAAAAGTCATGTTACAGATCACCGCTGGAGGGCGCTCTTGTATTTTCAGACCTGCTATGCTGCCATTTATTGCTTGATGTCCTTAGCTCACATCTACTCTACAGCATTTCATTTTTTTTTTCACTATTGTTCCTTTGTCACTGCATTCTATACCTGTCACAGGGTGGGTGTTAGAGAAGCCTTGTATAGAGAAACATCAGGATTAGCACTAAAAGCCGCATACAAATGTTACCAGGGTTCTAGAGATTTTAGCTGTAATTAGAAACTACAGGCATTTTTTTTTCTTTAGAGCTCAATTAAGGGGCTTCATTACCTGCAGATCTTCCATTACAAGGAGCCAGACCGAAGAGGAAATTGGGCTTCAGGCTGTGAGCTGTATGTCCCCTGACTGGTGAAACCTAATTGACTCACAGTCATTATAAAGTCAGGTTGGACATGCCTAATGTCAAAGCCTTTGCCCTACCATATTAGTTTATATTTATAATGGAACAAAGTTAGCTGCTGTTTGACAAATGCTAATAAAATCTTATATTCAGCAGTGCCAGAGCTGTGGTACCTTGCCTCAACCAGTGCAAAATGTCAGTACAAGAATAAAAGGTTTTATCTGAACAAGTTGTATTTAGTTGGTCACCCCACCCTACTTTTGGATTGGAAATAGTTCCCCAAAGCTGTCATCGCCATTTATTTATAATCAACCTGTTTATTTATACTGTTTTGATTTTGATTCTCCCCAAGCCCAGGACACTATAATTAGTGTCCTGCACTAATTATAGCAAACAAGCCTAAAAATGCTGCATGCAACTGTGAATAAAGCACTATACTTGTTATTATTTGTATATATGCTATGAACCAGCAGATCTGTTTGCAGATCACGCATGGAATTTAGGAATCTTTTTGCGTGGTTCTGTCCACTATCCCTAAAGCAGAACTTAACCCAGTGTATACTCACATGTTCCATTGTGGGCACTGCCATCTTTCTTGTTCTGATCATTGGCCATCTTGATTGACTGGAATGACATAATTTCTGGGATGGGTTCATTCTGTTCTGACAGCTGCAAGGGAAGATAGGATGTGGTGTGTGGTACCCCTACAACTAACACTGAGTTGTGCATGTGCAGCTTTGGAAAATTCGAGAAAGATCGGGAAAAAATTTGCCAATCTCACTGTGCATGTGAAATCGGCAATTTTATTTCCCTATTGATGAAAGGGCTCCTTCTGCGCATGCCCAAGATGCTCGGGTATGCGTAGAAGGAGCAGCTAAGAGCCTCCTGGGATGCGTGACGTAGGTATCCCGGAAGGCTCTGCGCTCCTATTCATTCTTGATCACCTAGGTGATCGAAAATTTAGGGGGTGGTGCTGCACTTGAAAAAACAATAACAAACAAAATTTTTACTATAAATAAAAGAGTAGTCTACCATTTTATGTAAAGTAAAATTCTGAGTTTAGGTATTTAAGTGGCTCTGCATTATATACCAAAATTTTAGGTGTTTTTAGTATAGGTACTGGAGTTCAGCCTGGTGTCAACCACTTGCAATTCTTGGCACAGCAGATTTCAGGTTACGTACACGATAGATTATTGTCACCTGAGACAAACATGATCATCTCAGGTGAAAATCTAGTGTGTGTACAGCTGTCCTCCTATGTTCTCTGATCCATCCTGGTAGATCAATGAATGACGAAGTGGGGACGATCACTGTACTTTCCTTTGTAAAAGTGGCTGTGGCTTACAATTTACACTGATGTTCTGAGATGCTAAAAAAGATTGGTAACCGACTGACTGATAACAGTAGGTAAATGGTTCCAAGGTAAATAGGCCATGAACTGATGTCCTTACCCCTCCCTGACTACATCTGTCTAAAGCACTGGTCGATAATAATGTACTCCTACCTTTTCATGACATATACATACTGTAGGTTTGGATCAATGACAATAGTGAGCCATGGACCCCATCAAAATGTTCCTGTGCAGCCCCATGGTCTGTAGTTACATCTCTGAGTAATAGTACTGACTTGCTGAGTGACGCTTATCCAATGCCTTGCAATTAGCAGCAGCGTTGTCAGCCTGTCATGTTCATTACTTTCCTGTGCTGTCACTAGTTAGTGAGCTGAAATAAGGGACAGCTTTTCCTCCCCTCGCTCCTTATGCCGGGGCTAGACACTTTTATTTTAATCTTGTGTTAACAGTAACTGATGAGTTTTTATATGGATCCGAAGGTCGCTTTAAAGTCCAAATTAACCTTTACCAATCATCTAAATATAATACAGGTGCATAAAAAAACTGGGTCTGGGTCTTATTCAACAGGTGGAAATTAGACCTCTCCAGGGAGACCACCAGACTTTTCTAACCAGGATATGGCTGCTTTCTAATTCAAACACATTGCAACTCTGTGCGCACATTTTGTTTTTGATGCACTTGGAATGTACTTAGCAGATCAGAACTGAAAGTCTTGTTGAGTTTTAATATAATATAATGGATGTGTAACAGAACTATAATGCATTATGTTAAAGAACACTTATTGTGCTGGGAAAAACATAGTCATGTAAAAAACATGAGCGCTAGTTGATGTTATTGTTTTGCTTAGCTATAAAGGCTTTCATATTATTTAAAAGGGTGGTGTTAAGCAATAAACATAAAGCTACATACACACATCAGATGGTTTTCCCATAAGATGAATATTCATGCTTGTTGCAGGTGAGAATCTAGCATGTGTACAGCTGTCCCCTATCATTCATCAATCTATTCTGGTGGATTGATAAACAACCTTTCAGGAATGACTGCGTTGCAATCCTATGGAGGAGAGCACAGAGGGCTGCTGCTTGTTCATCTTACTTTATTGAAAAGAATAACGCTGTGTGTACAGAGCTCATTCATTCATCTGTCATTGGAAATGATCATTAAATTTTGACGTCTATCTCACAACTCCAGGCGACTTACTACTATTATACCGCCATACCAGATATGCCCCACCTCTGTATAATTCAAGGTAAACTCCATACAATCTTCTAAATTACCAAATAAACTATGAGAACTATTTAAAAAGAATTGTAAATATGTACATTTAGTGCTGATGTTTGTATCTGTCACACAGCACAGTCCTGTCTGGTGAAGGCGTGGACACACAATTTTAAATAAAAGTTTATGGTTATTTTTACTGATATCCAACACTCTTCCATAACCCAACTTTTCTTCTTTCCCATGGCAACAAGGCAGGAGAAGGTCATATTCATGATGCCTGTGATATATACTAAAAGCAATACACTAGAAGCATACATTTAGCCTTGAACAGGTGCTCAATACCTGTCACTCAAACTGATCATTTCAGGTGACAGTTTAGGTAAGATTGCTGTACTGCCAGCAATGTTCTGTTCTATGGACATGTTGGAGGGGAGGACACTTGGGAGGCAGCTCATCTCTGGCAATACAAAAGTCTTCATTAGCTGTTGGTCATTTATTGATGGCAGAATATTATTATCTTGTATATTACAAAGACCATAGGTGGATCTCCCAAAAAGGGCTTACAATCTAATACCGATTATGGGGGAAGTCAGTTAACCTAGCTGCATGTTTTTGGAATGTGGAGAACTTGCAAATTCCATGCAGATAGTGTCCTGGCCAAGATTCAAACCCAAAACCCTAATTCTGCAAAGTCCAGAGTGCTAGCCACTGAGCCACCCACTAACAAGGAAAATAAGGAAAAAAGAAATGTCATGGCATTTAGCATGGCTGATCACTAAATAATGTTTCAAGACACCAGAACTGATGATAGATTTTCACTGATTGCCGATTCAGACAATTACAACATATGGTAGTCAAAAATCTAACATCTGTACAGGCCTTAGGGTGGAACAAAGTGGGTAGTCCCACTTTGAAAAAATTCATCACTCCGCAGGTGGTTATTGAAGGCACAGGCGATGTCCCTACTGCAATAACTGTTGTTAAGCTGCGTAAACACACGCAATAATTATCGTTGGAAACTAACTACTGTTCGTCCGATAATCGTTAACAAAAAAAAGTGCACAACGGCACTGATGAATGAGGATTGTCGCTGGAAAAGAATGACCGTCCCGGCGGATCTGATTAGGCGATGATCGTTGGCTATCTATTGTGTGCACGGTGGTTCAGTGATCGTGGATGGTTCTGCAGTACACCTTCTCCTTTACATGTCACTTCATGCATCGTTCAAACAATCATATTTAGCGTGTGTACACGTGTGTTCTGCACAATACGATCGTTCGTCTATTTTCTAATGACAGTTATTACACGTGTATACCTAGCTTTACTCTGCCCAGCTGTTAAATTTTGGAAACCTGGCAATCTCAGGTTCCCCTGTGCTAATCATGATGGCTGAAGATAATGAAGAAGAACAAAAGGATGAAAATGGCAATGCCCTGGGATGGTACCAGGATAGATGAGCAGCATGGTTTTAGTTCTGCTTTAATGGCATATTCAAATTAGCAACTACACAAAACCACTTGCAGGAAATAGTTAACATTGGATCAAATAGTTCCGTTTATTGTACTTAATGTGGTTATTAGCAGCAATGCCCAGAGGCGGTGAATGCTGCAGTAAAATACCAATAGTCTAAACATGCCTTTAGGCATATTTAAAACAGATTTAAGGTAGCATTTTGGATCAGTTTTAGCAAATAACCAGATGTTATTTCTTGATTTAACCCCATGTATTTGTACAGCATTCCTCTTTCATCATTTTCTGATTGTACTGCGATTGTTCTATTCCAATCACTTCCCCCCACAAGGGAGTGATGGCAGGAGTGGCTGACACTCAATCAATTGTCAGCCACTTTGTGAAAATGTTAATTTATTACTGAATACTAATACGTCTGATACCAAGAGGGTAAAAATCTATTTACTGATGATTTTAGCAGAATTAGTTTCAACAATCACAATGTACAGCACTGGAAAAAAGGAAATGATATACAGTATAGCTAAGCACATATACTGTACAGCTGTACAACAATAAACAATTTAAATAAACTCTGCATTAGATAAAGACTTTAGTCTTAATAACTAATGTATATAATGTCAAAGCAATTTAAAAAAATGTCTAATGTTGATAGAAATAATGATCATGCTAAGCAGAAACAGGGTTTGCAGGCACTAGGGGACAGGAAGGGGGTTCTAACTTCCCCCATTGCCTCAATGCAATACTTGTGAATCCCTGCCACCAGACTTCACTTTTTAAATGGAAACCTTGCATTAATAGAGGATAATGAGCGCCTATATAAGCACTTATATCTCTCCACATGAAAAAATGTGTTTCTCACATGTTGTAACCTGGGCAGCTAGTAAGAATCTAACTGTCTGTGCTGGCCTGTGCTTCTGCCCACTTCTCATTACAAATGACATCAATGGAATTCTACAGAGTATCAATTGATTGCATCTGCTGGGGCTGCTTATGTCTCATCCAAGATGGCAGCGACCAATAGTCATCTCACGCCTGTTCAATATCATATCATGAATTATTACAAGAAGATTAAATTGATGAAATAAAGTAAGGTGACATATAATGTATAGGAAGATTGTTTTCAATATTAATTATAAGGGAGCAAGGCTTATAACCAGACATTTTAGAATGTGATTGTTATATCGTTTTGATTAGTGCAAAAAATAAAACTGCTAATTTTGCAGGAAATCCAATGATCTGATAACTTACTGTTTTCTGTCCCAAGCTGGAAAAAAGTAGGGGGATGTTCTGCAGTCCTAAAGCTATGTACACAAGTCAGATGACTCTCATTCGAGACGAGCCTGACGAAAACCTGATGTGTACAGCGGCTGACTGTTGTTGTTCATGTCCTGGCAGATCCATGAATGATGGAAGACGAACGACCACAATGAATGTGAAGGGAGGAGAGCACAGTGGAGTGCCACTCACTCGTTCTCCCCCCTTCATAGAACGGAATGGCGCTGTATGTACAGCGCTCGTTCATTAATTTTTCAGGTCTTTTGCTGTTGGAAGCCATTGTGAAAGATAATTTCCAACTACAAAAATCTAACGTGTGACCTAGGGTGGCAACACTGCTACTCCATTGATGCAATACAGTAAGTGAACGATGTCATCCTTGGACAGGGTGTGTGGTAAGTTGTATATAAACATGCAATTATAGTAGCTTAAAATGATTGTTAGTGATCTTTATTTTTGTTGGAAGGATCACTAGGTGGAAATGAAAGGAAAACAGACAAAGAAAGGTAATATAACCACCACATTTAAGGAATGGTAAGCTGCAACATATTACATTTTTGTTTAAATATATTTTCATATGGGGCATGGTGATAACAGAGGCATCATATAAGTAAACTATTGGGGCCAACACAAATCATCTGACCAGTCTTGAGTTCATATTACTCTGTGTCCTGTATAGTGGGTGAGGAAAGTGGTACTCCCTATCTGGGATAGTCATTATGTAGTTGCAGTTCTTGTGACCTGCTATGGCTCTGGCTCCAATCCTTCCATTTAAAACAAACACTCAGTAGGACTTGGAGCCAAAAGAAGAGCTGGCAAATAAGCAGTAGTGCATTCCTTGATTGTTTACATAGTAGGAATGGAGCCAGGAACACATTGGTCTGCAGTAAGTATATCTTTATAATACTTAATTAAAGATAGGATGTGCCGTTTACATTTCTTCCATACAGGTTCGGGAGGAGCATTGGATATCTGTACTGTACTTAAAGTATTAATTATTAGTAATCACTATAGTGTTCGGTCAAGAAAGGTTATTAATCCAATGATTTGGCATTGATGTTACTCAAATTCACAAACCACAGCTTTTACAAGAGATTGTCAATGAGCAGCAGTTAGTAAAAAAGATACTCTTTCATGGCCAAATTATAAAGATACAACATAAAGCAAACTATATGCAGATCAAAATGTTTCCCAGTCATGTTTAAAAATATTGTGCTGTGCGGGACTAATACTGGCAATGATAAAATTCAGGCTTCAAATATGTCTTTTTTATTCTATGTGCTGTTGCATTGAGATATTCTACCAAGTCACAAGGGCATTCCACCAAGCTAAAATTCTCTATATAGCCCTTAGGATAACCATATAGAGCATTGATCTTACACAAGCATCATATGGGGCCACTGAACTAAGGAAAGAATCTAGTTTGAACTTAAAGGCAAACTGTCACAGATAACAAGGAGGGGAGGGAAACAGAAAGGTTATACTCAGGACTAGGCCTCCAATGGCTAGGGAAAAGGGAATGGCCACCCCTTGCAGACACCCTAACCTAGCCCTAACTCCTAACAGTATGAGTATCCCCTGATGGTGGGAATACTCATACACAAGAACCTAGGCCCTACTAGCCCTGCATAGCCCTAGGAGTAGTAACTGGCTTGAGACTACTGGTTCCTTCCCTTATGAAAGACCCAGTGTCTCCCTGAGGCCTAGTAAACAACAAAAGAACAACAAAACACCAAAAGTAATTCAACTTATCTTAATAGCAGATATATAAGCAGGAACTCTGGATGGCACAACACACCAGCTCATCACATCCCAGCAGTGAATATCAACCGCATACCATGACAGGAGGGGGAGCCAAGGAAGACAGTTCCAAAGGCTCAACAAATCTCTTCAACAGTGATTTGTGGAACACATTATGAATCTTTAAAGCCTGTGGAAGTTCAAGACAAAAGGCAACTGGGTTAATAATGGCAGAGATCTTATATGG
>NC_092865.1:24491417-24535633 GCF_032062135.1 Pyxicephalus adspersus | reverse complement strand
AAACACTCTTTAACAGCTGAAAAGGCTTGTAATGCCGCATCTGACCAGACTGAGAAATCTGAGCCTTTCCTCGTCATGTCTCTTAAAGGTTTAACCACAGTCGAGTAATTCAAAATAAATTTACGGTAGTAATTGGTGAACCATAAAAATCGCATAAGTGCTTTCAGATTTTCGGGTCGATCCCAGTCCAAGACCGCACGGACTTTTTCAGGATCCATACAAAAACCTGAAGATGAGATTAAGTAACCCAGGAACTGCACCTCTGGAACAGCAAAAACACATTTCTCCATCTTCGCATACAATTTATTCTCTCTCAGGATCTGTAACACTTGCTTCACGTGATCCTGATGAGTCACCATGTCTGGAGAATAAATTAGTATATCATCCAGATACACCACAACAAACCTGCCCACCAGATGATGAAAGATGTCATTAATGAAATGTTGAAAAACCTCGGGAGCATTGGTTAACCCAAAAGGCATGACCATATTCTCAATATGACCCTCAGGGGTATTGAAGGCCGTCTTCCATTCACCCCCTTCTTTGATTCTTACCAGATTATACGCCCCTCTCAAATCCAATTTAGAGAACAGCTTGGCGCCAACAATCTGATTGAATAAATCTGGAATTGAAGGGGGTAAGGGTCACGGACAGTAATACGGTTAAGCTCCCGGAAGTCCAAACATGGCCTAAGAGTTCCATCCTTTTTCTTAACAAAGAAAAACCCGGCGGCTACAAGAGATTTGGATGGTCTAATATGACCTTTAGCCAAACTCTCAGCGATATATTCTCGCATGGCCGCACTTTCGGGTGCGGAAAGATTATACAACCGAAACTTGGGCAGCCTAACTCCAAGAATAAGGTTGATGGAGCAATCATATTCCCGATGTGGAGGTAACTCCTGGTCTCCACTTTCAGAGAATACGTCAGAAAACTCAGAAATAAATGACGGTAACACCTTAGTGGTTACAACAGAAAGCGATGTGTTAAGACAGTTGTCTATGCAATATTCACTCCAATCAAGAATCTGTCTCACTTGCCAATCGATAGTGGGATTATGTTTGCTTAACCATGGTAACCCTAGCACCAACGGAGCAGGCAGACCCTCCAACACAAAGCACAAGATGGATTCTTGATGAAAATCACCCACTTTTAAACGAATGTCCTGCACCATTTGTGACAAACAATTCTGCGTGAGAGGAGCGGAATCAATTGCAAACACAGAGATATTTTTGTCTAGTTCACTAGTTGTTAATCCATGCATACTGACGAACTGACCATCGATTAAGTTAACCCCTGCCCCGCTGTCAATAAACACTTCAATTCCCACCGTTTTGGAGTCTAGCGCCACCTCAGCAGACAGGAGAAATCGAGTACTACCGGTAAATGACAAAAGTAAATTCTCTGATTCCCCACACAGACCACCCAGTGAGAGTTGAGGGTTAAACACACCCCTTTTTTTTTTGTTTTCACCTTGGCTCTGAACATAAGGACAGACATTGACAAAATGTCCCCGTTTTCCACAGAAAAAAACAGAATCCCTTCTTATGCCCAAAGTTCTTATTCCCAGGTCCAGAGATAGCTCCCCCCAACTGCATTGGTTCGTCACCAGACATGATCTCAGGCGTCTCTCCAACCAACGTGTCAGAGTCGGGCGCCTTCTTATAGGATTATACGTCCTGAGATTGAGGAACTTTAGATCTCTCCCTCAGGCGTCTATCCATACGTACAGCAAGGGACATAGCCGCTTCCAATGACCCAGGATTTTCGTGAAACGCCAATGCGTCCTTCAGGCTCTCTACGGAGAGCAGGATCATTCCACTCAGTATCCGTAGCCCACCTCCTAAATTCAGAGCAATAGGTCTCTGCAGAACGCTTTCCCTGCTGCAAGCCACGCAGCTTGGTCTCGGCCAGGGAAACACGATCTGGGTCATTATAGATTAGACCTAGCACTCTGAAAAATTCATCCACCGACCGGAGGGACTGAGATCCGGCCGGCAGCGAAAAAGCCCAAGACTGAGCGTCGCCTTTAAGCAATGAAATGATAATACCCACTCTTTGACTCTCGTCCCCCGAAGAGTGTGGACATAGTTTAAAATACAGTTTGCGCGACTCCCTGAACCGAATAAAATGGTCGCTTCCCAAGAAAATCTGTCTGGGAGCGCCACCTTGGCTTCAGGACAGGTCTGATTGTTGCTGTCTCAACCAGCTGCCTGTGGTCTCAGTATGTGAGAGACGGTCTTGTGGAGGTCAGCTACCTCCAAAGACAACCCCTGCAGTTGTTCGACCAGTGCAGAGATAGGATCCATAGCTGCACTGACATAAACAAAAAATAGCGGTTTTGGCGGTTGATAATGTCACAGATAACAAGGAAGGGAGGGAAACAGAAAGGGTATACTCAGGACTAGGCCTCCAATGGCTAGGGAAAAGGGAATGGTCACCCCTTGCAGACAACCTAACCTAGCCCTAACTCCTAACAGTATGAGTAACCATTGATGGTGGGAATACTCATACACAGGAACCTAGGCCCTACTAGCCCTAGGAGTAGTGACTGGCTTGAGACTACTGGTTCCTTCCCGTATGAAAGACCCAGGTGTCTCCCTGAGGCTTAGCAAACAACAAAAGAACAACAAAACACCAAAAGTAATTCAACTTATCTTAATAGCAGATATATAAGCAGGAACTCTGGATGGCACAACACACCAGCTCATCACATCCCAGCAGTGAATATCAACCACATAGCATGAAGTGTGTGGCCAGACTAAATAGAGGAGCAGTAATGACCACCAGCTGCACCTGATACATGAGGTGTGGTCATTACAAACAACAACACAGAAACAAGTAAAAACAAAGAGACTGTCAGATAACCTCACATGCAGCTTGTCTGACAGATCCTCTAACTTCAGTCATGGAAGGGACCGTGACACAACCTCTTAGTAAAATGCATGGCCGGTTTATTTAATCTGGGACCCCCTCCCTGTAAAACTGCTATATATAAGCAAAACAATGTACTTGGAGAAAAGTTATATTATTGTAAATATTAGGGCTACCACAGTGTTCTATGGCAGGCCTAACTGGATGGGAGTGCACAATTGTGTGCATGTGGCTGCAGTTGCAGTGGATCATGGCACAGTTCCTGGAAGTGACTAGTCGCTTTTGACTTTGTGGTTGCTTTTCCTCTTCTGGAAGGAGGAACAACAAGCAGGGCAATGCATGCAAAGTGTGAAAAGGGACTTAGTTTTGGTACAAGAATCAGGTTGAGGCTGTGGGATGTAAATGGTTTATTTTGAGGATTGGTTAACTTGGGTATGTCACCATACTTGAGGAGCTTCCAAGCCCCTGTATTTCTGGGTTGTGAAAAGTTGTGAAGTTTGAAAAGTTTAGATTAGAAAGCTTTGTTCGTAAGAATGGCACGGACGCAGGTAATTGCTGCAATAAGAAATGCCTTACCCTGAATGTGAGAAAGACTAAATAAGTTATATTTTATTAGAGCAGAAATATCCTCCCATTATTGTTCTGAGGAAGGAAGTAAAATAGCTACTGAATAGTAGTATTTTTGAACTGTTCTAGATAATATTCCTAATTGTAAAACTAATACAAAAACTATTTTCCCCAAATCTAATTAGCACTTATTTCTTCTCCATATTCTCAGATTAGACTAAGCTTGTTGTCCAATAATTACAGTGTGATCCATTCTCTCATCACATTCTGTTTCAATGCTTTAGTGCTATGACAAATTATAATTGAAAGTTGAGCTCCAGGTTGAGAAAAAATTTCCTTCTGCAGTAGGCCAAGCCCACATTAAGGGTTAAAATCTGATATATGTCTAGTGGGGGTTTAAATAGTACTTTTACTTACCTTATCCCACACTCCACTTTCAAACAACTGGTTTGTTGTAACCTGTTCCACAAGCTGATCCAAGCTGTGGTCAAGGCAGTGGCATCATCCCGTACAATGAATGACCAATAGTCCTGCATCGGAAGTGGAGAATGCAGAGGGCCCTCCAACCCTGGGTAATGGGGAAATGAGGGGTGAAATATCTAAAAATAATACATACGTCACTCTTAGGCATACAGTAATTGAGCATTTACCAATAACTCTTAGGTTTGGAATTGCCACATTACAAGCAAATAATTTTCCTGAACCTGGAATGTTATGAAAATTACAAAGGGTTACCATTCTTGCAGCTTAAGTTGTTGGAGCTATAGTAGATGATATGGTAAGTATCAAAGGGCAATTTTAATATAGTAGAAATAATCACAGACATTCTTTGCATGCAAAATCTAACATTAGTAACTTAAGGAGTAAAGTCGCTTTAAAGACCTGTACAAATTGCATTAGAAACTTTTTACTTGCCAGTAGTATACAAAAATATAAACTGATAAGAGCTATTTTTTTCTATTTTAAATGAATGTCAGTTTTTAGTGCTCCAAATAAGTTTGTGTAACTTGTTACAAATATATTGTTTCTCTGGTATAACTGTGACTAATTATGGAACCTTGAACTTTGGATTTGCAGGAGGGTGTTGTTATGTTGCCTGTGCCTAATCACTGATAGCAGTTTCTTTATTTTATTATAATGATAGAACTGTAATATTGTGAAGAAAAAAGGACAAAGAGAGCTACATTTGTATTCTACTGGAACCCTTTGGCAGTCAAAACACTCTGAAGTTTGGGCATAAAGGCAGGGACTTGGAAGTACCTGTATGGTCCAGCAAACCTGAAATGAATCTGGTCCAGACTCGAAAACATTTGCCAACTAAAGGCAAACAATTTTTAGGAAATCATTTGAAGTTTACCAGATCACGCAGGTTCATCCCAAATAGTCTATCCTCTCAGTTTTGGAGAGCCTTAATAAATCGGGCCTCTAGTGTTAGGTTGGGTAGGGGGCGGTTAAGTTTTAAAGCGGAACTAAACCAAAAACAAAAAAATGACACTTACCCTTAATCCTGCAGGTCCCTCCATGATGCTGGTCCTTCCTGCATTGTCCTGAAATTCCTCTATGTCCCAGCACTATCATCTTCATTCTTCTCTTCCTTCTTCTTCCTCGGTCTTCTTGGCACGTCACCCAATTTCGCACTGTGCCGATGCGAGATTGGGTGACGTAGCTCACTGTAAATAAAAAAAAAAAAAAGGGAGCAACTCTTTCCCTTAATAGAAAAAATACCCCATCTGCGCATGTCTGAGATTAGGGAATGTGCAGAAGGAGCACCCAAGAGCCTTCCGGGATGTGTGAAGTAGGTATCCTGGAAGGCTCTGCATTCGCATTCAGTCTTAATCACCTAGGCTATCAAGACTGAAAAGGGAGGTGCTGCACCCTTATTTTCTTTTTTTAAAATTAAAAAAACTGTCAGCTCCACTCCTCTGATTGTTGTTGCAGTCCTGTACTGTGTGTTCCTGGATAGAGTTTCTGTATCCAAGAGCACAGTGTGAGTCTCGCTAGCTGCTCAAGAATGAATGCAGCGTGGGAAAAATCCTCTGATTTTTCCCACAGCCGTGTTTATTCATAAACGCAAGCCGCATGACTCGGGACTCTGAGAGGAGGAATATAGCGGCTGCATTTATGAATGAAGCCGTGAGAATCCTCCTCTCATTCAGAGATCCCCGGGCACTACAGGTTAGAATGAGGGCTTGTCCTCATTCTGACCTGTAGGGCCCGGGATTGCTCACTGACAAGAGGATTCTCGTGACTGTATTTATAAATGCAGCCGTGATAATCCTCCTATAGAAGTTTACCAATGGTTTCGTCAAATTTTGCCAAAATTTTGCGAACCCATTGGAACTTCAAGGAAATTTTTGCGAGAACGCAAGAGGCCTTCTCGCTCATCCCTACTGACACCAAGAACAAATGGTCCATTGTGTACAATGCCATCCTTACTGCTAATTTTTTTTTTTTGCATATAGCTACTGTAAGAGACATGGTTGGGCAGAATATATCCTGATATGCTGAAAAAGAGCTAAGCATGGCACAATCTGCATTGCTATAGTAACATTCATACAGTATAGAGAAGCACAGTAAGCTTTTAATGTGACACTTCAAAAATCATCTCTATTCTTTACCACCCATGTTCTTTTCCTGTGCAGCATCTGTTGGCTGCTTGAGAACAAGTGCCCTTTTAATTGAACTCTCTGTACTGTGTTTTTTTTATCAGATTGGCTATATGTGTTAATAATTGTTCACTGCAATTTGGCTTCTAGTCAGGCTGTATCATTATTGCTACATTTCTCAAATAAGTTTGATAGGTACTTTAATCATGATGTGATTTTCATTTATTCCTAATAAAACACATGCACAAATATTAACATATTAACCTGTACTATAAATCTTCAACGTAATATCGGCATGTAAAAAATCTGCAATTAAAATAATAAATACAGCCAATGTACACTCTTTTAAAATTAATGACTTGTTATAAGTTTTAGCTTGCAAATCAGGAGATAACCTAAATAGCCACTTTACCAACATATCCTGCACTTTGGAATCTACTTTGACACTAATGCATAATTTAATACTGCTGCGTTAGAAGTTAGAATCAAAGCTTTCAGCTACCATTAACTAGATCTCACTTGCATTAGGTTAAAACTAGCAACTATTAAATATGACCCAGAAGGGATTTAGACCCTAAGTATGCTGAGCGTAGACAAGGCCAGTTACACTCTGTCTCCCAGCACACGCCAGGGCTGATTATGGCTCACCACAAAATGACTTTGGGTTTCAGCAAACTCCTATTATGGGTTTATATGCGCCCACAGACATTAAACTGAATGCTTCAAGGGTAACATCGCATCCAGGGGCATTCGCACAAATGTTCTGTGTCATTAAAGTACACCTGTCATCAGAGATATATGTGGGTTGCCATTGCTGACCCGTCCTGCTAAAAATGCTGGCTCCCTGACCACATTGCTGATGTTTTAGCTTTAAGGTCTTCTAAACTGCAACCAGTACAGAGAAAAGGAAAAAAGAACCCCATGCTTTTTTAAGTATGTGACTCAATGATATTGAAAGTAGGCACTGCCAGACAACCAACAATATCAGTGAAAGGCAAGCAATGGAAGTCTACCTTTTTTTTAGTATCACATTTTTTTTATTTTCTGTATCTTCTAATTCTTATCATCAAAGATGAACTCCAAGCTAACAGCTAAATAAAGAGGTCCTAAGAATAAAAAAGCCCTGCCACAAGGCACAGCACTGCTAGGTGGGCTGGAGACCCATATTTTCTTTGTTGCAATTAAAGCAGACCTATCACCAAAATTTTTACTTTATATAGAAGGGTTGATAACCTCCTGGGATCCGCATGTCATGAAGCCCAGGGCTGTTTCTTCTGCTCATGCCCGAGATCAGGCGAGAAGAGACTTTTCGGTCTTGCAGTGAGTATTTTTACAAATACAGCAGCACACAACTACCGATCTCGTGCGTGCTCAGTGGGCGTTTGGGTGATGTAGGCAGAAGAAGGAAGAAGACCGACGAAGATGGCGGCACTCTGTGCTTCCTCCGTGCCGGGACTAAGTGAGAAGTTGAGGTGATGCAGGACATGGAAGACAGCTCCAGGGGGATGAACAGATCTGTGAAAGTAAAGGTGTAATTTTTTTAATCACTTTAGTTACGCTTTAAGGAATTCACAGGTGTGGTTGCTCCCCTAGCCTGTGACTTGACAAAGAAGTAGCAGATTGATGAGCTCTGTGTCACTTTTGTCTCTTCTACTATCAGCATGTCCTTTGTTTGTGCACAACAACTGGATCACAACTAACTAGCTCTCATGTGTTCAAAGTTCAGTATATTGCTGCTGAGGAAGAAGTTTCAGGAAATTGTTTTGCCTTTGGGGAAAAATGGATCAAATCCCACCACAGGAAAGATGGTGTTTACTCTCTCTGTAGGAACATTGCACTGTTCTCTGTGTTCCTCCAGGAACATTCTAAAGAGTCACAGAATGAGCCAGCTCCCTACTAATACCAAGTACAGCTAAACAAGTGAAAAATGCACCTGGCTGAGGAGTGCTGGATGTGTCCGCAGAGTCCGATAAATCTGCCACATTGCTGTGGAGACTGACTATAATAGTTGCCAAGATTAAGGGTACCTGTTGTACAGCCAAGTCTGAGAACATGATCCATTGAGTCCTGTTTATACAATAGGAGAGTTCTAGTAAAAAGTTTTATTTGCATCCAGATGTGAGTATGTCCAGTTTTTCCATTTACACTGAGATCTTGTGGGAGCAAATTATGGAGCTTGTATGCGTGTTGATAGAACAAGATGAGGTGTGGAATATCCTTATATTGGTGCTCACTAGACAGGTGCAAGGGCACATCTTTTCAACATCCCTGGATTCTGCCATATAATTGGAGTCTGATAGAATTAGACCCTTGGAAGGGGATGATAGAAATCTTGCAGAGTGAACATGGAGACTGATGGCCAAATACCAGTTCATAATGCAGATGCATTGGTTCTACTGAAGGCCTTCATGGCCATTTTGTAGGCCAGCCACACTTGATTCAATATTAAAGAGTGACCTCATACCATTTTAGAACATATATTTATCATAAATAAAAAAAAATATACTCTATTGTAATTACATTTATTGAAAAAACACATTCTTTTTTTTAAAAAAACTTTGTATTCCTTACACTGCCCCCAGAAATTTTGGTTACAAAAACTTTGCAATAAATTCAACTTGGTGGCAGCTTAAAAATATATTTCCCGGACTATATTTTAATTTTCTTTTGATAAAACACAATAACAATTTTCATATGTTAGTTAAGGTGTTTTTTTGGTGGGGACATGCAACTGACAAGACTATGTTCAGCTGCTTACCAATTAAGTTAAAGGGCGGATAGGTGGCCTTATTACATTCTTTGAAAAAAGCCCCAACCCCTCAAGCAATTTGGCAAAAAAACTAATATAATTATATATATCTAAAAAAAAGTCAGAACATTTACATTTTCACAAGAATTTGTCATTTTACAAAAGTTGCAGCAAAATATTTTTTTCATTTTGCTCATCCCTAGATTACATTTTAACATACATATACCTTTCTACAGAAATCAATGGAACTGCATTTTATTACACTTCACAGCTTCTGATAGCAGGGGAAGAGTTGTCATTTTCCAAATGCTTGGTGCCTTTTACTAGGCAGTTTAGGATTCTGATCTGTAGGAGAAGTATGTAAATGTGGATGACTTTTAGTGCTGGGAGGGTAAATGTGTTTGTTAATCTTGGAGTAAGAGGTGTTTTTTCAGTAACTGCCAGCCTTGACTATTAGAAACAAAAGCTGGAAATTAGTTGCCATTTCTAGAGTGGTATTGTGAAGGCATGGGCACATTCATAGTAAAAAGCCTGGGTTATGCCCTCCAGTATGGGATAAAAGGGGCTCAAGGGGCCAGAGGTGGATGGCTGTTAGGTCAAAACATGTGCATGGTCATCATTCCAATGGAGGGGTTTGGGTTCTGAGGGGGGGGGGGGGGGGGGTGTTCATTAATAAAAATATAGAAGTGCCTGTGCAGGGTCCAATGGACAAGAAATCTGGGAGTAAAAGATTGTAGGTACTTTTGGAAGCCTTGGGGTATCTACAGGTCTGTGGGGAGCAGATATTAGTCAGTGGAATGGTGCTGTACAGAAGGCTATTATTAGAGGGTGTCCTGATAGATGCCTTTAGGTTCAGATAGGCATGTCCACCCCTTCATTGGGCAGAAGGGTGGGCAGCAGATACTAATATACTTTAATAACAAGGAGACACAAGCATTAGACCCAATACTAACACGAGGTAAACTAATGAGATGATGATATTTCTTCTCTTGATTGAAGGTTGAACTAAACCCTTATTCTGCAGATCTGGGTGGAAGTTCTTGGAACCTTGGAAATCTAACAAGTCAGCTTTTAGCAATAGAATAAACATGCTAGGCACAAACCCTGTATCTAAATGCCAGACAGCAGTGCCAGGCCTGATGGAAGCATTAAGAAAGAAAAAAAACAAACTACCTTACATAATAGCTGAATTACTCAATTTCTTTATTGTCCTAGATTGCCCTTGATTGTCTCGGGGGGGGGCGAAAATCATGTACGGAGACACCAATTTATTGATATCAAGCTACATTACAGCACAGATCAAAAAAATGCATTAAAGCTGGGAACTTTTCTGGCATCTGGTTCACTCAACCTCGGTAATGGAGGCCTCCTGGGCATTTAAAGACTGGTGTCCCAAAATAACCTGTCACTGGCAACAGTCTCTGTTCCTTCTCTACCATTGAATACTAAACTCTCAATAAGCTATCTAAAACTAAACAAGAGAAAAAATCCTAAGCATCAACAGCTTAATAAATTCATGAAAACATTGCCTGTTTGTGTTTTACGTTCGCAGCCCATTCTGGCTATTTTTATGACTGCACCTGCGAGCTATGGTATTGACAGTACAGTAAACAAGCATATTTAACCAGCAGGAACACTGCCCTGTTCCAAGCAGGTCTGTTTTACCATACAGACTGGATTCTCTGCAGGATTTACTTGGCAGGCTAGTTTGAGCTTGTTTACAGAGGATGTGTGAGGACTATTGATGACCTGGTATCTAAAACAGTGAGATTAATGCCTGCCAACCCCTTGCCATAAAACTGTCAACTTTTTAATATATCCAGCTTTATCTATTTCTAGCAAGAAAATGAAAAAGTCTTAACATTTATAGGGCATTCTGGTTGTATTTGAATAGCTGTCCTTTTGTGAAATACAGTTAATTATCCTATTTAATAAATAAAATAAACCATATTTTGTAGCAAAGCTGTAAAACCATGTAAACATGTAATATACATTGATAATTTCATCATTGCAAATTTGTAATATGTTTTTACAAGACCTTGTTTAAGGACCCCTTTAAGGGTATGGAGCTGATTTATTAAAGCTGGAGAAGATACACGTGTACAGTGAAGCTAATTCAGGAAACCTGGAATGGATCTGGTCCAGGATTCAAAACATTTGCTAGCAAATAGCAAATGACTTCGAAGAAATCCACTCCAGGTTTGCTAGATCACCTAGCGTTACTGAAGAAAGTGTATCCTCTCCAGCCTTGGATAGCTTTATTAAATCAGGCCCTATGTATCCAAACCCTATAAAAAAAATGTATTTCATAACGTACATTATCAATCCTTAGATGTGGTGGCTACATTCGTTTTCTTTGTTGTCTTTTCTTTTCTTTATTTTTACATGGTAATCCAACAAGTAGAACTCTTTTATTCCCTGGGTGGCTACGCTTACTCCTCTATTTTATCTATGGAATAAACCTCAGCAGTAAAACTCAAATGCATTAATTTCTTGAACAATATATTTTACAGGTAACAGCACCTACAATTTTAAAAGTCGCTCACCATTCATGAATAATGTACTATTAAATAAGAAAAATTAATTACCGTACATAGAGAAAATAATCCTCCAATGCTAAAAGGCAAGCTTTGGGCTTTGGCTGACACCATCAATTTGAGAAATCATTGCGAGGTGACCTGCAGTTGACTTCCTTTGACTTGTATTTGACCTGCTTCAAGCAGTTAAGGTGTGTTACAGCAAACCAAGTGATGTCTAGTATTCCATGACTTGTGTTACATTAAAGTTGTCCATTTTTTAGGGCTTTCAACCTACAGCATTGGAAACAATGTCATGCAACATTCTATGTTATAAATGCGGTGCACCAAAGCACTCTCGTTGGCAACTATTGTAAATATGCATTGGGATGTCATTCTGCAAGCAGAATATGATTATTCAAGCATTCTCATCATTAGAGTTTAATGCTGTAGTTTATTCTGCTTATATTTTGCTATCCCTGGTTCTTCCTGATTGCCCTTATGACCACATTGTTCTAAAAAGGTATACACACTTTCCATTCATTGTAATTAGTGATCTAAAGGAAGAATTGGGAGGTTTGGGCTAATAAGTGTACAATTACCTAACTAAAGTTATTTTTTTCTTCAGTATAGTTGAGGCTTTAATTGATAACTGGGAAATCCTGTCTATTGACAAAAAATTGGCACATACGTTTTGGGAATAGCTCAGTGCCTGTAGCCTTGGTGTATTTTTTTTAGCTTTATTTGTACTGGGCATGGTATTATTATTATTGTCATTAATAAATGTTTTATAATGCACCAACATATTATGCAACACTGTACATTAAGTAGCGGAGGAGAGGCCTCTTCCCATAAGAGCCTACAATCTAAGAGGCAAGTTACATTTGCCTTGCAGTATTGCAACAGGTTGGCTGCCATGCCAAAACTACATAGGTGCTGCACATTACTAGGAATTGTGGCTAAATGAATGGTATAAATCAAGGCTTCTGATGGATATCTGTCTGTGAGGTAGGGAGTGGCTGGCATAGAACATGCTGGCACCTTCCAAACACTACCATACCTAGCTCACACAATGAATACACCCAAGTGGTTACTGGGTGCCAGAAGTGCAGTGTAATAACACAGGCTCTCCGGCGGCTCTTTAAAACGCAGACATCCTTATCATTATTATAATGATAATAATAGTAATCATGAGGAGAGATTCTTCACTGGAAGAGGTGTCGTTTATCTTAAGTCTTACTTAACCCTTCCATAGAGAAATAAAAATACGCCTACATTAAGGAAAATAGTTCTGACCCAAGAAACCACAGAAAGTAAGGTATATTGAATTGAATACTTTGGAAACACTTGAGTAAAGTGCTCTATTTGAACAAACTGTTGTTACACTTTTTAAATTTCTCAATAAACCAAAAACGGTTTGTTGGGTTTAAATGTACATTAGACTAAAACTGTTTATCTTCCCCTGGCTTTTTCTTTTGGTTTCAACATACTTTTTGTAAGAGTGGTATCACATGTTTTGAATCCTGGACCAGATCCATTCCAGGTTTGCTAGATCACCCAGCTTCACTGATGAAAGTGTATCATCTCCAGGCTTGGAGAGATTTCATAAATCAGGCCCAGCGTCTCTGAAAGTGCTTTTTACTGCAAATATCTGCATCTTACACAGCCTTGGGCTTCATCTGCATCTCATTCCCTGAATTTATATAATCCTCTGTTCTGTGCTTGGCAGCTATTACATACTTTTCTGTAGGGCTCCTGCAGACAAAAATTGCTTTCGCGCTTCCAGCGAGCGTGGATTTTATTGATGAATCAGGGGCATTGTCTCCTAGCCTATGACCGAAGACACAGAGGTCATAACACCATATTAAATCACTACATTCCAGCATTGTAGAATTTACATAACACATTTAACTTGAAACTGATACTGTTTACATAATCCTTAATATCTAACTGTTCCAGAAATATCACCTGGCACTGAAAAAAATTAAACATTTGGGTTTGTTTTTTATTGTAAAATAAGCCTTAAATTATTAAGGTATGGCTGGCAAATACAAAAAATATATAGTTAACAAAAAATAAATAGAGTTTGTATGCCAGTGTTTATGTGGGCTTAGTTAGATTTTTCCATATTTCAAAAACATACTGTTATGTTAATCAGGCTTCATCCAGATTGGCTCTAGTTGGGTCTGAATGTAGTAGGAACATTAGAGTGTCTAGAGTAGACTTTGCTGCAGAAGAGACTAATAGGAATGGTGTGGTGTTCATCTGAAAGCTTTTTTTGCCTTCAATGAAAAATATGTGTTGGTGTTTTTTTATAAATGCAAGTTTAAAGGAGAGGGGGATTATTCTTCAGCACTTACTCATTCAAGTTTTTTACAGCACATTAGCTGCTGCTTATTTACTATCAGAAACATACTTAGAACTCCAACTGATGGCTCAAAGTGGTAAATATAATAAATATGTGAAAAGGCATTATAACGAAAATAAATAGGTTCTCCTTTAAGTGGAGTTTGGGAGGACTGACGTCCAGGGCCAAACTAAGAACAAGAAGGGACTTCTGTTCTGACTTGGATAACAATTATTTTTCTCTAGAGGGCTTTTTTAGATCCCCCTTCGCCCTTGGCAGTGTGGTATGTTACCACGCTCCCCAAGGTATTGAAAGCACTCTGGATGGAGAAAGGGGAGACTAGTGTGAAAGAGATGGCAGAGTTTTGTTTTATTGTGAGTAAGGATGAGTGCTCTGCAGTATACAATTGTAAAACAAAGAACTGATTGACTTTACAAGTGCTGGATGTACAGTATATCTTGGAAATCTAGAGTGAACATTCCTTTATTTTGAATAGTATGAAGTGAAAATCTAGAGGGAAGACCCCAGGGAAAGGTGCTTTGAGGTAGACAGGACTTGGTCTAATTCCTCTGGTATACACTTGCTGGTAGAGTAAATTTAGCAAGTGGAGGAAAGCTTGTTGTTCGTAGCATGGACATGAAGAGACACTGGCCCTGATTTATGAAAGCTATCCAAAGCTGGAGAGAATACACTTTCAGAAGTGAAGCTGGGTGGTCCAGAAAACATGGAATGGATTTTAAAAATCATTTGCTATTTGCTAGCAAATGTTTTGAATCCGACACGACAACGACTGTACACACGGCAGATTTTCGCCCGATAATTGGCCGATGCCGATTATTGGGCGATAAAAATCTGACGTGTGTACGTAGCTTAACTCTGTAACACACTTTCCAGCACAGTAATGTTATGATAAATGTGATACATTATTATTTTATCTACTGCTTTAAAAATGTAACAAATGTATCATATTACTGTGCTGAAAAGTGTGTTACAGACTAAGAGATATCATGTAATTGTAGGATAACCATGCAGGGGATCTTATCAATGATTGCCGAGTCTGCAATCATTGAGAAGAGTATGCGATCCCCGGGGCACTACAGGTTAATTAACCGTAGTGGAACTGCAGAGTTTATCTGCAGTTCAGTTCCCACGGTCACATGACCGTGGGAACTTTGCGGTCACAGCTGTGACTGTAGGCGATCCCCGGGCACTAGAAGTTGAATAGGGACAAGTTTCCCTATTCATCACATATAGTGTCCCATGTTCTTGGATAGAGAAACCCTATTCAAGAACACATACAACTAGCAAAGGGCTCCAAGAGCAATCTGATTGCTCTTGCAGCCCTCAATAGTCCCTAAAAATAACCCAGATTCTCCCACCATTGACTTCAATGGTGTTTGAGTTCGGCATTTGATCACCTGAACAATATCTCACTATTCGATCAAATAGCTGTCGAATCGAATAGTGAGATATTCGACTAACATTACTGAGGACTAATTTTTTCTCACTTCCTTTAATGGCCTGTGTCCTAAAAGTGTGCCAACTGGCTTCCAGAAGCTCTCTTCAGCTATCACATGAAATATTTCATATTTAGCTGATTAAAAACAATTAAACCTTTACTTTTATTTTAGTTTGGGTTATTTTAAATTAATAAAGCAAAGGTAATAAAAATATTAGATTCCCTGTAGGGCTCATGTACAAAGGGATTTTAAGCTTCTTCCCCATGCATGCCAATGTGAATGCAAAAGCAGCTCAGAGCATTCTGGAACAACACAGCCTAAGGCAACTCTTCAGTAACTAAAAGTGAAATCAAAACATCTCAGAAGCACCTATAAGCTTTCTAATATGAAGGCAGGTGTATAAGTTGTGATAGCATTAATTACACATATTGCTAAAAAATAAAATATTAATAATATAATATCTCTTCTTCTTCTTCTAAGTATCTGACATACAAAATGTAGTTTTTGGGTAGCTGGTGCTGTCTATTTGAATTTCCATCCCAAATACATTTTTCAACATAGTCAGCATGAATATCATATTAGTTTATTAACCAACTCTGGCCAATGTATTTTTGTATTTTGCAGACATTTGAGAAGTTTATTAATAGTTGAGCCATTTTGTCATTGTTTAGTCTGATTATGACCCTTTTGGGGAATTGCCATCTAATTTCCTCTCTCTATAAAAGCCAAAATGTTTTTTTCCATTGGAAAGATCTTTCATTGCTTCCTGCTTGAGGAATAAGTTCTTTAGTGGGGTCACAGACCTTATTGCTGCCCCTTTCCTACTCGAGTATATCAACTCTCTGCTGGACTGTAGATAGGAATAAACCGATAATTTAGGAAATAATGTTAACATCACTCACTGAGCAAGAAAATGCATGTAAGTGGCAGAAAGTGGAATTTTTAAAAAAGGGGTTCATCCCATCTGGAACTATTGGTAAGTATTCATATTACTGATGTTGTCCCCTTTTATAATAAAACTGCTTCCCATAAAAATTCAAGAAAATTACAACAAGCTAGGTTTTCTTTTTTCACGTAGGCACCAGCAGTGGTAAAGACTTAATCCACAAAGAGACACCTATAAGACTACTTAAGTGTTGTAAATTACAGTAATAGCCACCACACAATTGTAGTTAGAGTCGGTTTGCCTAGAGCATAGGAACCAGAAAAGTTTCTCTAGAAGCTTTCTCTCCTAGAAGCCATGTCCTGCTTCATTACCCTCATCATCATACCACTCCACTGAGCAGGACATGGTGCTGTGGCTTTTTCAGACAATTAAATCCTAACAAGACTAATAAAAGTACATCAATCCTTTATATGACAGCTGGAGTCCTTAACATCATATCATTTCCTAGATAGAGACGTACAAGTATGGTAAAGTAGCACCAAAAGTCTGTACTTATGAAAAGTTTACAGTACAGAATTTAGTTTTTAAATCATCCATGATTCCCCTATTATTATCTCTGTCCTGAATAGATAGGAGAAGATATACAGCATCATGTAGAACAAGTAGCTTGGCATTATTCATTTATTATCAAAGGATTTTATTTAAACGTTTCTTGCAGTACCATATACAGTAGAGCAGTGATCACCAACTTTTTGGTCATCACGGACCAATAAATTTACTGACTCGGGACCACACATGCGCGGGGAGCCATGTGTCATTTAAAGAAAGAAAAAAACTTCCCTCAGAGTGACGTCATGATGCCGGAACCTGCCCACTCTGAGGTCTGAGCCTGCAATGGGGGAGTGGGCAGTTTGTGTCCAGAGACACAACCCACCCACTGCCCTAAGCCTGCGTTCCATACGGTGGGTATGGCCCGCGGCTCTGTCCAGTGCGCCCCCCCAGCAGGTCCTTCTCCTGACCCCACTGGGGGCTCACCGGCCATAGCTGAGGACCACCAAATATTTCTAGTGGACCACAGGTTGGTGACCTCTGCAGTAGATCTTAACTCAGTAGAGGTAAGAGCGGCTCAAGGAGCTCAAGGAAGTGCTTAAGTGCTGCCAAAGTATATAGCTGGTACAATGCCTGTCCCTTTCTACAACAAAGCTGTGCCTGATTGCATTTTTTTAAACTTAGAATTTTAGTTTCATTCCTATACATTCTAAATGACTGACCCAGAATAAATATGCAGCTTGGATGCTTAGCAAGTTGCCATACAACTTATGCTGCAGTTATCTGCATGTTTGTTTCAGGTGTGTAACTGAAAATGAACTGAAACCAACAGATCAGTTTTAGATCCAGGTAAGTAACATTCTTTAGAATGTGTTTTGTTAGAGGTACCTTCAGGAATATTTATGGTAAATTAAATGTGGAACCTTAAAACAATGGCAAGCACATGTAACATTGGTTTGCCTACATTATGCCATGCAGATCATTTTGCTCCAACCACAATCTGTCATGACCATGCTCATGTTTCCCCAGACGCGCCTCAGATCTCCTGTTACCTAGCAATTATTTTCTTTTATTAATAACTTTTTTAGGGTTAAGTAATTTTACTAAACGATTTTGAGAATTAATTTTCTCATGACAGTTTGGGTTTCAGATTTGTCAGAATGAATCTGTATACCTTTTCAGTGTCTCATTTTATTGTCACATTGCCTTGCCATGACACTAGAGATTTATGCTGCATTTGTTCTTTGCACACAAGACAATATATTCACAATCCACCTCCATGTGTCGGCAACAGGCATAATAAAGGCAGGACAAAGAAACTGTGTTCTATTAGCCTTGTAACTGTCATAAAAAACAAGAGAGAGAAACATTAGAGCTAACATAATTATTTTCATTAGAACAATCTGAGGCCAAAACAGTGTACGTTTATATGCCTCAATTATGAGCTGCCATGGCACGATTACAAGGGAAGACCAATGTTTACTGGCATTAGTTTAGCAGAAATGAGGTCTTTTAAATGGCAATTTATGCTAAAACCCCTCCCTATAAGAAACATGCTCCTGCATAAAGTAACGCTGCTTAGTAACAGACACATCATCTGTCTAAAGCAGATCCTGGCCACTTCTCAGGTCTTCAGTTAATCGACCGATGAAGGAAAACACACAAAGAGAAACTTCACTTTTCTTGTTGCTCCTTTCTTTGTTTTCAACCCCATAAACACTGAAGTCTATGGTTTAAATAGTTGATCTCTTGGTTATAGTACCCTTTGCTTTGACCTGGAGTATGCTCAACAAGATCCAGTTTATACAATTTCATAAAAACTTTATATGAACAACTTTTTTTTATATTTTTTATAAATTGTTTATCTCTTACTATAAGTTTTTGAGGTTGGGGGTCTGCTAACATGCAGATGATCTGATCCCATAAACCAGACAGCCAAAATAAATTGCCTTTTCTCAACTTTCCATCTTGCTATCAAATAATTGGAAGTTGATAGTAGGCCTGTGGTTAGGATTCTGCTTTTTAAAAAACAAATGATTTCAGATTAGTGGAATTTGTGAAATTTTTACATGGGTCTATGGCTGTATGCTTTTAGGGAAAATGTCTTGTTTTGTGCTGCTTTGACTTGATTTTTAAATGCTTTTCTTACTTCATAGAATCTGATGCCAAACGGATTAAGTGCTTCATGCTGCGTTATGTTACTTCTAGATTGCTTTTTATTGCGTCAAGTAGATTTTACATTACATTAGAAACACAGGTCATAGGGAAGACCTTTTTACATTGGGTTAACCCATAAAAAACTTTCAGGTCCTAGGGAACCCCTTCGATAATTACTATATCTACAGCACAGTATGGTGGTCAGTGGGAAGAAAGGTCTTACATTGCTGGCCATTGAGAAGAATGTCACCTTTGCAGATATCCTAAAAGATCACTGGGGTCACTTAAACTGACCTGTGAGCCACAAATGACTTGCCCTAGTCAAGAAACACTGACATAGAGGCGCATAAACCCATAAAATACAATGAACAAGATTGTATTTCTTTTCTAAAAAAGCACATTATATGTGTCTTGTTGGAATGCCTCCTACCTATGCTAAAATCCCCTTTAAATACCTAATCCTTAGTCACATTATGCATTAGGTTCAGAGACCTTTACCTTTTAGAATGTGGGGTAGTATGGGTTCTTTGGGTGTCAACATTATTGCTGAATGAATTGGACACCTTTTATTGCTTATTCAGTGGCTATAAAGCACAGCTGGGATGTCATGATGATGTCACAATGCAGAACTGGATGGCGGTGTGTGAATAGGTGCTCAGGTGGATTATACATTCAGACTGGAATAGTGGGAACAGGGAAGCAGTGAACTATGGAGATTTTGCTCAAAGATAGGCTTACGGTGTTGTGCCCATGTTATACTGTGGCAGTCTACTGGTGGTCAATGGTTCCTTACAGTCTACTCTACCACTAACCACTTTTTCAGTACACAATATAATTTATAAGCATTGCCACTAAGTATTCTTTTACCAGTTTATTCTGACATTAGAATCTTGACACAACATGTTTTTCTGTGAGACCTCCGGCATAGGATAGAGGTGAACATGCAGCAGAATTTAGTTAATTCACATTTGAATTTGGAGTTAGAACAATGTTAGTTTAAAAAATAAAAAAATATTTTAACACTGCACCTTGGTAAGCAGGAATACTATGTATTCCTATACTAAGTACACCTCTAAAATTTACCAAACATTTTGCAACCTGACAAATACTGTATGTAGAACAAGGGCCTGTCTAATTGGATACAATTCAATGCAGGGCTTGGGTAGGTTTCTATGTTACATAGTTTTGGTAATTCTAAAGAAGTTTGGGCAAAGTTTTTAATATGAAGAGTGATGCTCAAAGCATTTACTGATCCTGGTCAAATACACAGATACATATACATGATACATATGAGATTATTATATACTGTCTTGAAACCTTATTACAAATTATTGTTTCTGTTATTGCTGTTTAAAATATTGTATCTGATAACAGTGAAGGAAAAAGCCCTTTTGCACACAACCCCTAGGATTTCTGCTGAGCCTAATAAAAATATGGCCTTGGGTAGTCTCCAGCCGTGAGTACAGGAAAACGGGTCTTGTGTGGAACTTGTAGGAAATCTAAGAATATTTGTAGCCTGTTCTATGTTATGGATTGGGGCAATGTAGCACTTAGCATTACCAGTATAAGGTAGGCCAGCCTGAAATCATACTAGGAGCAATTTTATTTTCTAAAATTTTAATTATTAGAGATTAGTTTACAGTACAACATAGCTATAAATCCTTAATTTAGAGAAAGCATTATTTATAAATAATCAATTAAAGACGCCTATTACCACATAGAATTATTGACTCTAAAAGTCCTAAAGCCTATTGATTCCAGAATTAGTAATTCTGCCTTCCCGTAACAACAATTGACGACCAGCAAGCTGCTATAATGAATTATATTTGATGAGCATGGCCACTGTGCTTCGGAACAAGATTTGCAAAGGATAATTTCACATTTTTTTAAATACTGCCTGTAATAGGATTTGCTTAGAAAAAACCTAGGCTATCCAGTGAGTAAGGCACAAACTTGTTTAATACTATGACACATATCAACAGTATACTAGCATAGAGAATGTGACCAAATCAAGTCTGAATGTGAATGATACACTCTTCTGGATCAAAATATTAATATGAATGTATAAAGTTTTAAATGTAAGTGATAAAAAATATTAGCATGTGATGGGTGTAAAGAACCTGTTATGTTTTAATAAATATTCACATTACTAAAATCTGTACGAATTCCTAAAGGACACATTTTATGAGTTTTGGCTTTATGGTACCCTGTGGCCCAGTAAAAATAGGACTTTTCTTTGGAAAATGCTTGTTGCTTATTTAGGACTTTGTGAGTCACTCTTCCAGAACATGTAAAGTAATATCATCCACACACCATGGAATTGCTTTATTTAAGCACTCCTATGGCTTGGGGCTGCAAAGTTCCTCTTTCTTAGACAATTGGAACATAAAGAACTGCCCAACATTTATATTATCCCAGTAATATCTTCAGGTTTAGCAGTGCTTGAATGTGTTGACTGCACTGCTTTTTAATTTCCGGCCTAAGAACTTTTTCAGAGTACAGAAAAAAACATAATGAGCTGGCCAGAAATAAAGTGTCTTGCTCACATCTTGTAAGCACAAAAAAATGTATTTATTGTATAAATTACTAGTCCCTCCAAACCATATCATGAAAAAGGACAATACTGTTTTAACTCCACTATCTATATAGTGTAGATAAAAACAGACATCCCACCAACCTCAATAAAGATAAAAAATGGGTGACAGTCATTGCTCCTTCCATAGATACAGTGGAGGTGGGAGTGTAGCCATCCAACAAATGAAAGTGTGCTATTTGCAGGATTACCAAGTAAAATTAAAAGAAGACTAATGTAGGAATAATAACTGCATCCAAGGACTGGTTTTGGTAATATATTTATGAGGTGTTTTGCTGGCTTTTAATTTGCCTTTGAATGCAAGACATAACTAGGGGAACCAATAGCCCATCTGAACCTATATTTTGCACACAGAAGAGCAAATCCAGTGCTGAAAGTGCCAACCCATTCAGCCAGGGTTTAAAGAGGTCTTGGGACAATGTCTCCCTGCAACCCAATGCAGTCTGCCCCTGAATATTTACTTTTTTGTTTTTAGGTTTAGATATCCTTTAAAATGGCTCTAATATGTCCACGCTGCCAAATACTGCTGGAGTGAAAATGCAGCATGACGACTTTTCAGAAACCACTACTTCCAGTTGCATTTCTTTGGGAACATAATTAGAAATCAGTAAGACCCCCACCAAAACATTACATGCCCAACCACAAAAATCAGTGCATTTTGTAAGTTTAATGTAAGTTTGACACAAATGTATTGATATAGGTTTATTAATATACTTTATTAAAATCAATAATAATAACCAAATATGAAATGCTTATATTAATAATCTATAAATATAAATGTCTACGATATGTCATCAAAACAGTACACCTTTAAATTAAAACTATTATATGCAATATTATTATTCTGACCCCAGTTAGACCCTAACTATTGGGCAGTGGCTCAGCAGGGAAGTAAGCAGGCCACCCAAATTGTACATGAAAGTGTTATGAAGTTGGGACCTGCCTAGGAAGATAGCTCTACCCCATTTCTCACTGTGTGCACTGATAACGTTGCATGCTTGGAGTGCGGAGAGCATGCTCACAATGGACGTTTTGGGTACATAGGGGTTTCAGCAGTGCATATGGTGGTGCTGCACTCCTAATCCAGTCTGTTGGCCCTAGGCTGTCCTCCTGTCCCCTGGGGTGAGTTATGCCCTTGGTAAAAATGCATTTGATAAAAAAGAAAACACAGACCCCAGAGTGGGCAATAGTGGGTACATACAATTTGCAAGAAGCCGGGATTACTAGGGGAAGTCACAATTTATTAGCTATTCCAAAAAAAAACAATATTACATAAATGGTTAGATTCAAACCAACCCACACTCGGGCTTTTTAAGGAAAAAAAAAGCTAATTTTTAGAATGGCCTGGATTGAAGCCTCTGTGGAAGAAGAGAATGAGGTTGCAAGTTTTTTTTGAAACATGGGACTCATATATAGAGACTCAGCTTCACTCAATTAAGTGTCAAATTATAAATACCTTTGAACATACCTCTTGTTATGCCTTTAGAATGCTGGATAATGATCCTCCGATGGTTGTAGACGATTATTAATATGGAATATGTTGCAATTGTTAGTATGGTTTAATGAGTAATTTGTTTTTTTAATATATGTTCATTTGAATATTTGTTTATTTTGTTTTTATTGGATATTGTAACCTTGATCAATACATTGTTGATATTGTTATTTATTGACACATCCTTTATTAAAAAATATTTAATTAAAAAAGAAAACACAGAGAAGACTCTGAAGCAAACACTTTCAACTTCTAGGCTGCATAGTAGTCCTTAAGCAGAGACTACATGAACGGGTTTATTGCTTTAGAACTGCTATGTGCAACATTTTCTCTCCGGTAAATATCCACTACAAATAATTATTCTGGAATGAAAAGCTTTATACCACCTCTCAGAACGCAATGTGTGAAATACAATAAGAAGCATAATATGACATATTAATATATTCATATTAGCTTATCTAATGTGACCCCCCAGAATGAGCTGGAAAAATACAAAATTCAGTGTAGAATTTCTCTATATAATTATTTAGTCCGCAGTACAGAAGGACTTCTGGTGATGTAATCTCTATGAAAGAAAATGCCTCTGTGGCCTTTCATTCTTCTGCACTCTCCAGTCTAATTACATCTATTCAGCTCTGAACAGGTTAACATTCTGTTCCTCTCAACTCCCCCGCAGACGTTTTGTGCGCTATTATCTGACAGCTTGAGAAAAGCAGCATTTTACTGTATCAAACATTCATCGAACAATGCGCCAAAATCATACGGCTTTGCTGTAGTCATACACAGGGTACAGATTGCCAGCCAATGTGCTTGTCAAAGCTTCAAGATGGACTGTGCCTAGAATATCCAAGCTGATGGATGGGGTGGGGGGATATATATGAAAATGGCCTTCTAAGGATGGAAAAGATGTATGCTTTGAGATCACAGCAATCTCCATTCCAATATAAAGCAAACATTATATATATATTTATGGGGCTATTGCACCTAAAAAGCTCCAATGCATTTATAGTAACTGTTTTACCTGTAAAACAAGTGTGTCAAGTAGGCATGCAGCACCAACTTATTCTGCCAAATTTCATTTAATTAAACTGCTGACACTATGATCACTATGTCCACATTCAAAATTGCTCTTTGAACATAAAGGTTCATCTTAATTGTCTCCATCCGTCAGCGGCATATTCTTTCATTTTCATTGCTCCTCTGCTTCTTCATTAAGCTGCCAGTAGAAGGGTGTGCCGCCTTGTGTAAGGTACCAGTCGTTCAAGCTGTAACATACACAAGGTATGGACTCTTGCCATGTGTTAGCAGTGTGCTTCCTGGTCGGCCAATTCCTGTCACACACTTCTCTATACGATTAAGTATGTTTTATTTTATTTGTTCCATTAGGTTGAACAGAGTGGTGAGGTAGTAAACAGAAAAGGTCTTTTTTACAGGTTGTTTGCAGGATTTAAGAAAAATTTCAAGGGCCAAACACGGATTGGTTCTCAATGGATCTAGTCCAGGATGCAAAACATTTGCTAGCAAATAGCAAATGACTTTGAAGAATCCATTCCAGGTTTGCTGGATCAACCAGCTTCACTGATGTAGTGTATTCTCCCCAGCTTTAACCTCCCTGGGAGTAAAAGCGGTACATTTAAAAATACTTAATATTTTAAATTTCCCGCCTGGTCCCGTCTCCCAGCCGCACACTTGCGAGCAGATGCTCTTACCATCTTGTAGAAGTGGATACCATCTTGTAGTATTATATAATGATGCTCCCACTATGTTATAAAGACTAAGTGAGGGGCACTTTTCTGTAACTCCATGTTGTCTTTGTTGTCTAATTTAGAAGGGTGAGTAAATGTTGTCATGCTGGAAATAAGCTACTGGCACACTGACCAGGTAAAATATAAAAAAGGTTGAAAATAGGAAACTAATTCAGCTACCACATCTTAAGCAAGGGATAATGCTGCAATATACCAGAACATAAGATAAGCTGCTATATCAAACATTTCTTTTTGAACTAAATGGTTGGACTGCACAAAGAGTGCATTGACACTACATGGATGTATCACTTGAATGAGATCTCTGTATCTGGGTCCAACATACATACATCCTGATTCATTCTATCCTACTGCAAGAAGAATAAAGCTTATAGCAATGAAGAACATTGTGGTGATTTTGCTTAGGAGATCTTGCTGCTGAGGGCCCCAATAAATATATAGGCATAAACCTTGTAATTATCCTCTCTGGATGGACTGGCAATTTAATGGCAGTTTGCCAGATTGGTAGTGGGGGGCATGGAGGCTAGAGAAAGGGCACCTGTATGCATTGATTACTTTTTTTTATTTCTGTGTCTCAGAGGTGCAAATTAGAAAGCACTGCTGTGTTGGCAATGACACACCATAATGTTTGACTTGATATGATATGTGAGCTCTGAAAAGCAGATTTGGCCATGGGCCCAGTGTTCTTGCTATTTAGATAAGGGAGTTAGTAGTTAAATACATCGCCTTCACCCTGACTAGTCGGAGCTTTTGGTTGCAAATCATGACTAGACACCACTGCATGGTATGCAATAGCAATTAACTAACATGCCTTTATTTTTTATTTATTTTACATTTAGCTGTGCTGTTAGCTTTAAACCTAAAGGTTTTTATTATATAGGTTAAATATGCAAAACAAGAATATATTTTCTAGAAATATATTTGATATATTTATATTTTCTCCCTATATTTTATATAGCTACAATGGGCCAGACTAACTTTTTTTTCTTGCAAATCAAATATTTTAAGGAGAAAGGTTAGTATGACAAGTGTAGTCCTCTGATCCCCCCATGCTGTACTGTAAGACATAACCCAGTATAGTAGTCACAGCAGTAGAAGGATCAATCAAGTGCCCACCTTATATCATTATTCATGTCCTAATTAATTCTAATTATTCTGAGCCTTGCTTTTTTCAATAGTATCGTTAAATAACCTGTTTTGAAAAGACCTCCTATGGGAAAAATGCTGGGTGGAATCATTAAATAAATAATTAAATAGATGTGTGCTAACCTTCCCCCCATCCCTGGTCTTTTTATATCTGTAATTTATTGTCCCCTGTCTGAACCTGTACTATAGAAAGATATATATATAGCGAACAATTATTTATGTAACATTAATTTAAAGAAACATTTTATTTAAAATAGCAGCATAAGGAGCGGGAATATTAATGATTGTAGTTACTATGGAAACAATGAAACACTCAAAACATATCATTTTGCTTTGCTGTCAAATGGGGTTATTTTTTTTTTCCTCTTTGTTATAGCATGTGTAATTTAAATTTTAGAAATAAGAATTTATTCATTTTATGTACAACTTAACTTTTGATCATTTTTTTTTTTTATCAGGATGGTTATTAAAGTCTATTATTTCAATGTGGCCTAAATATCAGAAGATAAAGTTTCAGAAAATGTTGTTTCTGATATAGTTTATTACATGCTGGATCAGGGGTTGGCAAAGCCAATAATGGGGTGGGCAGGAGCACACTAGGCTGGACCCGCCCTAATGGCTCCGCCCACCACATGGAACGCCCCCTGAAGTGAAATCCCTCTCCCCTGTATGCATTGTGGAGGAGAGGGATTTACCTTCAGGGATCTTTCCCTATTTACTGCGCCGGCGGAAATATCAATGGTAAATAGGGGAGCAACTGCAAGGGGGCGGTACCGGAGCTCCAGCGGCTTCAGTAGTTTTTATTGTCCCCTGGCCAATCCGCAGGCAACCTGCGGCTACGGAGCCGCGGGTTACTGGCTGTCATTAGGCCAGATCGGCCAGGGGGCATTAGGCCGGAATGAACTACCGGCTAGGCCGTAACCAGCCTAAAGGCCGGAGTTTGCCGACCCCTGCGCTAGATTATTGTTACTCAAGATGAATGATCGTTATAATCTCAAGCAAAAATCTAGTGTGTGTTCAGCTTTCCGCTGACTTTTTCCTGGTGGATCAATAAATGTGAGGTTGATTATTTTGCCTTCCTTTAGAGGTCTCTTTTCCAGAGAACTGGACAGTGTTGTATGTACAGCGCTTGTTTATTCGCCTGGTTTTGGAATGGAAATCTAATACAAAGCTTTAGACCCAGTGAAAGAGCTTTTGCTTGTTTTCAAGACCAACAGCTATCCACCAAGATATAAAACTTCTACATTAGAAAATGTGATAATACAAGAGTCACAGCAGTGGGTTTTTGTGTCTATCGTACAACTGCTTGTATCATCGCCCTACAATATGGGCGTTCAGCATCTGCACTAAATGGCCATGTTTTTCATATTTTCCCATCACCATGGTTGGCCAGATCTGTTACAGATCATAAAATGCAGGTGATAAACCAGACAACGTATTCATTGATATCATAGATAATAGACAATTGGGGAAAAATTCCAGTACACAATGACACAAAGCGTGTCAAAGAACTCCATTTATTACTAGTATACTACTCTCAAGTTACCCAGAACCATCACAGAACCATCTGAAAAGCAGATTTGGCCATGGGCCCAGTGTTCTTGCTATTTATATAAGGAAGTTAGTTGTTAAATACTCCGCCTTCACCCTGACTGGTCGGAGCTTTTGGTTGCAAAACATGACTAGACACCACTGCATGGTATGCAATAGCAATTAACTAACATGCCTTTATCTTGTTTGTATTTTACATTTAGCTGTGAAGTTAGCTTTAAACTTAAATGTTAAAACTTTAAACAATAATTTTTATTATATTGGGTAAATTTGCAAAACAAGAATACATTTTCTTGAATTATATTTGATATATATATATTTTCTCCTTCTATTTTATATAGCTACAATGGGCCAGACTCACATTTTTTCCTGCAGATCAAATATTTTAAAGGGAAAGGTTGGTATGACAAGTGTAGTCATCCCCCTTACCTTCATGAAAGTGACCCTGTCACCTGGGAAAACCCGAATGGCAGAGCAAGAGATGGTATTACTCACCAGCCAGCAGCTTTCATCAATCCCTCTTCAGCAATCAACACTTCTCGTGTTCTAGCCACATGTTATGTTTCCATTCTTAGACCACCGTGTCCTGTAGTGATGTAGGGGCCAGAGGATAAAATCACAATGTTCAGCCAGGGACACATGTACCCAACACTGTCAAAGGTATTGAATGTTTGGGGGTCTGCTGGAGTCAGGGTTGGGGAGGAGACACTGAAGAGGTAAGTATAAGAGAAATTCTAAGGTTGTATGTATATACACTAGATAATTGTCTCCCGAGATGAATGATTGTGATAGTTGTGGGGAAAATGCAGTCTACAGCTGCCCCTAATATCATTCATGATCCATCCTGGCAGATCAATGAACGACCAAGTGGAGATGACCGCTGTACTTTCCTATGGACCAGAACACAGTGGGATGCCCCTCACTCATCCTTCTCCCTCCTCTCTTCATAGAATTGAACAGTGATGTATGTTTCTTGCTTTTTCATTTCCATGTTACTGGAAATGATCATGAAAGTTCTTTTCTGGCGAAATCCAACGTTTGTTTTTTCTATCGACTGAAAGGGTCACTTGAAGCCTTGCTCACACAGTCTTTAAGTTGTATAGAAGCAGTGTGTTCAGCAAGCTTTTACATGTGCAATTGCAAATCTTCGGGATGCTTTTTATGAGCTCTTAAAGCAACCTTCAGCAGATATTAATGAAGTTCTTGCTTTCACTTTAAACAAGCGGGCTAAAGAAACTTCAGTCTAATTTTACAGTCAATATATACTTGTCCTTAGACCTAATAAAACCAATGTAAGGGTTCCTCCTCGTATTCTGTAGTGAGAAGAAGGATGAGACATCTAAACAAAATAATAAAATTGTCCTTGCACTTTGCTTTTATTTTTGTATACTGTTGGAGAAGATTTTTCTGTTCTTTCAGCAGTTATCAATAGCAGTCCTTGAAGTCACAAGCTGTTCATTGTGTAATTCATTAAACATAAACGACTATGTCTAAAATAAATAAATAAAAGGTTTCAAAAGCTTTTTGATATATAATTTGCAAAAATTTTCCTTTTCAGTTTTAATTATAAGGTTAATAGGGCTAGATGGTAAATCATTTTTCACATCCTGTTGTATAAATCAATTGGGAACTGCTTTGCATTTGTCTTTAACTTCCACCATTAGCACATTAGATATGAACAGAAGAAGATATATATTTTATTGACAAAGACTTAGGGAGCGATTTATAAATGTATGATGAACATGTGGAGAAATTACTGCAGATATTATGTTTTTTTATTCCTTATTTTATTTCTGAGCTTTATATTAACATGTCAGAATATTAAGACTGCTGTACAAAGGTAGAAAGTCTAGAATTAAGCCCTGTATTTATTACAACGGGTGTCAGATGATTGGCTCTCGAAACAATCTTTTGTGATCACTTCCAGATAACAAATGAACCAATGATCCCTGTACACACAGCATTGTTCCTTTCTATAGGGATGAGGAACACTTGGCACCCTACTGTGCGCTCCCCCATAGGATCATTCCCGATCCGATGGGAAACTGCTGTACACATGTCAGATTATTGCCTGAGATCTGCACAACTGTTCTTCTTGGGTGACTATTATCTGGCTACATAGGACAGGCCTAGAGTTGGAGGAATCAGCCAATAACATTCTGAGATCTGAGTTGGAAGTTGTCAACTCAGAGAATAGGAGCAATAAAACTGCAAGTCATCCAGTGACCACCCAGAAATGTAGCACCTGCTTGTGTGTATTACAATCCAAGCATGGATGGAGCAGATCCTGGGTCTGGCTTTCTGAGAGATAGGGTGTTCATGTGTGAACTCTAAAAGCACAGAGTGGCTGTTTCCCATTCCAAAACAGCTTTAGAGCCCACCACTGTAACTGATCTGCTATAAACAGTGGGAACTGGTCACTTCCTCAAACTGGCAGCCAGACATTTAAATAATGGAGAAGTGTTTAGCTGACTAACTGACAAATCATCCTGCGGAAATCTAATATAAGTCTAGAGTAAGAATACCATGCCATACTTACAAATATCCAGTCATGTAAAAAGTATGTACACCCCATGGTCATGATTACTTTTTCAACATAATTAAACATACAGACATGTTTTATGTAAACCATGCAACTAATGGTTTGTTCAGTACAAAGTGCTTGTTTATACATTGGTCCTGGTTTTCTAAAGCTCTCCAAGGCTGGAGAGGATACACATTTATCAGTGAAGCTGGGTGATCTATCAAACCTGGCATGGATTTCTTCAAAGTCATTTGCTATTTGCTAGCAAATGTTTTCAATCCTTGACCAGAGCCATTCCAGGTTTGATGGAACACCCAGCTTCATTGATAAAAGTGTATCCTCTCCAGCCTTGGAGAACTTTAATAAATCAGGCCCTTTATCTCACACTTTATATTACATTGATATTTGTTCACTTAACACCCATCAAGTTATTTTCGTCCATCTCTCTCTTTGTTTTCCTTTTAGGTCCATTTACTAATCTCAGTGCACATACAGTAAATAAACAAGCACAATTTATCTTAATTCAGATAGTTTAAATAGACCACTTATTCTTCATTAAAACCAAACATACAGATAAATGTAACATGCTTGAACAATAACTCAAAGAACATTTTCCCATTTCAATTTACTTTAATTTCAATTTACTTAAAAATATCAATAGATGCAATGGATTACTGTGGGACACTAAGTATACCCTTAGCCCCCTTACCTGGTATTACCCCCTTTAGCAAGAAATACTTTTTGTAGGTCCTTTGCATAGCTTCTGACAGTGACTTGGTGAAATCTTTGACATGCATCATTTCAATCCACCACAGCATTTTACTAGGATTTATTTTGGGGCTTTAAATGGGCCAGTCTAAAGGTCTATATTCCTCTTTAAGCCATTTCATGACTGGTTTGTTAGTGTGCTTAGGATGATTGTTAAGAGCTCCAGTGCCACTTCAAGTACATCTTGATTTGATGCAGAATTCATGACTCAAAATGCCTAGCCCTTAAAACACCTTTATGTTACTTCAAATGTTCGAGTAATTTAGTGTTCTTCTTAAATCACTTGCTATACTGACAGGCAGCCCTAACCTTTTTTTGGGAGAATTAGAGAGAACACCTGACACTTAATGTTTGAAATTTCCATATGACAGGATCCATCATGATACACTCTAAGGAGATCCCGATATTTTAGTATTTCATTTTGAACATCTGAATCCAATTTTTTTTTATTTAAATTTGTGGTAAATGTAGAGGGTGTGCTGTGTTTTCTACATGACAAAGCTGCTTTTTCATTAATATGTTGAAAACTGAACTATTTCTATGACTGTACAGTTTTACATAACTGGATGTTATATTGGAATTACATGTGTTATATTGGAATTACATCTCTTCAGACACATATGATAAGCCTTGGATAGACTGAGATTTGTTTTTTTGCATAAACCAATATGCAGTATTTTTTCTAGTGCTTGCATTCATTTGCAAGACACTGCCTATTTAGGTTACCAAACTGCTTCTCTGGCATGTTGTGAATTTTCATTTTAGAAGGCCAAGATGCTGGTGCCTTGCCAGCTCATACATATGGCCCGGGGAGTGTGTGATGTCATTCTGCCCACTTGCTGGGTGAGACCACAGAGTCTGAACAGAATCAGAATTCAATATAAGAAATGCAATAAGATATATCCCTCCTATTGTGTGTAAATTCCCCCCACCTACTTGATTGTAAGCTCTTCGGGGCAGGGTCCTCTCCTCCTGTATCACTGTCTGTATTAGTCTGCCATTTGCAACCCCTATTTAATGTACAGCGCTGCTTAATATGTTGGCGCTATATAAATCCTGTTTATTAATAATAATAATAATAATAATAATAATAATAATAATATATTTAAAATAGCCCATAGTACACTGATTACTGAAAGTTTTTAGTTTTAGGGTTAGCATTGTATGCATTATCCACGTGCTAAACAGAAGACAAACAGGTAACAATAAAATTCCTCTTTAACTGTAGTAAGTGGAAAAATACATAGCATGTTGTTCGTTTCCATCTCATGATTTGCCAACTTAATAAGTGGTGCCTCATATGTGACTCACCCACTTCTGTTAACCTCTTGCATAGTCATAACCATTGCCAGTAAATGTTAATATTCATAAAATAGGAAATGCTGAGAAGTGCTACAGTAAGGATCCTTCCTGCCACCATGTAACATCTGGGGACAGAATCCAGAGTCTTGTAGATTAAATTTATAATTTACCCAGCAAAACGCTCTGTTGCAATTAAAGTACATGCACACCAATCATGCGACCAGAAGTATATATGTAGGCTTGCTCCTATTATCCACATATTTAAAAGAGCCCGTAAAACACATTTTTCCTAACTTCTCTTGTTTCGTTACTAATTAGCCACTTTATTATAACCCCCTCCTCTTGTGTCCTATGCTCCACATCTCTAGATTGTAAATTCTTTTGGAGCGGGTGCTCTCGTCCTCCTGTGTCATTATTTATATTGGTCCATCATTGGAAACCCCTATTAAATGTACAGTTCCGCAAAATTGTAATATTAAGTTTAATAAGTTAATAAGTTTAACAATAATTATAATATATACAGACAATAGGCCTGATTTATTAGAGCTCTCTAAGGCTGGAGAGGATACACTTTTATCAGTAAAGCTGAGTAATCCAGCAATCCTGAAATGGATTTATTCAGCAAAGATTTTGCTATGTGCTAGCAAATGTTTTGAATCCTGGACCAGATCCATTCCAGGTTTGCCGTGTAAAGTGAACCTCTCTAGGCTTGAAGAGCTTTTATAATCACTTTATACAGGGTCTGCTTCCTGCTTTACAACACTAAACAATGGTTGGGATATTCTGCTGTTTCTTACCATTCCTATAGCTGGCCAAAGCCATGGTCATCCACATTTTATCCACTGGAAATCACAAATACAAATAAGATTAATCACCACAGGCTAAGCCACGTAACGTTTGATTGACTACCACATTTTGGATTGGATGGAAACTTAACAACAAGTTCATAGGTTAGTTAGAAAAGTAAATTTGAAATGGAATTGAATCTGAAAAAGACATCAGTTTCATTGAAAGTAATGTAATTCTAAATCATGTTGGATTTAGGTACTTTTGATTCCACATTCAAACCATGTATTAGCATTTTCAATTGCTTTGCCATTTCAACAAAAATTGAATAAAAAGGCTGATTGATTTATTAAATTGACCAGTGTACAGCCAGTTTATAGGTATCCTGATCAATTATTAATAAACATAGTGTTTCTGTTATCCTAACAGCTATTAAGTGGTTAGGCAAAACTATGTACACACGTTAGATCATTTTTGTGATCGTCCCTGAGTTGTTTAGAGATCCACTGGAGCAGAACCAGGGACAACTACTTTCATTTCCTATCATGGAAAACACAGCAGGGTGTCTCCTGCTCATTCATTCTACTGTCACTGGAATTGATCACGGAAGATCGATTCCAGCAACAGAAATTTGACTTCTGTAACCAGCTAAAGTAGCAATCTACTCTGAAAAATAATCTACATCTGTAAAAAGAATCTACAAACCTCTGTAAAAAAAACAAAAATGGCAATATAAAAGAGCAAGAATTTATACATATAAAAGTGCAATAATAACTCAAAATGCGCTCACTGACAATAACTTCTATTTCCATTTAAAGAAAGCCCACGGTGGCAATTTAGGTTAGCAGCTGATGTCTGAGCACATAATCTGTTCAATTCTCGATTTTATAAAGCTACTAAATGTCATAGATTGACATTTGGTAAAAGAAGAATACAAGGATTCAAAAGTAATGCATCCAGAGTTGCACATTACAATGTCCTTGTTCCTTTGTATCAAACATTCTTAAAACCGAGAGCCAGCACCTAAAAAGTCCCTGTGGAGAGAAGCATAACGTTATGTTGCTGCTGGCATTTGGATGTGTAAACTGCTTGTTATATTTACTATGTAAAGCAAACTTGACTCATATGCTTTAGCAAAACTATTATTCTCATATATTGGTACATTGATGAAGCTGACAAATGGACTAATCTATTAAGGCTGAATAAAGGCAACAAAGTGCAGCACCCCATTGTAACCAATCATCCCCTATCTGTGACGGTTCCAGACTACCCGGTAATGTTGAAAGCTGAAATCTGATTGGCTAATACTGGCTACATAGGGTCAATCCTTTTTTAATACGCCTTCCAGTAGCTGTGCCTGCATTGGATGTGTTCAGTAACAACTTCTGTGCTGAACATCCATAAACATAGCATTATTGACTCAAGCACTGCAGAGCCTTCCACCTCACTTGTCAACTGACAGCCTCTGATGCTATCTATCAGATCACAGTATTTTCAGAGCGGTATTTGTTTTGTTTGTTTATGGGTATAGCTGAAGGCTGGCATAGACCTTTCTATTGTTTACAGTGCAGGAAATGTCTATACAGAAGATCTGAGGTATTTACATTAAAGCTCCAAGTACATATAAAAGACACACATTATTGCAGCTCTGTATTTAATACAATTTTACTAAATGTATTTAAAGTGCAAATATCTACATTTGACTAAAATTGAAATCTGAGATCAAAATACATTTTTTTGACATAATCTGTCCCTTCTGCAAATAAAAATCCTGCCTGTTTGTAGTTTTGTAAGTGCCGAACTATAGTTCCACGTTAAGTGAGTAGCAATATTCTGCATCAATCACCCTAAAATAATCTGTTTTGTCTGGTGTATCAGGCAGAAGATAAAATGCTGTGCATTGTTAATGTCTAACTAGTATAATTGGAAGGTTCTATGGGGCGTCCTATTAAAACCTCTCATTTAAACTCAGGAAACTAAAATTCACCAGTAGGTAGTACTAACTGACAAAAGAGACATGCAATTAATAAAACTCTCAAGACTGGAGAAGATAGACTATAATGGGTAAACCTGGATAATCCAGCAAACCAGGAATGGATTTGGTCTATGTGTGAAAACATTTGCCAACTAAGAGGAAATGATTTTTAAAAATCCATTCCAGCTTTGCTGTTTCACCAAGGTTCACCCATGATGGCCTTGGAGAGCCTAAATAAATGAGGCCTAATGTCTCTTTTGTAAAAAAAAATTCTAAATAAAGTTTTACATTGTCCACGCATGCACCGCACACAGAGCCAGGATGACAGATCCTGGACAGGAGTAAGTATACTTGCTGACTATGGTAGATGCTCACCACCTATCAATGAGTTTAGTTCCGCTGTAAGAGGATGGAGCCATTTGAGGTGGGGGAAAGAAAGATAAATCATGGGATATAACTGCTTAAAATTGTTAAAAACAAAAGCAAGTACACACCTTTTTAATATTTAGTTAGATTAACTGAATGTTTTGCCAGGAGCATTATGGTTAGGAAAGCAACAAATACAGTTTAAACAGAACATTGCACAAAAACGGTAATTTAAATGTATTACTCAATAGCCATAAATGAAGAAAACCACTTTGTGTGCAGCAAATGCCTTTGCAAACCCACACATATATACACACATATTTGACTTTTTAGAAAGCAGACCTGTCAGTGGGATTCTTCTTTTATTTTTAGCTTTCTCTAATCCTACAAGTGCCTGAAATTTGTATAAAGTGAAATGTCTAATCACAGTCCCTGTAGGACCATTTGTTATCATTGTCAAAACAAGGCCAGCAGTTGTGCTTGGAATAAGATCCCTCAGTAAACCCTGTCCATGAGGGTTTCAGCACTTATTATTTATGTATGTCATTTATGTATTTTCAAAACCCTTCTCCAAATCATAATGTAATATGAGCATGACTTTGTGTCTTGTAATTTTTACATCCGTCACAGTAAGTCATCTGCTTTCAACAATTCCATATCTGTGGGTTTCTTTGTAACAGAGCCAATATTATGTGTAAATTTTTCCGCAATGGGTAAATGTAAAATGAAAAAATCCACTGCGCTCAACTAAGCAAAGTACTTAAGCTCCAAATACATATTATTTAATAAAAAAGGACCTATCATTAATATCACAGACCTTATTGTCTACTTTTGACTTCATCTGTGATGCATTTTTATATTTTCATTGAATTGCCAGTGTTGGAAAGGCACATGGGCTGGACAAAAATCCAATGCTTTGGTTTGGATTAGAACAAATCTGTGATAAGGTATAATAGTGAGTACTTTCTGCGTTTTCAAAAAACAACCTCACCTTGTATTTTGCAAAAAAAAATTACCTAAAACCATATATAACTACCGTACGAATACTCTTCACCGATTGATGAGCCCGCTCTCTCGTATGCTTTAGCAGTTTGGGATTGGTAAAAGAACAATTACAAACTTCACTCCCAACCTGCTCCTCTTACACCTCTTTAGCAAATCCCTGAATTTTCTCCTGGATGTGATCAGGGTCAATTTCAGTGGTGGTGTAACAAGAGGTTTTTTTGCATTGGAGATTTGTTAGATGGGAAAGCTATCCTTAGTTGTTCACACCTACAAGAGAAATTCGCCCTCCCGCCAGCAAAAGTTTCAGGTACTATCAAATCAGATCCAAAATAAGCTTAAAGGGCTTTCTCCTCCTTACTAGAGCACTGCTTTTGAAAAATCTTGTTACATGATCACAGAAGCTAAATGGAGGATATCAGCGGTCCATGGCACACTATTTCCCCAAAACATTTCTACATGAAACAATGGCAAGCGGATCTAGGGGTAGATTGGCGAGCTCAGGTTTGGCAAGAGTTGTCGATTTCTATGTCAAAAATATCCCTTAATTCTGGTCAGAATTCATAAACTAAATGCAAATATTTCCCCCTTATGCTATAGAAGCTGCGGTCAGATGGGAACCCTGTACCATGCTTGGTGGTGCTGCCCTCGAGTCAAGAGATTCTGGATTCTAATTTATAATCACATATATACAGTCACACAAAATAAACTCCCAAAACAAGTGGAACGCGCCTAATTTTTGCAGCTAGAGGAATCAGTTCCGAGACAGTCCATCAGACTGATTAAATACATTCTGCTAGCAGCCCGCATTACATTTGCTTCTTACTGGAAAGCTTCCAATATTCCTCTTGATTTTACTAAACATAAAATTAATAATTGGACAATGATTAATGATAAATTGACATGTACCCTAAATACAACCTGAATAGGTTTCATAAGACATGGGACACGTGGATTGAATTTGGTAATGTGTAATCTCTAGTAGTGGAACCCCCTCCATACTCTTTCTCACCCAGTTGGTTTCCAAAAATAACTCCCCCCCCCCCTTTATTTTCTTTTCTCTCCCGTTGTGCAAATGCTCAACTGTTTTTTCTTTGTTTCCCTTATGTTTATTACCCCACCCCTGGTTACTTGATAAAATTCTGATATAGAGTGAGGGGACCTGAATGATTTGATGAATGGTTATGTTGTAATAATTCTTGATTAAACCTTTTGTATAGATAACAATTAATAGTTAATAGTTCTCAAGCTTTATTTGAATATGGAAATCCAGGCTAGTTTGGACAGTTAAGAAATTATAATTATTTTTGATGACCTCCTTATACTATGTTTCCTTTCCCTTCTTGCAGTTGTTTATTTTACCAATGTTTGTAAATTATCATTGGAAAACTAATATACTTTTTTTGAAAATAAAATAAAAACAGAAGTAAGAAGGAGTTTTGATGGTAAGATATGAAGTTATTATAACATCTTCCTTCTATAAGTTCCTTGTAATAACACATCTAGAAATTGGGGAACAATTCTTGGCACCTTCTGAGGATGAAAGGTCCCATTTAATTAAAGTCTATAACATTAATACCCTGAGAAAGGATGTATAAGAGGTGGCTGTCACAAACATGTTAACTCAAGTTATCAAAAGGGCTCATTAGATTCAGGGGTACAGGCAACTACATTTACTGAATTAAATACATCTTTTTGGAAATGTTCAACTTGACTCCATCCTACCAACCCTACTGCTAGTGTGGACAGTCCATGTGGGAATATAGTTACATTGTTCTTGTTTCTCTGAATTTCTGGGGAAAAATACATGGTGCACCAGGACTATTTTCTCCTTAGCAGAAGAGAATTTACACACTGTCCATTACACTATTATAAAGAGCAGAAGTGTAATATTTTATATAGGACTTTGTCATTATGCTGCATATTAAGTACATTTATATTCATTATTGAAGGCCCATTTCAGAGTTGCGGTCAACTGCAGTATTATACTGCATCCTCAACCCTGCTGCCAACCCCTTCCATTCAACTGTATGGGAATGCTTGGGAACTACTAGGAATGGATCTGGTCCAGGATTAAAATCATTTTCTAGCAAATAGCAAATTACTTTTAGGAAATCCATTCCAGGTTTGCTGGATCGCCCAGCTTCATTGATGAAAGTCCAGCCTTGGAGAGCTTTATTAAATTTAGGCCTAAAGTATCTGTGTGGTTGATTTTCTTCCTCTAGAGTGAGAACTGCAAACACAAGCAAACATGTTGACCCATGATGCTGATTCCTGCTCCCAGGTGAATAACTGCAGTTTGCTATGTGCCTGTGAACAACTCACAGCAACAACAAGTGTGCAAGATGCCAAAGAAAGATCCATTGAGTAGGTTTGGTGAGGGAATGAATATCAGTAATCATAATGGGGCAATCTGGCAATTCTAGATATGGAGGACTAGTGTGAGTGAAAAAATCTTAGGATCAGTAGGAGATGAAGTAAACTGTGTTTTCTCAAAACTCTTTTTATTGGGTTAAAGACAATACTGGTAAAAAAACATCCATGCTCCACTAAGCTTAGCGAACTTTGATCACATACACATAAGTGAGCTGGCAAGCATTATATTTAATTACAGTCCAGCTCTGTTTCACTGTCTCTACCCTATGGTTAGAAGCATGAACATAAGAAATATACTTTTTTAAACCCCTTTCTCTCTCTCAAATTCATTCTGAGCCGTTCTCCTTTATACCAAAAACACTTAATATTGCCAAAACTTTACATACTCCTGATGCAATATATCCTATAGGGTTTTAGCTGTCTCAGATAGGCCCATATCCTACGAGAGAATTATAATAAGGAAAAGATTGTTTTACGCTCCTATTTGGTCACCTTGTTTTTACATCTAATACGATTTTAATAATTCATAATATAATAACCAGCAAATGAAAATGTTCACAAGATTCATTAGAATTCTTTTAGCCATCCAGTCTGAGATAAGTAATAAAACCTTTTCTATGATATGTGATATGGCTGATGTTTATATTCTAATTTCAGCTTATTTATTTATTGTAAGATTCAGCAAATCCTACACAGACATCAAGGCCTTATATCAGGGTCTCCTGGAGAGTTTACAGAAATCATCCTTCTGAGATGTTGATGGAGGGAAATTTGTCATTCCTTATATCATACGGACATTATCAAACGGATTGACCATATATTGTTTGCCTTTCTAATATCAAACCTGTACATACTAAAGCACTTACAGGCTTATAGAGGTCATTTAGATATATCCGGAGATATATGCTCATGTGATTGCAGTACCCCCTCCCTGAACCACTTCCATCCAGATTTAAGTAGCGGTGGATCTGATTAGCGTACTTACCTCCTCCTTGTATGTATTTATTTCCTGATGAAGCAGATTTACATTTGCGAAACGTGTTGAAACATTTTTGATTGACACCCTACATTCGTTGTACACCCCTGCAGTATTGCTATATGTATATACTGAATATCTATATCTGTTATTGTCCATTGCTTTGTTTGGGCGAGAATTGTACATTGATGTTTGGAGGTTTGATTTTATACTTGCTAGTGCTACTACTATGTTCTTTTAAACTATGAAATAAATATGTTTTTATTATATATTATCTGCTTGCTGCCTTAAAAGTCCCTATGGAATTGTGTTTTTCTTTCATTTGCTTTCAATATTTTATGGTTACATTATAGTCATTGGTATACCTGCTTGGTTTACTTTAAGCTATGTTCATATAGTTTTAAAAGTCCTATTACATATTTCTACATTGTTTCGGTAAATTTTGTTTTGCTGATAATATGTACAACCAGACATTAGAATTGCTAAGATTTTTTGTAGGGAACAAATATTAGGATTACCATGCATTTATTTCCCTAAATCAGCCAAAATGTCCTTTGTGAAAGCCGTACTTCCCTTTATTTATTCACAATAAAATTTTGCTGTGTGCAGTGATGAGTGTCTCAAAGGCTCGGAAGCACTTGCTCTGGCTCTGGTTAACTCCAAATGACCACACTGTCACATATGATTCCTTAATCACTTTTACATTTATCTGATCATGCATGGGTCATAGTTGAAAGGAGAGGTGTGAAGGAAATAAACTCAGATAATAATTCTTTACAAGCGGTCTGTGTATTCCTTTCCAATTAAAAAGGCTTCTGGTTTGAAACTAGGACATGTTGGTCATTTCAATTTGAAAAGTCTGTGTGTGTAAATAAAAGCTAATAGAAGAGCTTCTAAAATAAGGGACCAAGACTGTGTTGTGAATGCTGCAAGAGGGGAATTACAAATCAGCGGATGTATTCATATAAAGAGTTTGTTATATTCCCCTGATAATTGCGGGCGTTCCCCTAAACTTTCATGTTGCTGTACTACTTGACTTCTAATATCTAATGCTAGCTCACAGCAGCATTAAAATGTTATCAACCGATGGAATTATCATGTATAGATAATATATTATTTATCATTAAAATTCAAAACATTTGACACTACTGTATTTCTTTTTAATCAGGCAAATCTGAAACACTGCATATATTTTTTTATTATCATGGAAAGGTGATAGCAAAATGTGGCGATCTCCTAATATAATTAGCAACTTTTTAGATGACCTACAGACTCAAAGAGCTGGTTGATCAATCTCATGGTGTCATGGATGCAAGCTCCATTGAAAAAAAAGTTGTCTTTTTTTTAGAATAGGGATGGCTGGAAAGTAATTTTTTTAGCTGTATGTATTACTTCCAGGTAGTTAATCCTAGCAGGTAATGCAATGTTTTAGATTTTTCCATATGAACCTACCATTCTGTGGCCAGGAGGTAAGGCTATATTTACATTGAGTGGCTACAAACTGGTTAGCTGGTGCCCACTATGCCCCCTTAACTCAAGAGCTTTAGCTATCCCTAGCCCCAATTCAGTGGGTAAGTGCCTACTGCTTGCAATAGAGGGGGCAAGGTAGCACTGTGGCGGAACATGTAAATTCAGCCTCGGAAAACTCTATAGTTGTTTTAGGAAACAACATCAGTAACCTCAAGTAAGACTGAATTTGTTTGAACAGAGTGGAGTGGGCTGTGTGTGCAGATCTCACTGGTGAAATGGAGAAGGGGTATGTTTTGGAGGGTATATGTCAGTGGTAGCATGGGTACTAGAGTGAGATTACTTACACCCAAATGCCGGTGGTGACATGGTACTATGGAGTGAGAGGTGTCTACTGGAGTGCACATGGATACTGGATATTAGGTGATTGTGCACTGTAAAGCAAATCCCACTTATTACATTATTATTATGCAGTATTTATATAGCGCCATCATATTACACAGCGCTGTACAAAGTCCATAGCCGTGTCACTAACTGTCCCTCAAAGGAGCTCACAATCTAATGTCCCTACTATAGTCATAGGACACACACGCAGGATCAGATATCTGGAGCTGTCTCGGTGAGTACTTTTTTAATTTACCGGTATGTATGCTTTTATTTTCTTTTTCTCCTAGGTCTTATTTTCTTATAGGTCTTATATTAGGGCAGGTTTACAACATAGTGCTAGCTCTTACTTTCGGGGTAGGTCCTATTTTCGGGGAAACACGGTAGATACTAATAAGTCAGATGTGCATATTGGCGTGTGTGTATTTCGTGGTAACATGGGCACTGGGGCTTGAGATGTGTTACTGGAGTCCAGATCTAACTGGTGACATGGATACTGGGGAGTGAGCTCTGTGTCCAAGAGAAAAGATTTTAGCAGTGACATGAATACAGCATAACGAGCTGCATGCCATGGGGAGCAAGAATCAATGGCCAAATGGTTTTTGGGGAGAGATCACTTATTGTGGCATTAGCTGTATATATTAGAGGGCACATCCCACCAGGTATTTCTTGTGTACTTTGTTTCCTATGTGTGCGAGATATCAATGACTATTTGAAATGTAAAGAATATTGATCTAAGACTAACCCAAAAGTTTTACCTAACCATTAAACTTATACAAAATTTAAACTCTGGAAACTTTTTGACCAGTAAATCTCAATAATTTTTTGCTATACTAATCACAGATTGTTGATTACAGTAGCATGTCATTGCCTTGTAACATTTACTAACAACAAATAGTACAGGGTGTGGTGAGCGGTGACATTCCCAAAACTCAATAATAATAATAATAATAATACGGAACTGAAAACATGAATTTCAGATGCTAGACAGCTTGATTTTGCTTTGTAAAAACAGCTACATATTTATAGTTCATACTCAATATCATTTAAACTTAACTTGGTCAATTAAAAACTCCTTTATGCAATGCAAGTTTAACAAACAGTGACCTAGATCTATGTTCTGACAAGGTTGTTGCAGAATCTGATCTGCATGCCACAGTTTATTTAGAATGTTTTATAAATATCATGGAAAAAACATTTTAATTATAACTATGATCAACAATACATATGAGAAAGCTCAGATTCATATAAAATGAGTCACCCATAAGATGTGAAGCTCAATTAAAGTATTATGTGTTTTTCTTTTGCTACTTCTGCACCAATTTATGTAATGATTTTTAACTGATTCTAGATTGGAAATGCTTAATAACTTATTTTTCTATGTTCCGTGGCCTCCACTTCAGTGTTTCATGCTGGCACAAATATGCAATGCCCCCCTTATCCCAGACATCCACACCACAGGCTGGTAATAAAAGTGAAAAGCGGGCGTGCCTGACCAAGAGAATACACAATGCACTGGGGAGCATGGTCCAGCACCGGGGGCCCTATTGGACTATACAATTCTATTCAGGCACATCTGGTTTTGAAAGAAAGTGGATGAAATAGAGGTTGTCCAGCTATATTTGTGGCTTTGGTTGCTCTTTAACCACTGCTTGCAGTCATCTTGCTCTGTGTCCTTGAAGGCTATGAAGACATTTTTGGCTAGAATTGAGCTTTAAGGCATGGAAGTAAGGATAGGGTGCAGGACAGAAGTTACTAATAGTTTTCTGTAGGCACATGGAGGAAGTTTAACCTTTTGAACATGTCACTATAGATGCCTTAGGGAAGAACAATCTCAGACAATCTCTACAATAATCCAGATTCAACCTTGTACAGGTGAAGGACATTTCATAGGTTTATGAATATTATTGATTTCTGTACAGAAAAACTGCTTGAGACCGCTCTTCCTCCTGAGCATAAACCTGAGCATTGTAACTTCACACATCATGCCATGGGATAAGTAAGAGAGCTGCCATTGTGACCTCCTTTGAAAATATGAGTTCCCTGTCTGGCATTGGCATTGCTGATCAGGCTTCAGTACCATCTGAGGCACCGACCCAGAACAAGTACAGAGACATGACACGCAGACCTTTCTCCAATATATATGATATACAGTGTATAGTATTTATATGGATAATATACAGCGTAGATACACATAAGTGCAATCTCCAACTTCAGTTTACCGCACACTTGTAGCTGTATGAAAGGCGCGCACAGTCCGCTGACTAGTATTTGGTGTAGTCAGTAAGAAATGTTTTCTCTAAAGCGGAACTAAATGTAAAAATGATTAAATTGTGAGCAAGCAGATTCTTTTTTGAAGAAGGGATGTCTCTCTTGCAATAAAAAAAAACTTCTGCCTGATTGTAATTTTTTTTTAATAAACTTACTTCTCCTTGATCCATGCCCAGCATTTTCACCGAGTCTCCTTATATGTTTGGGATCTTTGGCCATCTTGATTAGCCAGGCCGGATGACATAAGCATGCACATGGGCGTTTATTCATTCCCGACAGCCTGCCATGCCGGGGTCATACTCTACTACACTACACATGTGCAGTACAGTGTACATTACAGAAAGGATTACATAGGTGTGTTTGTTTTATTTCAGAGGACACATTGCCTGTCCCACCTGCTCCCAATTTATTGTTTTTTACTTTTTGTTTCGCTTTGAAGATAATTTTATATTCCTAACAAAATTGATATTGTGAGGGAGGTCATTCAAATTCTGCATTTTTTGTCTGAAATTCACTGAAACATTCCCTGATGGAGGATGAATTACTTTCAATAAAACACCATAGACCTGGAACATTCTCCACCAGGTCCCAGTGAATGTCAGATACACTGCTTTATAAATAGACCTATGAATGGTGAATTGTTTTAAACCTCTGCAAGTTTGTATATTACTGTCTGTGTACCATGGGTAATCCTTCCAGCCCCGGACAAAGCAGAAGTTACAGGAAATTCATCATCTGTCATATATTACAATCCATCATCTGT